>NW_015622542.1:2948755-3383452 GCF_000835495.1 Cladophialophora immunda | reverse complement strand
CAAGTGCGCACAGTTTACGCGTTAAGTGGCATTCCTGTAGCGTGATAATCTCGCGTTGTATGAGAGAAATAGAGATAGTTAAGGTGTATTTTAGTGCTATAGACGAAACACATTCCTCATATAAATTACTAGGCGCTAGCATTATAGCGTACTTTTTTAGTACGTTGGGGGCCAAGTAAATTCGGTATTATATCGAATCTTCGGTTTCAGAACGTTTATTCTTTCGTCAAGGAATAGATTTCACGTATTTTACCATCACTGCTGGTCGTAGTGAGTCCACTAGCCCTGAATGCCCTCTAAGCCCTTAATTACTTGGACTTTGTCGGTGCTGGGGAAAAAAGGACCAGATAGAGAGATCCAGATTGATGTCCGCAGCCCTCAACCACCACTCCACTCCTGCGACCATCAACCCTTGCATCGAATCTGTCAAGTTCCAGGTCTCCTGTACACTCCATCGCTTTTTGGCTCAGCATCTCAGAACTCCTTTGCAATCAGCCCTCCTTTCCGGACCGAGTCGCGCTGCCATCAGCCCTCGTCCCAACCGTATCCTCAGCCTGCTATCTCCTCTCCTCCTACACCTCGATCCTTCTCCGTCGGGCCTTGATGCGCAAGGCCATTCCGCTCGTTTCATCCATCACAATCAGCAGCACCGAATTCAATCTGGCCGCGACAACAACGACGTCCTCCTAGCGAGGAGTCTCTGCTACCTCCCTCTCCGTGCTGCCACGCAATCCCCCCTTGGCTCCCTTTTTCCTCGCCTTCGCTTCTCACCCACCGTCGATTCTCCCCTGTACAATAACCCAACCCGCACAAAATGCTCCTCCCGAAAGGCGGCGTGACCTGGAAGTCCGCCAAAGCCAGGCTGCCCCCTTGGAAAGCCATAATAATGTTCCTGACCCGGACCCGATTTCTGGTCGCAGTTGCCCTCACGGGCTTGATTGTCTTATTATGGAGGGGGATAAGCGTGTCTACCCAACAGATGTCAAAGTACGGATGCCCGTCAAAACCGAGGTGGAAGAAGAACCAGATGGCTGACATTACGTGACCTGCTAGTTTCTACTGCTTCGGCCCCTCAAAGCCTCCCACGCAATTGTCGAATAATGAAATGGTCGCCTGGAACCAACACCTTCAGACGCCTGTCCTCTTTAACCACCATGAACCTTATGAAGTCAACGCCAGCACCATCAATCGCATCGATCTCAACCCCATCGTCTCCACGCCCCGGGCTCTCAGCAACCGTGAACGCATCCTGATCCTCACTCCTCTCCGAGACGCCGCTCCCTACCTTATCAAGTACTTTGACTTGCTCTCCGAACTCACGTATCCGCACGACTTGATCGATCTGGCTTTCCTTGTGGGCGACTCTGTCGATGACACGCTTGCAGTATTATCGTCCGAGCTGAATCGCATCCAACAAAGGACCGACAAAATCCCCTTTCACAGCGTCCTCATCGTCGAGAAGGACTTTGGCTCAAACCTCGACATGAGCGTGGAATCAAGACACGGATTCGCCGCCCAGGGACCGAGAAGAAAGGCAATGGGAAGAGCAAGGAATTACTTGCTCTCCTCGGCGTTGAAGCCCGAGCATAGTTGGGTATACTGGCGCGATGTTGATATCGTTGATTCGCCCAAGAAGATCATTGAGGACTTCGTTGCCCATGATCGCGATGTTTTGGTCCCAAGTATGACCCTTTGCCCTCATCCAAAGAGACAGGATTGTTCTAATGCTCGCTGAACAGACATCTGGTTTCACCGATACGAGAACGGACGTGACATTGAAGGGCGCTTCGATTACAACAGCTGGATCGAATCCGACAAGGGTCGCCGACTCACTGCTTCACTCGACAAAGATGTCGTGCTTGCAGAGGGGTACAAGGAGTACGATACTGGAAGAACGTATATGGCGAGGATGGGAGACTGGAGAAATAACAAGGATGAAGAGATTGAGCTGGATGGTATTGGGGGAGTTAATATTTTGGTTAAGGCGGATGTCCATCGATCTGGTAAGTATTTGTTACATCCACGCTCGAATCTGGCAAGATAAAGGTGTGGCATGACGTGCCTGTGCTGACATTCGGATCTAGGGATCAACTTCCCCTGCTATGCTTTCGAGAATCAAGCCGAGACCGAGGGATTTGCAAAGATGGCCAAACGGGCAGGATATCAAGTTGTAGGATTGCCAAACTATGTTGTTTGGGTAAGTTTCTCGGCTTTTTCCGACCACCACCTCCCCATTTCGTTCATATCCCGTCCCGCTGTCGCCATCATCTCTCTCTGACCCAATTCCTCGGGGTTTCATGCTCGATTTATTCGCTCAGGAAGATGCGGGAGTTCAGTCGCTAATCATATCTCTCTATACAGCACATTGATACAGAAGAGAAACCCGGCAATGCCGCATAGACCAGACCCGAGCATCTTTTTACCAGAGATCAGGTTCGGATTTTTGACATGCACGAAACCCAAAAGCAAAACAAAGGAATGGATGTTTCCAGAGAGGAGGAACAGGGATCCTCCGTTAGAACCACCTTATTTACCCTAGGCGGATATGACACGCGTATTTCATCTGGAGGGGCGGGAACGCAGCAAACCTTTATGAAAAGCGGCGAAGAGGGATGACCGAAGGGCCGTGCCGTGATCTGTATGCGATTCCATACAATGTGTCGCGCCGTTGGGGACCGCGAGAGTCAGGAGCAAGGCGAGCGAGCGAGCAAGCGAGGAAGGGAGGCCTTTTTGTAGATCCAACTCGTCACGTCAAAAAGTCAAGAAGTGAAGACAAGCCAGCCCAGTTCTAGATCCGCCATTGTCCGCTCGCCATTGAAATCTCGCGAGGCTTTGGACTGAGTGCCGTGCATTATCCTCCTCCTCCTCTACCTCTACATACCTTACCTTACCTATACCTATGTATGTAGGTAGGCAAGCCCATAAAGTCGGTAGTAGGTACTTTTCGACGCCTACCTGGAAATGCTCGGAGCAGCGAAACAAAGGAGCGGAGAGTCTTCGACTGTGACAAACGCATGTCCGTATACATATACATATATAGATGTTGACAGCCAAAGGTCGATCTCGACGCCGCCCCTTGGGGTGGAATGTACTTATTACCACTCGCATTCTTGGGTTTCTCTCTTCAAGGTCAATGATATGAGACGATGAATCAGTGCGAAAAGCGCAAATTATCACAGGGTGAATTCTGCCAACCATATCTACCTGAATATACTCGGCCTCTCATGGCCTCTCCCCCACATCTCGACAGGTTTAAACACACACATGTATCAGCCGTCAATTTCATGCTACTACCAGTCAGACATGATCCGTCTTGTCCTCATCGTCGCCTTCATCGTAAAGTGGGCCCCACCTTGGGCTCGCTCGTTCCATCTCTGAATGTTTTTGTCCGAGAATAAAGGGGAAATCTAGTGTTTGGAGAGTCGCTGGAGCAGCCTCAGTTCTTGTCGCTGCCTTCCAGGAGGTTTCAATCCAAATCGAGCCACTCGATGCTTTTTTAAAGTTCTAGTCATGCAGAATAGAAACGCCGTCGCTGGGGACCGAGAGGAGACATTGGTCACCAATTGTGGATATCCACAGATTGGAGTGTAGTCGGATGGGTGAGGGCGTGAATGAAATTATGGCAAGGGTCGGTGTTTCCGGTTTTTGGCTTCCCGTATATCTTGATATCAAACGCCTGCTCTTCAGGACCTGTTCCACCATTCGTGCATACTTCCATCAACAGGTTGAGCAACAGGTGCCGGCGGTAAGTAAGGTTGAGTCTGATAGCCTGCATATGATTGTGGCGCCTGGCTAGGATAGGGCACAGGCCGGTGAGGGTTGCTCATTTCAATCAACTCTGCCATGCGCCCACCGGGGGTTGAATGCTCAATCGGTTCAACAGCTTGATGCTGCAGCATCTCTGCAGGCATGCTAGTGGACCTGGAGGCATGTGGATGTGAAGTAGTGGTGCTAGCAGGCGCGGGCACATCCAGGCGAGGAGAAACTTTGTTTATCGATGAGGGATTGCTGGTATTGCCATCTCGGGGTGAATTGGACCCGCTTGGGTTTCTGAGGCTGCTACTCCTGCTCACTGGCGGTACATAATCGTCCCAGTTGCGCCTGCTGACTCTCAAGGGTTGCGGCAACCCTTCATCCCAAGTGGCTCCAGTTTTGTGAGTTGCCAGAGGTCTCAAGCCTGCACCTGATGTTACTTCGACGCTGGCTCTCCTCTCAGGAACATCATCCCATGCTTCCTGAGGCCGCCAGCTCGTACGGGCATCGTTCGCCTCTTGTTGGTCACGAAGAGTCAAGATCGGTTTGTCGTAGTCCACACCTTGCCCGGTGCGTTGGATATCAAGAGATCTCGACTCCCTGGTTATTTTTCGCTGTTCATCATACTCGTCACGAAGGCCTTCCCATCGTTCGTAGTTTTTCTGCCTCTGTTTTTCGCGTTTATGTTGTACGAGGCCCTTATGGCCCAGCCAGATTGAACCAAAGATCAGGGATGTCATGGTGGCGGACTGCCTTTGCCCTTGTACTGCCTCGGGCTATCTCGCCGCAATTGGAGAAGGGTGGGGTTCGGCAGTTCCGATAGATAGGATAAGATACGATCAAGTCGTAGACAAAAAAGCTGCCAGGAGAAGGAGGGAGAGAATTCGGCTGGTATTTGTCGTCGCAGAGGCGGTCGCCTTAAGAATAAGCTCTCGACCGCTGATGTCGTAGCACACTCGACGTTGGTGGTCAGGTATTGACAGGGGGCAAGATCGAGGTCTGATTGCGACGGAGGCGAGCGAGGTGAAATATAGATTGGTCTTCAGAAGCTGAGCGTGCAAGCTGGGTGTTGAGGAAAGTTGAAGATCGTCTGATATGCAGAGCCAAGTGACGAAATTGGAGTCTGGAGGGGAGAGTTCGTGAAACTTATCGTGGGCAGCGGCAAGTCTTGAGTGATAATATTATGTGCCTGCCGAACACTGACAAAAAAGCGACGGTACACAGCCACGATAACTTCTCGCCCGCAGTGCCTGTTTTTTTGCGCTCGGCTCGCTGCAGGATGCCTATTCGTGCATACGGGAGTTGTCCCTCCAAGTGCCTAGTAGAGTAGCAGCAGTCAACTTCGACTCTCTTCTAGAGGGAGGAGATCACGCGACGGAAGGAGTGGCCGTGCTGCTTTGGGGTGGCAGGCCCAGGCAATCAATGACCAGGGACTGCGAAATGTGGTACCTGGCCAGGCTTCGATTTGCCTTGATTTGTCGATAGAGTGCATAGGTGCTGGCTACAAGTTTCCTAGCTGATCCGCTGCTGAGATGGTGATTCGATCGCTGGGCGATGGTGAAAGGAAACGATGCGCGGCGATGAGGTCAGCAAAGCCGCCCACGTCAGATCCCTGCTCTTTGTTCCTTTGCTCGACTTTGTCCCGCTACCACACCCTAATTCTCCTGCCTCTTTCTGCTTCGCTGGTAGACGGCACCAACCCGGTGGACTTCCGCAGGAGGGGAGAAGGAGTTCTTATCGGTCTCAGGGTCCGGTCTACAGTCGCGGTCCAGGTCGTTCTGTTCAGGGAGGAAGAACCTGTAGACTAGGATTGCAGTTGGCTTGGAAGAGGAAGGTGAGAAGGCGAAGTTCGGCTCGAGAGTGAGCCCGACCGCAATGGCGGAATCATCTTTCGGAATTGCATTTCTGCCTCGACAGCCGAAGAAATCATCATCATGCGCGATATTGATCGCATGCAAAGTCAACTGGAAGGTGAGAACGAAATGTTGTTGTCGAAGCATGAGAATAGTGAACAGTGTTGTTGGGCTGGGATTTCCTGCGTGCAATGAATGGTTTTCCCCTGCCACTTAGGTACCTATGTAACCTGGCGCCCACCAGTTACCAAGCAATGCTGCAAGGAACTGTTGGACCTGAGATGAGACTACTGCACCATGCCTCGGTCGCCTCCCCCGTTCAGATCATAACAAACACACAGTTTGGGAAACCTGCTCACCACCGTTCACAATTACTCAGAACTTTGCCATCTCGAGCTCCCCCAGATGCTGATGTAAAGCCGTGGCAGCAGCCCGGCTCCAGGCGACCCTTAGGCATTCAGTCCTGGTGGTGTGAGCTCTGCGAAGTGCGGAGAAAGGTCCATCGCCGAACCCGTCCTCGCCCAATCATGCACACGTGCCGCACAAAAGGCTCTGGTTGTTTCCCATCTGCTTGCTGTTTCATGTCGACCTCGACCTGTTAATCTCGGAGCTCTAGCCATCGATATCGCAACGGCCAACTTGGGTATTATGGCTCGTATCGTGAAACCGAAGGGCTCCGTTTGGAACCCGCGTGTACGTCCGTCCGCTTCAGCATGTGATTGAGTCCCCTGTCCTCCGAAGCTGATTGCTGCCCTTCAGACTGTGACGGCGCCTATCGCAGCGGTAGTTATGGCCGGCCTGCTCTATACCTACGCAATTACCTCTATACGGGCCGCGAAACGGAACGCGAAACTACACCGAGAAGCCGACGGCGGGCAACTTGACATGCGCAAGGAAAGTTTGCGCAGACACGGTCTACTGGATCCCGTGCAAGGCACATCGGGTTATGAGCTCTTCAGGGATGCCAGAGCCGACGCCAAACAAGAGACGAAATTTCTCAACGAGAACAAAGCGAAGCCGTTAGGTTCAGACCAGAAGGAAGAGGTTGGCATGCCTCGCACTGAGAATGAAAGTGTGCTCGAAAACTATCGAGGCTCAGCAGCCCTGCAGAAGCTGAAGGAGGGTCAACCACGAGAATGAGTGCGGCAGCTGGGTTTGCTTGTTCCTTGGGAGAAGCCCTCTGGTTCCGCAAGCACCCTGCGGCGAGCTTACTGACCGACCAACTCGGTCCCAATGCTAGAGTACCCGGCAAAATCTATGATACCGGGAGAGGAGGAGTCGATGCTCGCCAGCCGTTTCATCGTGCCTCATCAGTTCCTTCTAAGAGCTTTGGGAAGCCCTACAATTTATCCAAGCACAAAGAAGACAGTTTTACCGAGTGGAAATGCAGAGTATTCCCTAGAAGTTGGAAGATGAAAGCGAGATGAGTGCGAGGTCGACAGACAAGTCATCAACCTTGATGTATGGCAGGAGGCAGGGTGGCTTCGGTAACCGATCTTGATTGCACTGGAGAACTTATGCGTGGTACTGGTGGGATGACACGACTATCTTCTGAAGGAATGCGCTGCGGGAAAGAAATGGAATCTGGCATCTCCCATGCTACCCACAGACACCAATGGCCAATGCAACCTATTGCTGGATGGTCAAATGATATCCACCTCTTATCATCGACTACAGATCCTGTGTGTTGTGCTGCGGTGGAAAGATAGGCTTCGGCATCACCCGGCTGTGAATCGCGATGAGGCTCCGGCGCTTGGACTGTAGATCATCAGGCGAGCCTAGCCCCGTCGATCAGACACTGCGAACAATGATTTGAGCTGCTGAAGGTTGTGGACTGTGGACGGCGGACGGCACACTGCGATCACGCTGCGCAACCAAGTGGATCTCGGTCGCGTTGGCTTGCCAGACTCTGGATGTCATCGACGTCATCACCCCGTCACCAAGACTGTACAAGCCACAGAAAGTCGCTCGAGAGATGCTTATTCCAGCACAACAACTTGTGGCTCTCGTGGAACAAGATGTGTCCGGGGCTGTTACCGCGAACAGATCATCGGCGGAGTGCAGTAGCAGAAGAGAAATAGCCCTCTAGGCACGACCAACCATATCGACGCTGCTCTTCTCCAGAGTCGAAATGTTACATCTCTGGGCTTCTGGTGGAGGCAAATCCAAAGCCTTGTGGCGCACGTGTCAGGCAAGGCTTTCGCCCGCATGACGTCGAAGTTGCAGAGTCTGTCGTTGATGGTTGGGCTGCGATCCACGGTGGGTTTCTCGAACACAGTCTGGTACCACTGTTCCTGGCAATACATGGTCCCCCAGCTTTGCTGCCAATGCTACCATGGCTACAATGTCCGCTAGCCATGACGTTGGCTTCTATTGCCGAAGACCGAGAACACTGGCTTTATCATTTGTACATAAGGCTAGGCGGCTTCGTTTTCCTCCTCTAAGCCCCCCATATGAACTAGTCGAGAACTACCTCTGAGGTTCTCAATACTAGCTTGTCTGTATCATCCATGGCGATCAAACAGCTCTTTCAGAAGAACCCTCCGACTCCTCGGCGGGGAGACTCTGTACGGTCTTCCTTCACTCAGAATGGAGACACCGTCGACGTCGAGACAGAAAAGGGTCCCTTTGACGATGAATCTAAGGTGCCGTTCCTGACTGTGAGGACCTTTTTCATGGCCGTCTTGGTCTCGTTCGGAGGCCTCTGCTTTGGTTATGACACTGGGCAAATCTCCGGTTTCCTCGAGATGAAGGATTTCCTTCGTAACTTTGCCGACCAGAGAAACCCCCTAGGCTTCAGCAATGTTCGATCTGGCTTGATTGTTGGCATGGTAGGGTATCCAAAATATCCGCTTCCGACTTTGTCAATGTTGACAAGGACATAGTTGTCTATCGGCACTCTGGTAGGGGCGCTGGTCTCCGGTCCCATTGCCAATATTCCGGCCATTGGTCGTAAATATTCGATTGTCTTCTGGACGATCATCTTTTGCGTCGGCGTCGCTGTCCAAATTGGCTCCAGCTCAGGTCATTGGTATGAAGTTATGGTTGGCCGTATCATCGCTGGACTGGCCATTGGAGGTCTTTCAGTAATGGTACCGGCATATCAAGGAGAAAGTAGCCCTCGCCACGTGCGCGGAGCTATTGTATGCTGTTACCAGGTACTGTCTTGGACACTTGCAACGTTCATCGGTATGTGCTAACGATTAACCTCAAGCTTTTCATTACCATTGGGATCCTCATTGCCAACTTGATCAACTTTGGAACGGAAAGCATCAACAACACAGCGTCGTGGCGGATTCCCATGGGCATCGGCTTCTTGTTCGCGATAATCTTGGGGATTGGTATCCTGTTCTTCCCAGAAACTCCTCGTCATGACTACCGCAATGGTAGGATTGATCCCGCCACCACAAGCATCGCCAAATTCCATGGGGTGTCTGAAAGGCACCGGGTGGTCAAAGAGCAACTGGTTGAGATGCAAGAAAAGCTCCAGATGGAAATCGAGGGCGGAGAACATCCGATCTGGGAGATCTTCACAGGTCCCAGGATGCTCTACAGGGTCATCTTAGGATGTATTATTCAGGCCTTGCAGCAACTTACTGGTGCCAACTACTTCTTCTATTATGGGACGACGGTCTTTGCGTCCGTGGGTCTCTCGAACTCTTATGTCACTCAGATTATTCTTGGTAAGTGGTAAGAGAGGCTTTGGGAAGATGGGCTTGCTGACCAATCTATAGGCGCTGTCAATGTTGGCACAACTTTCCCCGGTCTCTACTTCGTTGAAAAGTTCGGGCGTCGGAAATGTCTCATGATCGGTGCGGCGTGGATGTTTATGTGTTTCATGATCTTTGCCTCACTGGGACAATTTGCTCTTCAGAATGACGATGGCACGAATAACCAGACGATCGGTTATGTGATGATCATCTTCTCTTGTCTCTTTATTGCGGCATTTGCCTCCACATGGGGTCCGGTAAGTGCTCATCCTGGAACCTTTTGGTATCATTTGACTCTGTCAAGGGCAGTGTGAGCTGAAAGACGCTTGTAGATGGCTTGGGCTGTGACGGCTGAGATCTACCCCTCTCGATATCGCTCGCAGTGCATTGCTCTCTGCGCCGCCAGCAACTGGCTTTTCAACTTGTGTGTATTGTGCCAGAACTGATCTATCGAGCGTCCATACTGACGGACTGTTTAGCCTCATCGCCTTCTTCACGCCCTTCATCACGGGCGACATCCGATACGCGTATGGATATGTCTTTGCCGGATGCAATCTATTTGCTGTTTTCTTTGTCTACTTCTGCTTGCCCGAGACGTCAGGTCGGTCATTGGAAGAGATCGATACCATGTTCCTCCTCGAGGTCAAGCCCTGGCAGAGCAGCAAATGGACACCGCCAAAGGGCGAGGAACTCATCACCGCGGACAAGTTGCGTCTACAGAGTGGTGGGAAACAGATCAGCAAGAAGGCAGAGGCGAGGGGTGGCGAGGCTGAACAGAAGGAGGACTTGGTACCCACGGGTAGCGAGGAGTTGCCTTATGTACCAATTGTGTCCGGCAGCGAACACCAGATGGGTGCTGGCGTGCGAGGAGATTCGTACGTTGGTCAGAGGTAGACAACGCCCCATGTTCTGCTGAAAAGTTACGGTATCAAGTCCACCCAACTCGCATAGACGGCGTTGATCTCTAGGGGTTTTACCGCTGGAGTACGGGTGGACGCCGTGAAGGAAAGATGAATGGAGCGGATACCCAATTCTATCATGTCAAATAATGCCTGTTTGGCCTCACGAATATCGCCTGTGCTACGAGAGAAGGCTCCTATGGCTCAGGACTCGAGTCTATGTACCTTAGTACCTAATGAGGCTGCCAAGCTGAATTTCTCCGCGCCCGGAGAAATAGGGGCTATTAGGGGCTGCTATGGCTGGCGAGGCACCTGGGACCCCCTGGGACAACACCTGGAGGGGGCGTCATCGTCTAACCTAGCTCCCCAGCTTCCACTAATTGAATTCCATCGCAGAGTGAATTTCCCCGCAATTCAAAGTCTTGTCGACACCATCATCTCTCCTCTCCAAACCTCCATCCACCAAACGGAAAAAGGCGCAGAAACGCCAACCGAACGAGATCTCCATACGTCCTGCCTCTGGCCTACCGCTTGCCTTTGCCATGTCGGTGTTTCGACGAGGAAGCTGGCGGATCCCCCAATCCCAGTCCGTTGTCGGCCCTTCTTCCACGCCTTTGCTTCCCACCATGACCAGGCCAACGGCGAAATACCTTTCGGTGGCTTCCCACCTTCCTTCCCCTCTGGAAAGAATGGCTTGCCCGCCTCACAAGGCGCGCCTGACTTGCGGCGATGAGCCCATGATCTGCAAGTGCCCAGTGCCAGAAGCCAAACAACTTCCCTAGCTTCCTGCGCTTCCTCAACCTCATCTTCTACTATTTTGATATTTGCCCACTGAATTTGGTCTCTGCCTCTCGACTCGCCGCAGATGTGGACGATATCGCAGGGAATTTCCGTCCTTCGAGGATCTCTCTGGCGAATATGATGTGCCTCAATCAAGCCCGTTCGCAGAGTTCACAAAGCGAACGACCACCGATTGATTTTGCAGACGACAGCGACCGTTGCCTTGTCGATGGTCCCGGACAGAGGTCCGGCCACCTCGGCCGTCACCATTGTCATAACAGTCCTGGCCACGGTTTTTGTCGCTGCTCGCTTTTATACGCGGGTCTGGCTGGTCAGGTCTATTAAACAAGATGACTGGTGGATCCTGGCTGCGTGGATCTTTGCCGTAGGATTTTCGACGTCAATATGCGTGGCTGTGAGATTCGGCCTTGGGAAACACAAACAAGATATCCCCGACGACGCATTCAGTGCGTTACGGAAGGCGGAATATGCCTTTGCTATTCTCTACAACCCGTCCCTCATGCTGACCAAAACCTCTATCATCGTCTTCTTCCTATCGGTTATGAGCAAGGATGTCGATCCTGTCTTCAAGTGGTGCAACTGGTTGACACTCGCAGTGGTCAACATTACCGGAGCCGCCCTCACCTTTTTCAACATATTCCAATGTTCGCCAGTCGCAGCGGGCTACCTCTACCCTCAACCCGAAAATGCCAGTTGTACCGACATCGTTACACTGTATCTCTCTTCAGCGCCTCTGAACATCATCACCGACATTGCCATTTTATTCCTTCCAATGCCGATCCTGACCGGAATGCGATTGCCTCGGAAACAAAAGATCATCCTGGTTGCAACTTTCTCCTTCGGCGCCTTTGTCGCAGTCGTTGACGTTATTCGCATTGCATACCTGCAACAGGCTTCGCTCAATCGCCTAAAAGTCGTCGATGGCGCAAGTGGAAGCCCAAGCCGCATCGTCGAAGACAACGACTTCTCCTGGTATGCCAGTCTGAGCTTCATGTGGTCGGCCGTTGAAGTCTGCATCGGCATCATTTGCGCATGCGTACCCAGCTTAAAACCTCTGTTTGCTCGCTTTCTGCCGAGATTCATCAGAGATGTTGGGGACGAGTTGACGTCCAGCAACAGCATTGACCTGGGGAAATCGAATGAAAGCGGTCCACCAACTGATCTGCCCAGAGGCAATGTGTCAATTCTCAACAACCCAGCTGCTTTCAGACGACCTGTTGTCAAGGAATACTCTGGAGATGAGGAGGGTGGCAAGATGGGATTTCTGAACTTTCTGGCTGAGCCGAACGAGGAAGAACATGCCGGACCTTCGTTGTCAAACACCGCAAAGCTCTCGCGAAGAGCAACGGACAGAAGTGCCGTTTCGGATTTCGGATTTGTGAAGATGTCAGGAAAACGAAATATGTTAAAGCTGTCCAATCGACAAAGCGCTTGGCCAATCGCAGTGGTTACGATCGTCTTTTTCCTGTGGGGATTTGCATATGGGCTCCTGGACACTCTCAATTCACAGTTTCAAACTGCGGCCAAAGTCTCGACGGGCAAGGCATTGGGTCTCCATGCGGCATATTACGGAGGCTATTTCGCGGGACCTTTGACGCTGGGTCACTTCATCTTTCAACGATATGGCTTCAAAGCTGTTATGATTGCAGGCCTGGCCGTCTACGGATGCGGAACTCTGGTGTTCTGGCCGTCGGCGGTCTTGCTTTCGTACTCAGCATTCGTGGTATCCAACTGCATTGTCGGATTCGGCTTGTCGTGCTTGGAAATTGCGGCCAATCCTTATATCGCTCTTTGCGGGCCCCTCGAGTATGCGGAGGTCAGGCTCAACCTCTCGCAAGCCTTTCAAGCCATCGGCACAGTCTGTTCCCCGCTTCTGGCAACTAAGGTTTTATTCAAGAGCGTGAACAATGCCCCTTCTCTTGTGGATGTGCAGTGGACATATCTAGGCATCGCTTTGTTTGTCTTTGCGTTGGCTGTTGTCTTTTACTATGTCCCGCTTCCTGAAGCTTCCGACGAACAGCTGCAAGAGCTCGCTGATCAGCGTCATGTGGCATATGCCGCCAAAATTGGTCCTTGGAAGGTGATATATGTGACGCTCGGGCTCGCCGTCTTCAGCCAATGGTGCTACGTTGGTGCGCAGGAATGTGTCGGGAACAATATTCAGGGGCTAATCAAGCACGTACTGCCGCATTCAAGTCTCCATGCATTCGACTTCCAGACCGTGGGTCACACTGTCTTTGCGGTTGGACGATTCGTGGCCGCTTTTCTCAACTACGTGCTGAAGCCCAGGTGGATTTTGATGGGCCTTTATGCGGGCCTCGTCGTCTGTCTGGCTCTTACCATGCATCTAGATGGAGATGCTGCAGCCGCCATTGGGATGCTCACCTTTTTCTTCGAGGCCGGCATTTTCTCGATCATCTTCGCCATCGCAATGCGTGGACTCGGCAGGCATACAAAAGTTGGGTCTGCACTTATGACGGCTGCAATATCCGGCGGGGCCGTCTTTCCACCTATTCAGTGGGTGGTTCAAAACGGTCACGACCCAAGATACTCGTACTGTGTTCCGTTGGCTGTTGCTGTATCTGGAATGTTGTTCGCGATTTACCTGAATCTGGTTCCGAAGGCCCGAACACAAGTTGATCCAATGCACGGAAATCGGGCCAGACGACGCGCAGAAGGCGCTATGGATCACCGAAGCCCCGGCATCGAAGAAGACGAAAAGTCCCAACAGTTTGGCTTATCAGGTATAATTGCGCGACGGAAACGGAATCAGCGGTCGGAGTCGCCATCTGTGGAACATATTGAACGGCAGAGCACGAACCTGGACGAGACGCCAAACTCTCCAGTGCTTGCGATGGACTTTGCGGATGAGAAGAACTGCTTCCCCAAACCCATGCCTGCGCAAACCCGGCAATCCAAAGGTCATGTCGCAGAACTGGCCCTGTGGCCTGTGGATGAGGACGCATCCGAAGCCAGTGGCAGCAGCAGCAGCGCTAGTGGCCAGCTGGGCCCCGGTGACCGCATGCACGCGGGCTCTGGTATCACAGGCCCCGCAAACATTGATGAAATAAATGTGATCAGTCGTCGACAGCGGCCGGCCTGGGAGGAGCACGGCCAGGATGATGATATTGATGACTATCATGCGATGATGAGGAAGTTGTGAAGAAGACTCCTCACCGAGAGCTAAGGTGGGTATTGTGTATTTGGCTATAGTACTTGTTTCTTTTACTGCGTTCAAGCGAAATCAATTGGCGGAGGCTAGTTGCTTGGTTTGAATACCGCACGGAGTCCCGAGGACAAAATCGGTTGATAGCAGCAATGCCAAAACTTCCTCTCCTATTTATGAAAGCGTCCTCGGCGAAGCCAATTATGAACGCATAACTCCTATCGAACTCGGCTGACAGGCTTAGAGTGTGCATCCCGAGGTTCGAGACAAGGCTGACGAGAGTGAGGGTCGACGGAGTGACTGGTCTGTTCACCATCCAGGAAGGAGGACCACGTCATTCTCTCTCCGCCAATATGCAGTGTGGCTCTTCCGAGCCACCGCTCCAGCACTTGAGGTTAGACGACAAGGAGACTGGGCTGGCACAAGAAGCGCAGCGCAGTATCCCATCTCCTCCGAACGCCCCGAGTTCATTGGCGGCCGTGTACATCATCGGCGGGATGCATCACGCGCAGGGCTCAAGACGGAAGAGTCAAATTCAGACTCATACTCCAAGAGAAAGAGAAAGGGACAACAGAACATCATGGGGGAATCGATGCCTTGCGCCAAAGATCCGGTTCCAGATACAACCCCCGGCCCCGGGGGGGGGGGGGGGGGGGGCAGGGGGAGCATTTGTGATGCTCCACGTGACCTCGCTTGGAAAGCTGAATTTGGCTCTGCTGACGACGCCCACACCAGACCCTCCATGGCTCCCTTTGTCGACACTTCACTGATCGCTCTATCCGCCTCATATCGAAGACGGAAGGAACATCGCTGAGATCTTGTGATAGTCGTGGAAACGTGCGCGACACAGTCCTGGTGGGCTAAAGGGCAAAGAGGGACAACGTCGTGGGATGGTTGAAATGTCGGATCACTTCTGTATGAATCATGCTCCGGCAGGCAGTAAGTGCACGGAGACGTATTGCGTCCTCGTGTTGCATCATGATCGGTCAAACGATAAAAGGGCATGTGCAATCACCGCATCCATGTCCCAATCCAAAGAGCGTGGTGTCCTCCGAGGATGTCAATGGTCTAGAGCTAATACCAGTCCCAACGCCCGCAAGCTGGCGCCCTCCGTTTTTGGAATGGTCTCAAGAATACCTGTCTAATAGACAAAAAGGTCCCTCCGACACTTGACAGCCCGAAACACCGTCTGCAGGAGGCCAGCATGAAAAAGCAGATGCTTCTGAGAGCTGATTCTTCTGCCGCGACGGAGTCCGAGAACCCTATGCAGCTCAGAGCCCGAGGGACTGAGGGTGGCCTCTTACCACCGAGGGAGAGTCGCATCAAAACGGCAAGACCCTGTGAATTCAAGGGATCGGCGGTGCAATGGAAAAAATGGCTCACATGCTCTTACCAACAGGGTGTCACTCACGATGTAGTGGCATCACATCTGATTCGGCAGACTCAAGCCAATCCTACCCATGGTCTCGACAAAGAAAAAGGGACAATGCGCCGTGGCGTGAGAGGTTAGCGAGCGAGCACATACTGTTGAGACTGCGTAGAACACAGAACAGCAGGCTCAATCCCACCAGAGTCGATATACCGAATTGAGGTGAGTGTGGACATCGACTCCATCGAGGTGCGTATTCTAGCACATCCACCAACGGAGGCGACCGAGCGAACGGTTTAGCGACGGCAGAATCAACCGGAGCCGGCACCGAGGAAGATGGACCAAGGGTACCAGGGTCGCAGCGAAAGAGATAGGCGTGCTGGAAAATTGTGTTGTCGTTCTAGACAATGCGCACAGTGGTAGACAGGGGAGGGGTGAACGTCCCGCCAAAAGTAAGGTTAGATAGTCAGCACGTGGAAAATGCAGCTATTCGGGAGAGTTTGGCATTTTCTCAAACCCGGCTCGGTTTCGAGTCAGTGAAGATGGTATTGGATGTGGGCTGCTCAACAGACCCGGGTTCAAACCGTCGAAACGGCAATCCAGGATGCTTTTGACTCGGCGCCATGGGCAGCTGCGGGATCCAGCATCAATGCTCAGAAATGCAGTTGACATTGCGCATCTGGGCGTTGAACGGAGTCCGGATGGTGGTGGAGACGCAGGATGCAGGACGAGGACATCCCGAGGGCGGAAGCCTATACAGTAGTTCCTGGCTGGGCGAAAAAGGATTTTCTCTGCGCAAGTGGCTGCGGTTCCTGCATACCGGCACTGAATGGCTATTTGCCGTGCCTTGGACTTGTCCAATGCCCATGCCTGGCGCCGTTCCCACTCTTTCGCCTTCTCTAAGTCGCATTGAATTTTTTTTTTTTTCTTTTCGAAGCGGGAAGCGCTCCGTATGTAGGTAGGTAGTAGGGCTCCTCGTCGAACTCCGCTAGGGAATCGACGATCGGCTAAAATGGACAGGAACCAAAGGAGTCTCGTCCTGGCGCATACACATTGGGTGCAGAGGGAGGCCGCGTGGCAGCAAGTTTGCGGGCTGGCGACGTGGACGCAGCTCCTTTCGAGTTGCAGGCGCAGGAGATATTATTTAAGGAGGACAAATGCAGGTCTTGATGGCCCAAAAGGTGTCGGTTTGAAACACGGTTGCTGGCTGCAGAAGGCAATTGAGAGCTGCCCATGGGCCCCAGGGGTGCAGAGTCTGACAGGAGGGGTGAAGATCGCAATCCGCAGGAGGCCAAGCACAAGCAGGTACCAGGAGAAGATTTGATCACGGCTTGGCCGCTTTGGGGACTAGGCTCGGCTGTACCTGAAGACACGTTTTCCAGGCAGCGAATCGGGGGATGAGATAGCGGCCAGTTGGGGACGGGTGGAGGGCAAAAAGCCTACTCGTAATCCCTGGGTGTCCCTGGGTGCCCCTGGGTCCCTGGGCTTCAACCGAAGGGGGGGAGGGGCTGTCGTTTCGAACGGGCGCCACCTACGAGAGCGAAAAACAATAATTGAAAGCCTCTTTTTGCTGGGAGTGGCCCAGCAATGGCCCAGCAGTGGCTCCAGTGGGTCGATGGGGCCAGTCGCTGGTCCTGGCGTTTCTCCCGAATTTCCCACGGCCCTACCGTTCTCGCCGTGGACAGCATTCATGCGCCCATCGCACCCAGCCTGGTGTGCTCTGGGTTGCTCTGCGCTGAAGCCCTCCCTATTGCGGCCCTGTCGCTGCCACCCAAAGCTCCCCTGTATCAGAGTGGCACTTTACAGCACCGCAGTCCTCATCACGACCCACGACCCGCAGTCCGCAACCCACAATCCACCACCCCCAACCCACAGTCGTCGCCCTCGGGGACTGGCGAACAAACAAAGGAAATGCAAGGAGACGGGGAAAAAAACACAAACATCACAAAGGGCTTGCAGGCGGCCAGATGCCAGATGCCAGCTGAAGGCATGGGCCAATCATTCACCACCCCCCTTGTTCGCTCCCTGATGGATTCTGGTAAAGGTCTGGGTCCCGATGCAAGGTGACGACGTGAACTCAACTTGTTGAACGAACAACATTTCTTGACTCTCTTCGCTCTCTCTCCAACTCTCTCTTGCCTCTCGTTCATCGCTCGGTTTTTCTTTCTTGCTCCAGAAGAGGATTCGCTCTCACCAACAAAAAATCTCCTCTTCCCCGTCACTCATTTTTTCTCTTTTATCTGCTCAGTCCCTCTTTGTTCCTCAACCCGGACCTGGAAATATCTTTCCTTTCATCCAGTCCTTCTGAACCACCTTTCCTTTGAGCCATTCACTCACGGGCTAGTCCCTCTTACCCTCGATACCAGTCCTTTTCTTCCCTGACACAGGCTTGTCACCGGTGACAGTACCCTCTCTGCGCAAAACACTCCTTCCAGAGATCCAAGATATCACAGTCTCCTTCGAGAGTCTCGATATCCTCTCTCAAAACACCAGCGCTCTTCCCAAGGCACTCCTTTTCTCCACTGTCGAGCCAGATCTCCAGTCATCTTCATCGACTTCGAAAACATCACTTCTGTCGCAATGGCCGGACTCAAGCAAATCGTCCTCGCGGCTTCGCTGTTGACCTCTTTGGTCGCGGCTGTTCCCATGCTCGACAAACGCGCCATCTACACCAACACTGTGACCGAGATCGCGTGGGTAACTGTCGAAGAAACCACCACCATCTGGGTTGACCCGTCTGACCCCACTCCGGCTCCTTCTCCTGCTGCCAGCACAACCAGCAGTGTTCCAGCAGCTGTCTTCGCCGCGGCAACTTATACGCCATCCACCCTCTCAACCGCTGCTGTTGTCCCCGTGGAGGCTCCGTCATCCTCGTCGTGGTCCTCTCCTGCCGCTCCTGCCGCGTCCCCAGCCACTTCTTCCCCCGTTGTTGCACCGGTTCCGGCCGCGGAGCCATCATCTTCGTCTGCTGCGGCTCCTTCCTCCTCTGCTGCCCCATCCATGGTCAATGTCCAACCTAAGGATACGGTCGGCACCGATGGTACCTGCGAGGGTTCGGGAGACGCGTGCCAGGGTGATGTGACCCACTGGGATGGAGGTGAGTGAATCTGCTTTCCGGACCGATTAGAAACTGGGCTAATTTGACTCTCCAGGTCTTGGTGCATGCGGCTGGAACGTCGATACCAGCAGTGATTATGAAATCGCCCTTCCCTACGCCTTCATGGGCACTCAGTCCAACGGCAACCCATATTGCGGTCGCTCGGTCACTCTGTACAACCCAACTTCGGGCACCACAGTTCAGGCCACTGTGGGTGACAAGTGCATGGGCTGCACTGACCGAGCCATCGACTGTACTGATGCCCTGTTCAACGCCATTACCGATGGGACAGGTGATGGCCGTGTGAGCGGTATCCAATGGTGGCTGAACTAGATTTTTCCCACCATGCCACTCGTTCATCGGGACCGACACCCCAGGCTCCTGCATCTGTTTGCCGAGCAAACACGTGCAGAGCCTTTCGACAACTGACATTCACAATCAGAGTGCTTCCGGGAAGCTTCGTTGTCAGAAAATCAACGTCAGTGCACCAAGAGCGACCGCCGCGAGAGCGCTTGCTCTGGGCACACTGTTTTAAAGTTTCCAGCATGACGAGATTGTAACGAAAATTATGAACACAGAATCAAAAAGCATATGGCTCAACCCACGAGAGTTAGCCACGGTGCAAGGGCGAGAATGGGAAACATCATTTTATCTTCTTGATCACCACCGTGTCGGTCTTTCCGCCGACATGGCTGGCCTTTTAAGGGGGGTTTTGAAAGGCGCTCTGGGTTGGATACAGACACTAGAGAAAACGGTACATACCATCATGTTCTCTTGGTTGGGCAGCAAAGCCTACCTACACAAGAGCCTATTCAATGCAATGAATTTGCAGCACCATTTCTGTCCATACGTCCACTTATTTGATGTGATAGTGTCGAGTAGTCAGCTGCGTGTGTCTGTGTCCTTGTAGCTGAAGTGAAGTGTGAAGAAATCCCAGAGCTGACGGTGATCGCGAGAGAAGAGAGGTTCAACCCAAGCTTTTTCCGATCTGCAACGCGTATCGCCGCACGATGATCGGACCAAACTCAGCTCTCGAGATGCTGACCAGCCGAGGCCAAAGCGCAGAGCTTCGATCAATTCCTGTCCGCTTGGCCAAACTTGTATCCTTCGTCTCGTGCCTACCTAGATGCGAAGTTCTGTACGATCCGTGCGTTTGCCTCGATCTCCGCCGAGTCGATGATTATGGAAAAGAAAGTGGCGGCGCTCGCCGACCAAGTCCTCTTCCTTCGCGTCCCTCGCTTCCGCATTCCTATGCCTGCTCTTCCTAAACCCTCAGCGGTCATGGAGGACGGCAACGGGCAACATGTTCAACACAGCAACGTACGGTGTCGGTACCTTATACTGAGCTACTTTACAGCTTTATAGTGAACCGCATGTACCCCTTATATACGACGCAGTACACTGGTCATGATCGAACCCTTTTTGCCGACTTGCATGCCGCATTGATCGTCTGTTGTCCCGTCAGACGAGCTCGCACGTCAGCTCGCAACGCCATCATGGCCTCCAGGGAAAAGAGATAAAAGGGGGAGCAGTAGGTACACACAATCTCTCTAGAGTTCTTGTCTCTTCTCTCTCTGCATTATCACGTCCGAGCTACTGCGTCTGTGCCGCTGTCGACACACAGGCAACATCATCTTTCCCCATTCCCGTGGCTTTGCATGCAAACGTTGCCGAATCCGGCAGCTTGCACTTTCAGAGCTCCAAGCCATTGTTTCAGCCAAGTCTGATAGGGAAGGAGGCTCCATTGGGCGTTACCTACACCAGATATCTTTAAAAGAATGGTGATATTCTATTGCTTGTTTATGAAGTTTCCTGCCCGTCACTGAGAATAACGGCACTGGGTCACCAAGGGGACGCCGCGAAAGTGCACCAACTCACCATATCTTAGCAGTGAAGGCATCAGCTCTATCAAGATAATACAATCGTGCGGATGCTCACTTCGCTCACACAAGCGACCAAATCATCAGCATTTCCACAGTAACAGACGCAACCAGTTACTCCTGCCAATCCCTCAAGACAACCAACCAACCAACCAACCAACAATGCATCTCGTTCTCTCCCGCCTCGAGCCGCGGGACCTCGACGCCATCGTCCCGATAATGTTCGAAGCATTTCGCAACGTCGACCTGTGCAATGTTTTCTTTGGGCGAAAGTCCCCTGCCAGTTATGCATACTCCAAAAGGACGCTCCTGAACGGCTTGCAGAATGACCCGGCAGACGTGTTTCTCAAGATCGAGGATCTGGATGAGGAGGTCGACGTGAATGTACTTGATGATCAGGGTAATGCAATTGCCACGGAGCGGAGGAAAAGAATCGTGTGCACGAGTAATTGGAAGATCTTCCCTACCTACGTGACCCCCAAGGAGCAGCAAGAAGCACCGGAGAACAACGAGAGTCAAACGAACGGCAAGACAGAACCGGCCTTTTCCTACCTCGAAACCGAGCAGGAAAAAGCTGATGCCGCTTTCTTGCTGGAAGACTTCCTCACCCGTCGCCGTCGCGAATGCACCGAAGGCCACGTCCTCTGCTTCATCCTCTTCACAGACCCAGACTATCAGGGGAAAGGATGTGGACGCATGATGATGCAGTGGGGGAATGACGTGGCTGACGCGCTGATGCTGCCGTGCTGGATTGAAGCTTCTCCGGAAGGCGAGCCGCTATACAAGCAGATGGGATACGAGGGGAAGGAGAGAGTGAGGATCCAGACGGAGAGCTTTTTGAGCGAGTATCTACACATGCGACGCCCAGCGATGGTAGCGAGGATTAGACTGGAGGGGAAGAGGACGTTAGTCAGAGAGCCGGTGGAAAAGATAGAGAACGGGGGTGTATGAAGCCATACGCATCTTCGTTCGCCCAGCAATTCAATAGCACATGTCGCCCTCTTATTTTCATTTCGAGAAGCCTGCTGTATTTTTGTTGGGAGGACAGCAATGGTTTCATGGGGAAAAAACATGTGCTGGGCTGGGTACGTCATTGCGTCGTCCAGACTCCGCAAATTTCTCGTTCCTCTCTGCCGTCGTGTGATCGGTGATTCGATCCCCCGAAATCTGGTGATCAGATGCCTCGAAGCGATCAATATTTCTTGGATCTGAGCTTGACGGCCCATCATCGCTCCCAGAGACTAGACGCCTGCCTCGTACCGATTGTCACTTGAAAGCAACAAGCAGCCTGCCGTCTATGTCGGATCAGTAGTCTTACTACACATCTCGCTCATGCGAATCAACAACAATCCCCTCGCCTCCCTCAGAGGCCGTGCCACCTGGACGTGTCCTCGCTGCAAAACCCTACAAAAGCCGTTCGACAAGCCACGAAGGGGTTTCACCTCTTATCGGAGACCGGTCAAGGTTGTGAGACCGCGCCAGGCTGTGTATTGGGCGGCTGCAGGTGGATCTGCAGGCGCAAGTCTGTTGTTGTTTGGAGATGACATCAAGCATGGCTGGCTCGCAGCAGAGAGGACCGGAAGGGTGGTGTCGACGTTGGCGGTGTGCATAAATGAGTATGGAACTCCTATCTCTATATGCAACTCGCAGGCAAGATGCTGACAGGAGCAAGCTACCGAGTAACGCTCAATGAACAGCACGACGATCCGGAAGAGCACGACAAGAGTCTCAAGGCTTGCCACAAACGATGTGCCGACCGGACGCTGAAGGCCATGGAGGCCAATGGGTCAATCTTCATAAAACTAGGTCAACACATCTCGTCGATGGGATATCTGCTACCTACCGAGTACACCGAGACCTTCGTCCCCTTGCAGGACAAGTGCCCTGTTTCATCCTACGAATCGATTGAAGAGATGTACCTGAGAGACACGGGCCATCGAATAGAGGACCACTTTGACGACTTCTCGAAAGAGCCAATCGGCGCAGCGTCGTTGGCGCAGGTGCACTTGGCCGTCATGAAGGATACAGGTCAGAGAGTGGCGGTTAAGGTGCAACATCCCAGTCTCGAAGAGTGGGTGCCACTGGATCTGGCCCTGACAAGATTCACTTTCCGCACGCTGAAGAGAGCATTTCCCGACTATGACCTGGAATGGTTGAGTAACGAGATGGACTTTTCTCTGCCGCAAGAGTTGGATTTCAGGCTCGAGGGGCAGAACGCCATGTATGCGAAGCAGTACTTCGGACGGCATACCCGGTTCCCGCTCGTCATCCCTCAGGTGATATCGGCCAACAAGAGAATTCTGGTCATGGACTATGTTATGGGAGCGAGGGTGGATAATCTGCCCTACTTCAAAGAGCACAACATCTCGCGCGCCGAAGTGTCGGCGACGCTGGCGCGCATCTTCAACGTCATGATCTTTTCGAGAGGCGCTCCGTTACATTGTGATCCACACGCAGGAAATATTGCCATTCGCCACAACCCCAAGAGGAGGTATCCTTATAATTTCGACGTCATTCTCTATGACCATGGGCTCTATCGAATGCCGGACGACAAGTTGAGGAGGGACTATGCGAAGCTGTGGCTCGCTGTTATCGACGCGGACGAGGAGAAAATGCGCAAATATGCCTATGAAGTCGCGGGCATTGGCGACAAAGAATTTCCCCTGTTCGCCTCCGCCATTACGGGCCGCGACTATCGGGTCCTGACTCGTAAGGAGGTCACCACTTCAATACGGAACGACATGGAAAAGGAAGCGATCGGCGAGGTCTTTGGACAAGACCTTCTCGCGCAACTTGTCCAGCTGCTGGGCCATGTCCCCCGCATCATCCTTCTCATACTGAAAACAAACGATCTCACGAGGAGTCTGGATGAGGCACTGGGGTCGACTCAGCCGATGAGGCCAATGCTGATTTTGGCCAAGTACGCGAGTTGGACTGTCTGGCAGAACGAAAAGGAAACGATTCGGCGGAGGGGGAGTCTCTTCCTCCCGCAAAACTTTTGGAGGCTGTTACGGGCATGGGCGAGCTTCATGAGGGTCGAGCTGAAGTTGTTTGGCTATGAGCGGTATTTATCTCTACGACGACACTTGGGTCTCGACGAGTGAGTGACTGCGCTTGGGCGGACTTCTGGTAGGATTTGGACAGGCTTTCTCGGCTGATTGATGTTAGCGAGGCGCTGGATACCGTTTAGAAGGAAGGAAAGAAGGAAAGGAAGTGAAGTGCACCGTACTGCGCATAAATAATGAAGGTGGCTGTGATCTAAGCAGCCTTCGTCGCTGCAGACACAGCCGCCCAGCCTCGTCACGAGGCAATCCAGACCCTTATTGGCCAGCCCCTCCTCGCAAGGCTCTCGACAACATCGTGACGCTCCAGGTTGCGACTTCGTCTCCAGATGCAACCCGTCGTAACTTCCTGTATCTCTCTGCCAAAGAATTCCATCCTTTTCCAACCTCTCCCTCTGTTTCCTTGCTGCCACCCGTCTACATTATGATTATCTCCGGCATACAATCTTCCGCACACGGCACAGAAACGAAGAGTCATATTTCCATCATTTGCATTACTTAATATATTGGCAAATTCGTCCCCAACTACTTTTGTCATCGTTAGTATCAGTCTCGGTCTCGTGGACCCGTTGTGTGTCGTTCATTTGGTACCTCTCGTCTGTCGCCTTTCACCAATATGATCAATCTCGGACTCCAACGAGTCACCCAGTTGCTTAACCCGCTGTTCAGTGCACATCCCACCCTACCTTGGAGAGCGGTCCACATCGCTGGGACCAATGGCAAAGGCAGCGTCGCCGCCCTGGTCTCGACGTTTCTTGGCCACTTGGGTTACAAAGTTGGGCGATTTACCTCTCCCCACCTGATCGACCGGTGGGACTGCATCACCCTCAATAGGGTGGTTGTCGACCAAGACCGATTCTTGCAGGTCGAGCAACACTTCCGCGAGCGGAACACCAAGGAAAACATCGAGGCGTCCGAATTCGAGATCCTCACGGCCGCAGCCTTCCAGCTATTCACGGATGCGAAGGTAGATGTTGCCGTCATCGAATGTGGACTCGGAGGCCGGCTTGATGCCACCAATGTGTTGAGACCGGAAGATGTGGTGGTTAGCGTCTTAACAAAGGTTGGGCTGGATCATACTGAGTTCCTGGGTAACTCGCTCGAGGCTGTCGCCACGGAAAAAGTGGGAATCTTCAAGCCGGGGGTGCCCGTCGTGCTTGACCAGAGCAACCAGAGCAGTGTTATCGACGTGGCTGAAAGCAGATTGAAAGAATTGGGGTGGGGAGGAGACGGAACAGAAGGTATCTATATTTCTGTCGAGGAGAAAAGGCGTGAATTTGAGGAGGTCATTCGGCGATTAGGTCTGGCGAAACACCAGGCGCAGAACCTGTACCTCGCCTTTTCCTGCCTTCGGATTGCGGAGGAACGCCTCAGCGCCTTGTACGCACCCAGACCGCACCGCCCCGGGGAGACATCACCGACACCGTTGGCTTTCCCCCGGGATTACCTTGTTGCTACAGATCGAAAGCGTTTTGAAGCAGTGAAGTCGGCCCTCGAGATACTTATCCCGCAGGCCCAATCGTCACTCCCTGGTCGCCTGCAATGGCTCGTGCTTCCACCCACACTCCTGCCCCAGAATCTACAGGATATGGCAGCACAATTGCAAGCTGACCCAACAACTTCCAGCCTCAACGCAGAGGTCCTCCTCGATGGGGCCCACAATCCGCAATCAGCTACAGCTCTGGCAGCCTACGTCAAGGTTCAATGGCGGCCTACTGATCCTTACCCTTCGATACCTGTGACATGGCTCTTGTCTGTCAAGAACGACAAGAAAGTCGACGAAATTCTCCAGCTGCTGATCGGACCCGCCGATAATGTTGTGACGTGTTCTTTTGGGCCTGTCGACGGAATGCCGTGGGTGAAGAGCATGGGAGCCATTGAACTGGCGAAGATCGCCAGGAAGTACACGAATGGCGTTGTTGAGGCTCTTTGTGATGAGTACATCGAAGGCATTGTTGGCCAACGTGTTCAAGCCACTCCTGACGAGAAGATGAGAATAATTCTAAGACAAGCGATCAGCGTCGCTTCAAGGGACTCGAGAGACAGCCGTTTGGAATTGAAGCTGTGTATCACAGGGAGCCTGTACTTGGTGGGGGATGTTTTGAGGTGCGTCCGGAATTCAGGCGGGTCAATTATCGACGGGCGGCCTCCAGCTCCCACGAGAAGCGCTCGTACAGTCCACGGGCAACACCCTTGAAGAAGGCGACGAAGAACACCCGGTGCCTGTGAAAAGAGGCACTTGCAAATGGACACGTCCTTCATGGATAGAAGGCAAGTCCAAGTTGGCTCTGAGGTCGACCAGGTTCAGTCCACAGCATCTCATACACGATCAGAGCGAAAGAGCTGCTGACTGAAGGGGATATATACGGAGTGGTGAAGCCCATGCTCCAGGTGTAGTCTCGAGACTCTGCGCAAGTGCTGTCCAGGCGTGACCGGTTCGAGCCACTGCTCGACAACTATACTACTGCAGCCTCGCCCTTTCCTACCTCGGCGGCTTCCTTTTGATCGCTGGGGCTGGTGGAAGCAGTCCCAGCAGGCCTAACCATGAGAACCTGACAATACCACCCTTCTCCTCTCCTTCCATCATCCTGCACTTGCTTCAGCCTCTGCTCCGAAAACTCGACCCCTCTGTCTCCCCCATTTTCCCATCGATGGAGGTCCACCCATATCTCTGCTCCGCCTGGTTCGTCGCTTCCTCCTGGATTGAATCTTTGGAATCCCACGGATTCGTAGACCCCAATACCCTTGGGCGAGGCTTCCAGCATACTGGGCCACCCTCTGCGGTCAGCCTCGTCGCATGCGTACCGCATAAGCATCCCACCCGCACCGCGACGATGGTGAGCTGGATCAGTGTACAGGTTATCCACAAGGACGTGGGAGCCGAGGAAAGCATTGAGCCGGGTCCGTGCCTGGACGAGATGGGACCAGAAGTCTGATGCAAGGGCGGCATGCGAGTACGGCGGCCATGTTCGTTTCGCTGTTGAGGAGGCGCCGGCCGAGTTTTGTTCTGGTGCTGTGGTAGTGTTGGTGGTAGCAGAGGCCGCTGGAGCCGGACCATTATCGATGATGTAGTATTTGATGGCGGCGATGACTCTGCCCTTTGGCCTCCCTCGGGCGTTTACCGTTCTTTGCTCCTCCTCCTCCTCCTCCACCACCACCACCACCTCCTCGTCGGCGGGTAACGTATCGTCCAAGACAACCGCGAACCGACAGTTCTCCTCCCGGTGAAACGCCTGGGAGTGGCGCTCCAGCATCGAGCTGATGTACCCCGGATACGCCTCGGGCGGGCCGTAGTAGATCGCCCGCATGAGCGGCACGGTGAGCCAGGCGGCGAGATGGATCCGCGCGATGGCGGGCAGGTAGAGGTGGTCGTCCGGGTTGGAGGGGGAGAGCAGGCGGACGTGTAGAGTCATGATAATGGTTGTTGTGTTTTCTGGACGGCTGGTGTCGGGGCTGGGGTTCTGTTCTGATGCGTGCGTGGTTGTGCAGTAGTCCGGGGGTGTGATTGTGTATGTATGTAAGTAAGTATGTATGTACAGGACCTTTTTTCTATCTACTGTCTATGTACCCATGTATGTTTGTACCCGTGTTTGTATGTATGTATGCATGGATGGATGGATGGATGTAAGTGAGTCACCACCGGAACCGGGAGACGGGACTGGGGACTGGGGAACAAGCAAACTCGGTAATATTGTCCCTTTTCCCTTTCTTCGGAACTCGGAACATGTACTCCGTACTAATAGCGTATTTATTTTCTGCGCCAGGGTTTTTTTTTTTGAGGGGGATGGTGGGAATGATTGTGGGACAAAAAGACTAGCCCGTTGTGTGTGGCTCGTATAGCATGTGCTAATTAGCTAGATAGATAGGTAGATAGATCGATCGCTACGGAGGTACAGAGGTGATCGGAGCACAGACCAAAGAAGAACAAAGGTCGACAAGATCAGACAAGTAGTGCCCTGTCCGATTACATGGTATAGAGAGAGCAGAAAAAGGACAAGAGGCTATAACGTGGATCTCGATACTCGGTTCGGAGCACGTATCATACGCATACCCACACGCATACGCATGTGCAGATCCGGAATTTGGGTTCGTGGTATATAGACCTGGGTCATTGTGAAAGTATATGTTATGCGATCTCCTAGGAATGAACGCTCGGGTTCGTGGACGGGTCTGGGTCTGGGTCTGGGTCTGGGTTATCTTATCGTTATTCGTATCTCTTTGGTTCGACCGAGGAGCTTTCTCTTCTTTCTATCTCCTCCAGCTCGCTTTTCTCATCCTCTGTAACCTAGGCGGATGGAAGGAGGGAGTGAAATGAGGGCGTCATTGCTGGACTAGGCTGGACTAGGCTGGACTGGACTGGACTGCTGATCCGACGAGCATCTCCAGCGTGGCAGGGTGAGTCGTATAGAAGAGACGGATGCACAATGCGGTTCCCGCTTCTTGGCTTCATATCTCGCCTCGGCGACGGTCAAACTCGTGCCATGCCATGCCATGCTCATGTGGGAGGATGGTGTGTCGGTACCGGCTCTGTGGCTGCCCATTTCTGCAGACTCCGCAGCGTCTTTTTGTCTGCCCCGTACAGGTAATACCCTCTCAGGCACGCCGTGAGTTGCTCCAGGTTCTTGCCGCCGCCTCCTCTGTCGCCACTCCCGGGCCGTGGTATGGAGGTCGTCGTCTGGGCTTCACTGCCGCCGTCTCGACCGCTCGTATCTGGTTGAGAAAATACCACTACGTTCGTGTTGTCGCCACCCATTTCCTCCTCGTCTTCATCTTCATCCTTCTCCATCCATTCAATCAGGTGTCCCATGAACGGGATCTCGAGCCGCCACGGACTGAAGCTCGACGCGGACGCGATCGCCACCATGGTCCACAGCGTGACTTCGCGCTCGGTGACGGAGTGAGGGTCGCTTGGGTTGCTGGGCTGGGATAGCTCGAGGGCCACGTTCGATAAGATGTCCAGATAGGGATGGCGGGTCTTGGTGGTGATACCAGCGGAAGAAGACGACGAGGACAATGACGAGGAGGCAGATGGTGTCTTCACCGGAGGCAGTAGTTGTGGTTGATTATGGAAGTTGAAGATATAGACCAGCAGGGCGAGGAGGAGTCTGTGGTGCAGCGATTGTGGACCAACTTCCTCAGTAATGCGGAGGACTCGACTCATTTCGTTGAACGCTTGGTCGACGGGCTGCGGCAGTGGCGAGCCTTTGTCCTCATCCTCATCGTCTCCTTTCCGTTTACTGCCATTGCGGAGGAAATGCGGCTCCCTCGAAAGTTGCCTGAAGATCCGCTGAAGGATCTCGACGGCCTGGGATGTGATGAGACCTTTACTGGCTATCACGGAGAAGAGTCCCTGGAATCCTCCTAATTGTGCCGGCTTGACGGGACGGTCTTCTTTGAATCTGACCAGAACATCGTCCTGGTCGGTGAGTTCGCACACGAACCTGCCGTGCAGGAGAAGCGGCAAGAAGAATTCGCTCCTGGCGGACAATCTATTAGTGAATGACCTCGCGGATAGGGGATGACACAAAATCACGAACTTCAACAGCTCGTCCTGCAGCTCGGCGCTCAGCTTCCTGATCCCACCTCTGGTCCACACCATTCTCTCTTTAGCCCGCTTGTGCATTGAATAAGCATGTAGATCGCCATGCGCCACCTAGACTGTCAGCATGATGCATTCTCCATCAACGAGCCACCCCAAGTGCGAGCCCCAAGGTACCTACATCGACATCCATCAACCACAGGGCGGTCAAGATGGCAGCATCATCGTCCGCGTTCTTAGCCGTCTCCACCTTGTGCCTGAGCTGCTTCAATGCTTCACCCCGGTGGTACAACGCCGTCCAGTGGGTGTTGCCGAACCCCTTGACGTCGATGTTGTAGTACACTTGACTCAAGGCGATCAGCGCGTGGAACAGCTCGGCATTCTGCAGCGCCACGTTGAACCAAATGAGATAGCGGCTGGTCTCGACTGCAAGTGCAGGACTGAACCGTGGAGTGAGAAACCGGATGACTGTAGTGTGAGAGGCTCTGTTAGCAGTGTTTTCGCTTGACGGATGAAGCCAGCATTTCCCCGGTTTGTGTTGTAGGGTTCATGTGCAAAAGATTCAACATGGTAGTAGCCAAAGGGGACCGCCGTTCTGCGTCCAGTCGAGCAGGAGTTGAGAAGACTCACAATAATCTACCAGAAATGGTACGTAAGGTGCGTGGCTGATAGGGTACGTGGTGAAGGGGTCCGCCATGGGGCTTCCCAGTACGCAATCATCCCGAGGCTGGGTTTCTCGAGGAGGGGAGGTCACTTTCGAGGTCGTCGAGGCAGGCTCTGGCCTCCCGCTCGGAGGTGTTTTCCTTTTCGTTTTTGGCCCTGTGGGCGGCGGTGTCTCTCCATCGGATCGTCGCACAAACGGACGATAGTGCGTCCGGTCCAGCACAATACGCTTAGAGGTCGGCCGGTAGCTCTTCGAGGCGAACGACGAGACAGCACGGCGGTTCTGTCTGCTCTTCAGTTCGGAGGGATTGCTGTACGTGATGAAAACGTTGTCCGGGCACGCGAGAGGCATTTGGCTCGTGGTTTCTTAAGCACAGAGTCCGTCCTTGAGGCAGGTGAAAATCGTGTTGATACCGTGCAGAGAAGACAGTGGTCTCCGTCTGAATGGGAGCCGTAGGTATTCAACTTAACGATTGGCCGGCTTGGTCTTGAAGTATCAGTGCCCGCATAGCACAGTGCTCAGCAAGAGGCCATTTGCTCATTTTTGCGGCCGTAAGATGGTCCAGAGACAGACGGGTCGAATGGTTTCAGCCCTCAAAGGTGTATTATATGCACGGCGCTCAGCTCTTTCGCCCACCATCTAGTTAAGCCCTACCGGTAACGAGGGTAAAACAAGCAGGAGATTGGTGGTTCGTGTCAGATCTTTAAACGCAGACAAGGCCGATGGGACTTGCTGCGATCCACGATCCACGGCGCGGCGAGCTATCTCCACGGGTGATTGAAGCAGGAGGAGGAGTGGGAGGCCCGAGTCTAGAGGAGTGTAGGAGGAGACACGAGGAGATGATGGTGTTACGCTGTGTCGCCGCGCAGGAGCCGTAGGACATGGGGGCCGAAGCAGCAGAAGCACCACAGAAGCACCGCCAAATCACGTAAGCAGTGTGCATTATGAAATGGGGACCGCAACAAGCTAGGATTCGGCCTCACCAGCCCTAGGAGAGGGACCAGGATGGTGCTTACTCTGCGCCGTCTGGTCCTTTTGATTATTACTTAATAGCACGCCCTAGGATTGGACGCGGCGCCGGACAAAGAAGGCGTGTTGAAGCGAATACAACCAGGTACGGCAGAGGCCACGGTAGGTCACAAGATCTACTTTTGGGATGACTGACAATGACGCCGAGAATGATGATGATGGCGGTGGTGGAAGTGGGTGGCAGGAGAGGATGGTGATGTCAATCATCCCACCCTCGTATATATCCATCGCTCATGTTGAACGAGCGAAACCCCTGGAACTGTCCATCTCACTCATGCTTCTGCCCACCGCCGTTCTCGGAGAGGCATATCCTGCCCCTGTTGGGCCCGACTGCCACTCTCTTCCGCCCTCCACGCATAATATTCGCCTAGTCGGACCTCAGCGTACGAAGCATAGTCGAAATCGATCTCGGAAATGGTCGCCTGGATCAGAGCCCAGACGCCCCAATAGAAGCCTGGCATGCCACGATAACGGTCCACTTCATCGCACAACACATCCAGCATGTCGTTGGGGACCGGGGCGTCGCTGTGGGCTTTGTACGACCTCAGATAGTCCTGGAGGAATTGGCGGCGCATAGATCGGGTTGGCAGCATGTTGTAATCACAGTCATAGCCACCCCATTCGGCGAAGTGGTTGGCAATATCGAAAGCTGCAGGACAAGGCGTGGCATATTCGTAGTCAATAAAGGAGACCCGCATCGAGTCACCCGCCTTACTACTGGAACAATCCGGTGGCAGCATGATAACGTTTGCACTTAGCAGGTCGCAATGTCCAAACACGAACCCTGACGCACCGGGACCTCGCTCATTGTCCAGGTCGTCGAACGACCGATCTAGTTCTTTCTGGAGTAGTTCCTTGCGTGCCTCTTTTTTCGGAGTGTCGCAGGGAAGAGCATGAACCCATTTCTGCATTACGGACCAGATATTTGGTACCGGTCGCCTCGAAGCAAGACTCCCACTCGGGTGATGGCCGTTGACGCCATTGAGCGCCTCCCTCTTTTCCTCTCCCACCACGGCGGCAATGGGCAGCCGTGCATGCCACTCACCTAAGCGCTTCGCAACCGCGCGCCATATAGGTTCACTGATCAGGTCCTGGGGGGTACAGACTTGACCGATGATGAATCTGTACAGGAGCCCGTTCTTGAATCTTGCCAGCAAGGGAGGGGCCAATCCCCGTTCTGCACACAGAGCATGTGATCGGGCCTCTCGATCTCGGTCGATGATGATCTCGGTGTGGTTGCCATACGCACGGAGGAGGACAGAGTCGCGATCGATCTCGGCTTCAGAGAGCCCTGGAGTGTGTTTTGCAATCTTGAGCAGCTAGATACCAGCCATGAGCCTGGGGCACGTGCCTGACAAGTGAAGCAAAAGAACCCACAGTGTTTGTGATACCGTCGGTGAATTTGACAATTTCGATTTTGCCTGGACCGTCCCTCCATTTTGGTTGGATTCTGTAGACCAGTTCCCGAGCCGAGTCGTCCAGAGACTCGTTATCAAAAGCCAGATCAATGTACCGTAGCTGCGGACGGTGGCCGTTGGAGAAGTCAATGTGGGAATCCATGGCCACGCATGGCCCGCTGGGCGGAAGGAAGGCGAACGAGGCTTCGAGGGGGGTAGGGATGTGGCGAGGAAGATATGGATAGTTCCACAGGGTACAGCGGACAGGAGGCAGGTAGATGGTGGCAGACTTATAGGACGATGGTTACGGGCGAAGTTGGAGGTGTGTCTCTCTTGGTGTGCGTTGTGGATGCGCACTAGTGACGCAGTTGCAGGTGCGGCAGTCGGTTTTCTCTCTGCATGGTGATGTGTTTCTTTTTTGGAGAAAGCCCTTCATGAGCCAGGAACAAGGGACAAGAGCTCAAGCCACACACCCTCCGTCCTCGACGATCGTCCCTCCTCCTCCCCTCCGCACCGTTGCCAATAAAGACTAACGATGGCCCCTGTTCGCTACCAAAAGAACCTGCCCCTCCTTGCCGGATACAACACGGGAAAAGATTCCATCTGTTGTTCACGCTCTTCCATCAGGAGATTCGGGGACCACAAATCGTCAGACGAGTTTCCTTGGCCGCTGCAGATGATCAGCGTTCCAAGATCTTCCTGTGCCGTCGCTGGCACCATGCAAGTGCCGGCCACAGTCCATGCCATAGACCAACGGGTGGGCATGTGGCTGATCCCACTTGGTGGCTCCTCACCCATGCGCTGTTCGAGCATGGCTTCAATGATACCCGGGGGCATTTGCACATCCGATCACTGAGATATGGTGCCCTGATAGCCTGGCTTGAAAGAGGGATAAAAGGCCTGGGAGACCAGGGCTACATAACCCTCCGTGGAACCCTTGGGAGAGTCTCTAACGCCTGTCTCAAGCAAAAGTTCTACAGGCACGGGGTTGCACATGGAAAGGCAGTGATGGAGCATGTGAATGTTTGCTCTGAATTTTTCAGCCTGACAGGAATCCTCAGCCTCGCCTTGCATGACCACCCGACCGCCATATGTCGTTGCACTCTGTATAGAGCCATGCATGGTGTACTGAGCTTTGGAATTTCCTAATTCTTGGCTTTGCTTTTCCCTTTCTTGCCCTTCTTCTTCTCGATCCCGCTCGAATTGACATCCACATGCTCAGCCTCCTCGGCAGCATCTTTGCCTAGCTGGCCTTTCTTCTCCCGGCCACTGCCGCCAATCTTCTCCAGAATGATTGCCGTGCCTCTGTTCTCCCTGTCTAACTTTCTCTTATTTCGTCTGAGCACCTCCACTAATTCCTCTCTCTTCTCGAAATTGTCAGCCTCTGACATGGCCACGACAACAAAACTATTGGGGCCATTCGCCCAGGCCACGATCTCCTCGTCCCCACCCTTCGATCGAATCTTGTGAAACAACAGCTCGTCAAATTTCAAAGGCGGCTCGACCAATTGAATCGAATTGGTCACTTTGTTAAACCGTCCACCTTGCACGAGAGCTTTGAGCATGCGGCCCACCGCCGGCGTGGCAAGGATCTTTTCGTTCTCTTCTCGCTGTTCTTTTCCTTCAACCACCTCGGTTGCGAGATCCGCAATCGCACCTAAAGCAGCCTGGATGTCACCAACACCGGCACAGCCGAACACGGTCTCCGTAATGAATTGACACCCAAAGGTTGACTGCGCGAGATATCGCGCTTGGTGTGTAATCAGGTCGAGAAGAGGCTGGGCCACAGTCTTTACCAATTCAATTCGGCGTGTCTCCGGATCCTTCTTGGATGTTTCTTTCCGGATCTCACGAACCTCCGAAATAAGTGCAGCTGTCTCATTCGTAATGAGCCACTTGGGTGCATCAGGGGACATCAGATAGAGCAGCGAAGTGCGGGCGGTAAGATGTTCGGCCTGCGCGAGCAACTCCTGTTCCCTTGCTTCAGGCTCAAGTTCTTTGCTCAGAAGCTCCGGGAAGATTGTCTTCGACATCATCACTGTATCATCCACAACTTCGTATGCCGTCAGAAGCACACTATGTCCGTATTGGTCGCTCGCAAGGAGTTTGATGTGCGTCTTGAAAAACTTCAATATCCCCCTTCGGTCCTTGGAGTTCCCATGCGCCAGGCAAAGACACAGCAAGCGAGACCCCGACTTCGTAAAAGCGAGGTTCTTGTAGATGTCTCCTTCCTCATCGTCGCGGAGCATGGAGAAAAACTCGGCAATTTCCGGGCTTCCAGGTTTGCAATTCAAGAAGTACTGGAGCAGGGCGTCGTGAAGGATGGTAAAACCCGTGGTCTTCTTTTGAACCAGTTGATTGGTCATTTCATGGAGGTGAGACATGATGGGGCCTCTCTTTTCTGGGTGTTCGGCGAGAAGATTGGAAAGTTCAGCTGTTACCTGCCCGTCTCTTGAGGCGCTATGTGTCTTTGACTTGCCAAAGATGACAAACTCGGGCCCGTACCATTCTCGGAGCATGATGGCCTTCTGCTGCTTGGTCGCAATGGTCCTGTAGATGTCGTCCACGATCCAACTTGCTTCTGGATGGCGTATCAACCTCTTTACATGGCCGTAGAACTCCTCGACTACGGCATCCCGACTTTCATCATCGCCCACGACCATCTTTGCGATTAAGAACTTGGCATACTTCGACTCTGCCAGTTCTCTGTAACTACCCTTTAACTCCGTTGTGATCTGCCTCCTCTGGTCCGGAGTCGCATATTTCAAGGCACATTGAATGACCCGCACAGAGTCATGTTTGAATACGAAATCCTTGACTCGCCCTGATATGATCTGGAATAGCTCCTCGACCAGTTCATCTCGTTCTTGTTTGGGGACGTGGGATTTTCGGCGCAGACGCTCCCAGATCTTCTTTGACCGGGCGATGGAATCGGCGTTCGGTTTGGCAGCCTTGCGGTCTTGAGCGATGGCTTTTTGCTTTGCGTGGGCTTCGCGCGAGGTTTGGCCTGTTTGTTGGGTCGAAGTTAGCAAAGGCCGATCTGTGCCATGACCTCGACAGAGGCGGTGTGCCTGTCCACATACCATTTAAATATGTTTCTGATTTGTTAGATGAACTATAGGTCGTAGACCCTTGCTTTCCCCTCAATCTCTTCGACTTTTCATCTGTTGAATGGGGCGCGGAGGTATCCTTCACCTGGTCGAAGCCTTCAAATTCGTCCGCAGGTGCATCCCTGACTTTTGAGCGGCCCTTGTCGACTCTGGCTCTTTTCGAGGCCTTAAAGTCAGCACTCTCATTTGAGCGCTTGCTTGCTGCCATTTTGAATCTGGGTTCAGTCGCCTACGAGTCTGAACAGACAGTCGAATGGTGGCAGTAAATACCATCAAAACTTTTTTTCGCACCAAGTTTCTGGCATACAAGACAAACAATGCGGAGACGACATTATCGTGCTTGGCATGTTTGTTGCTTATTGTTGTTTCCACACTCTGCACACCTCATCGTGATCTATCTCCCAGCATACAATGTCATTACTCTTTCCGAAATTTGTCTTCTGAAGCGATCCTCCAACTTGGCCTATTTCCATGCTGCAACTGCATCAGCAGCAGACGGTTCTGGAAATATTTCCAGAACTTGAGGAATTTGCATACCTACATACAGCGTGTGACACTCCGCGGTGGCTCATGACCACCCAAGGTCCGGGCAACTAGGGCAATAATGAATTTTTCTTCGCGCGCCTAGCCATAACACTACTAAGCTGGCGTTGCTGGAGTCAAGCCTGATGAGCTACATACGTAAGTAAGTCCATGGTGCCACCTAGACGACTGGGGCGGAGCTGTCGCCCGGCTAAGGTCGCCTAGGTCGTGGACCTGGGGCATGGCTTGGTGTGCCATGCGCCTTGAACCGTCGATGGGTTCCAGGCCCTTCTAGCTGAAGCTAGTCGACTGGCATCCTACTCGTAATGCTCATCTACTTGGTACAGACGCACGCGAGGGATTCGAGCCGACGGTTGTAGCGAGTTGGGTGTTTTGGCAACCGTTCGACTGATGCAAAGGACTACAGTTCTGGCCTCGGACTCGGACTAGGTACTTCGCCCTTTCTAATGGCGTGCATGATCCTGGAGATTTGAGTTGGATGGCAAGCGGAACTTGTCCTGCCTCGAAGGAGCCGTTGTCCACAGCTTCTCAAGCTTTACCGTCTTTGCAGCACGAGGCACAGGTACCGTAGATTCATTGGAACCACGTCTTTTCTCGGTTTACTCCCATGTCCGTCCATCAAAGTTTTCCATCGCAAAGCTTTCACCAAAGGTTTAATTTCCTCACCTGCGCCAGTAGACGGCCACTGCGACAACTGAGAAATGCTGCCATTGATCTCCACTGGAGATGCGGTCAAGCAATGTGTGGCTGCCTGGAGGAGTTGGCAAGTGGCCTGCCTGGGGTGCCTGAGACCAAGGTTAGTGTGCTCAATCATCCCGGGGTTGCGAAGCATCTGGGTGGCATCGCATCCGTGCCGTCACCCAGCCGTTCGTTGTTCCAACGCCTCCACTTCATTTTCACCCGCAAGTCCGCTGTGGAGCTGATGCACGAGTAGAAATGGTAGAGATGGAGATGCGCAGGCATCCAGCTCGTGCACTTTGAGGGGTTGCTGCGCCCTAGTTCTGCAGGTACATGCACTGATGGTATGTTGCTCCTTCTCTCACGACTCACCAGCCGAACGCCTGGGGGCATGTCAAAAGCTCGCTCAAACATCTGAAAAGCGCATGGTGAATGCACTCGGCTCATAAAGCAAGCGGCCAGCTAGTTCTATCCTCAACGAGGCACACCATTTTGATGTCCCTGTATGCACCCCACGCTTTACTCGGACAGAATAGTCCCCCCAGCGGCCCTGGCTATCTGAGGGATCTTACGAGTAATGACGTTCAGCGATCGACATGAAACATCTACGCTCGTATTCTGCTGCAGCATTGATCAGAAGTGCTCGATAGGCAAGAGCCCTTGTTCCGATGGCTCCGGACATGCATACCGTCGAGCTACCGACTATGGGGCTTGCAACCTTCGCCTCTAATATGACTTGCCAGTCGCCTGACTCTGGTACCTGGCAAAGCGAGGGAGATGCTACCCACTGACACAGACTGGGAAACCCCCGAGTTAGACTGGTGCCAACTCCACTCAGGGGTATGCAAGCACTTCAGGGGTTTCATCTCTCAGTTCATCGCTCTTCACAGTTCTCGGGCAACCGGCTCTATGCATGTCAGCCCTCGAACTCAGTACGCTAACCACTCTTTGACGTGCGCGATATCTCTCCATCGACTCCCAGCTACACCGGTCTTTTCTATGCTGCTCAGATGGCTCAAAATATCAATGAAGACTCGTACACCAAGTGGGGCGCATCATCGCAAGTGCCTGGAATGAGGCAACAAAGGATGCAGCAAGAGAAGAATTGCCTTGGCTTGGGGTATCGTGCAGGTGCGAAAGCACTATACAAGGACCATTGAAGTCCTGCTCAAATGTTTGACGACTCTCCCCTCCCACCTATCCTTTCTTTCCTTCCGGTTGTCTCTCCTTGTGCTGCGAGCACGTTCGCTCCTTCTCTGTCTCATCTATCTGCCTTCTGTCGGCTCAGTGCTTCGTCAGGTCGAGCTTTGTGCAGATTGTTCGTCTGTTTCTTTCTACCGCGCCTATAGTCCGACACCCCTCGGCTAATATTCAATCGCAAGCTGCAAGATGCGTCAGAGCATGCTTGGTATCTCTCCTTCAGGATGGCCGCCGGGGCAATCGCCAGCTCAAGCGTTTCTGTCTTCACCTGCGATGGAATCGCCTGGTCAAATTGGCCATTCTCACCCGAGGCCGGAGAGCCCATGCTATGATCAGCAATCCACTTTCTATGAAGTGGTGAAAATACTGCAGAACCTCGTCTCGGTCGGGTTGGATCAGAGACAAATCTCTTATCTTTGCAAACCGGCAAACTTCAATCAGCTCGGAACCCTCGCCAATACGGATGCGGATGTCACTCAACGTGCATGGGATCTTGTATACCAGAGGCTTCCGGGATCGAAACCACGGAAACTATCTCGTGGCTCATCTATCCGTTTCCCGTCTGGGGTTTCTAGTCTTAGGTCCAACCGGTCCAACCGGTCCCACTGGTCCGCCTCTACAGACCTGAGCACTTCGACAGCCGAATCGTACACCTCGGGATCTGGAATCTCATTTAAAGGACAACATCAAGCTCCGGCTTGGGATACTGCCCCAGGGGAGATTGATGCAACGATCTCGTCGGACCCGGCCATCCTTGTGAACGATACCACGATGGCCTTCAACGCAACCAATTTCGAGCAGCCTCAGTGGCAGGACTTCAATCAAGCCGCAAATCCATCAGGTTCCGTTTCTGTATATCGGCCACATCCTCTTGTGGATGTTTCTGGTATTTCTGGTGTTGCCAATGTCTCTTACGCCGCACCAAACTTTGCCAGCTCCTACAAGTACCTCGCAGGTGGATACACAAGCCAAGACAATAGACCATCGGTTGGCGACACTGATTCGACTCATCAGTCGAGCCGCGAAGGGATTCTCGGAAAGGACCAGATCAAGTATCCCTGTCCGGAGCCAGGTTGCAAGAGGTGGTACGTCCGCTCAGTCGAGTTGGCGAAACATTTGCAAGGTGACCACGAAAAGAACGACGTCTTCGTTTGTCAACATGATCAAAAATGCGACAAGCAAACACACCGGCACGCAACCTGGGCACGACACCACAGCAAAGACCACAATTCATGCAAAAAGGGTGATGCTTGTGTAAAGAGCACCAACGATGGGAAGAAACGCTACTGGGGTTGTTATATGTGCATCCACTTGTCGAGAGACGTGTCCTCTCATGCCGATCACCATCAAAGCCATTTCAGAGACGGCACCGCGCAACCTCTGAAATATTCCACCATGATCCTGAGCTTGCTTTCACAGGAAGCGACCAAGGGCAAATGGCAGGCACACTGCTTGACGATGAACATCTCAATCGGAGATTACGACTTTGGATGGCAGCCCGCTCAGTACAAGGAGATTCGCATGGCACTCGAATATGGGAAATACCGCGGCTCTGATATTTCCGATCCTTTCGTCGCAGATTGGCTGCTCAACGAGCTGGTTGCCTTGATGTCTGGTGGGCAGACACGGCCTGAATGTGCTACCCCCCATCCCGGCAGCCTCCCTAATGCAGACGACTCGTGGCTCGATGTCAATCCTCGAAACCGCACCTTCTTTTTGGATACAACCGATGCTGAGTTCACTGAGGGCTTCTGACCCGCTCCCGCTCCAAGACTCTAACTCCTTCAATCATCACGCCATCGGTGCCGCCGAATTTCTCGCTTGCGCTTTTCGGACAGTCCGATCTCCGATGTCTGTCGTCGATATTCCAAGTTTCCCCCTGTGAGATGTAGGCTTGTGTTGGGATTGTTTCGCCACTGCTTCGGGCTTTTCATTGTGCTCCATGTTTTGCAACCCACGACCTGATACGACTTCAACGCCCTTATGTTTAACAGAGACTCCCCCAGCCGACCCCAGCATACTGCAAGATACCCAGTCATGTAACCCTATACCCCCGATTGTTCTTGTGGAATGGAGGAATCGACTTTGTGACCCTCCCTGTATTATTAAAATATTGTTAACAGCAGTTGGGATGTGGACGGTTTGTTTTGGTTGTATTTACTGTTATGTTAGCAATATCGAATTATCTTTTCCCATGATAATGTCCAAAGCCCCACAATACCGCGCAAGGAAGCTCTCGAACACGTTATCCCACAATATCGTTAGGGTTCTCACAGACGCAACGGTCCGAGGCAGCTGTCTATCACGTTTGAACGGGGCGGACGGGGGCCCTTCTTGTCAGGGGCAGCCCGCTGGCTTGGTGGAGCAGTAACTCTGGTTGTTAGGGCCTACTCCTAGTTAACAGCAGCCTTATCCCGGGGGTGACGGCACCACCCTTACTCACCTCTTTAAGCTGTGGGGGCTTAGGAACGCTCAGATCCAAGGGCTAGCGAGGTCACTAGGCGGATGGATAGGGGTCTTTGGTCGCCCCGGAGTCCTTAGGTAACAGTGATTCACTCAGCGGGTGCCGGCAAGTTGGAGAATAATGGAGCAATCCTGGGACGCTACGAGGGAGGCACTTCGTTTGTTGCTGCCACAATTTCCGAACACGATACTCTCTTTTTTTTTCAAATGGGGTCCCAGTGTTGGATATGCTCCTCGTTATCCAAAAAAGGTAATTTGGGACACTAACTAACTGTGGCATCGAAGTCCTCAGGAATTTGTCCGCGATGGCGATCTCCAGTTCTGTTCCAGACGAGGTGGAGCCAATGGTATGTCGTGCATTCACCAGCTCAGAATCCCCTGCTCAGATGTGACCTGCGTACGCCTCGATCAGCCTTACTTCGTCCTTGGGGATTCCTGGTTCCCATACAAGAATCCGCAACAACCCTCGACGGGGAGGGCCAACTCGGGGAGGGCACCGAGTCCAAGGGGCAGTGGCAGCAGCCTCCGTCAACAGAAAAACACCTGATTGACGCAATCCAACCCGCCCAGCAAGGAACCCAGGGGGCAGAGAGCTCTCTGGGAGGTTGGATTGGATGCGACGAGAAAGCTGTGTAACCCAGCGGCGCTTGCATCAAAGGGACCCTGAGCTGAATTCTCCCAATAATGTCATTCTCGGATCGTTAGGAGCGGCGCCAGGTACAGAGCCTGCAGGATCTCTGTAAGCGTCATGTGCGCTTGTGGAGATACCGAACTCCCCGACTGACCGAGAGCTTGAAGCAGGATTGTGGCGAAAATCGTTGCAGACATGCAATCAAGAAATCTATTCTGTGAGAAGCCTTTCGACCTTTGCGCCTCAGATGCACCCCGAGATGTCGCGACAGGGGCAAGAAGCAGTGCCTGAACTCCTTCCTTTTAACGTCCGCTGTCTCTGAAGGTTCCTGAGTCTCTAGACTCGTGGGATCTGCAGTCTGCTCCGCGGCATGGCAAATCATGACCTCCTTCCAGCCTCCACACCGCTCCCAACGCTCCCCTCAAGGCTCGAAGCGGAAAGGTGCTGGAACCAGGGTGTGAATGGCAGCGCTGCCCGGAGTGGCCCATGGACGCCTCCCTTGCATAGCTCACGCGGGAAGTCAACTCAGCAGCAACCCTTCAATACGAACTTCCACAGAGACTGGGCAAACGTGCATGAAGGCGATGCGTAGGATGGCCCACTTCCGACCCCTCCAGGCTTCCGATTCTGACCTTTCACTTACGAGCGCCACCGCGATGCAACTACGTGGCATGCAAAGCATGGCGGGCAGAGCTGCTTGGAGACGGATGATGCTGAGGCTCAAGTCGCGGAGAGTCTGCCAACCACCCAGGGAACCTCTTGGAATGAATCTCCTCCCTTTTTCTTTAATTCCCAATTCTGTTTTCCTATGCTCTGTCCGGCAGCCTTGAAAGATCCTCTCTTTTTTTTTAATCCACAAGACGGTGCTTTGTGTGTTGCTTCCACTCTTTTCAACGCATTGCATAGCATTTGATCCTTACCCCGTCTCCCTCATTTTGACCAGGTCTGCGCCGGCGCAGCCCTATCCAGTCATTCTTCCCCAGTCTCCAAAAGAAATACATTCTCCGGGGTTGCCGTCAGTGTCTGCAATGGACCGCATCTCGAACAACCATCCCTCCATGGCATACAGGCCATTTTTGCCCGGTACATTTGGTAACGCCAACTTCCCGCTTTCTCCGTCTCAGCCTACCAACCTCGGCCGACACGGATACTATGTCGACGAAGAGCTGAAACAAGAGCCAGCCATAGTCAACAGTGTTCAGTTGCTCCTTGAGGCTGGCCTGGACCTTGACAAGATCTTCAAGCTGCGGCACAACGAATATCGAAATGCCTTGGACATACTAGGCGGCGCTGAAGACGAGGAACTTTATGCTACATGTACATTTGCCGGTTTAATACAACCTCGACCTCCTCCCCAGCATATGAGAACGAGCCTGTCGCAACAACCATATGCATTACCCCAATCCCGAGTGCCCAGCCTCATCTCAGATCGTTCGAGTCTAAGATTGTCTGGAAATCTCGGAACCCCAGTCCGCGACAATACCGCTTCTGGGTTTGTATATGCTAGCGATATGTCACCCATGTCCCCACAGTGGCCCTTGCCCGACGACATGTTCCATGCACCTCCTGCGTGTGTCCAGGACACAACCATGAATTTTCCGGCAACCGGCCAGGAATATCCACAAGTCTACGCACCAGATACGCAGTACGCGAACGACGCGAGTTCTTATCAGCAGCTGCAGCAAGGCAAGCATGGCGTCCTTCCCGCCATACCATCCGCACTTGGGTTGCCTTTCCTAACAAGTGCTGAGAGTCGGTCGATCCCGCCGAGTGAGGGTGGACGAGGGTTTCCCTTTATCGATACCATGAACCAGCCCTCCTTGATGGCTGAGCAGGATCCAACTCGGGACCGGAGGCAGAAGTCTAGGTTCCCCTGCCCGGTCCACGACTGTTCGAAAGATTTCTCCAGCACCAAGGAATTTGCGAAACACGTCATCGCCGACCACGACAAGGATTCCACTTTCATCTGCAAGCATCCAACCTGTTCATTCCGGACGCATCGCCCCGAGTCCTGGAAGAGGCACCACAGTAAGGACCACGGCGAGTGTCAGGTGAATGAGGAGTGCAACCACGAGGACCGCCCGCGGGTGAAGAGACACTGGGCGTGCGGTCTGTGCATCAACTTGGAAGTCTGCGTGCAAGGGTTTGCCAACCACTACAAGAGCCATTTCGAGTGCGGCAACGTCCAGAAAAGCGACATCCGCGTCTCCAACATCATTCGCAGCTTGCTGACGCAAGATGCCACCCGAGCCAGATGGGAGGAATTGGACGTGGACCGCCCTCGTCAGGACGGCCTCTTCGTACTCTGCTGGGACGGGAAAGACGTGGCCGAAATCCGCGAAGCACTCGAGTACGAGACGTTTAGAGCGTCCACTCTCGACAGTCCCGATGTCGTCGACGCGCTTCTTCACGAGGTGCTGGTTTGCGGGACACGCCGTGCATAATGCCCTGGGTCTCGGCCGCATCTCGAACCATCCTACCGACGGCGACCTCGTAAAGGCGACATTGTGCAGGCGTCCCGCCCTCAGACACACAGAGGCTTTATCCCAATCAACACCGGAGCATCACCTCGCTCGGTGGTACCGCACGTCAAGCAGTGACTCTGGACCATTACGACTCTCCGTGCGAATTCCTGGATTTGTCAACTATCGAATGTCTGCATGCCCGCCTTCTTCCCACATGGCACACCCGCTTCGAGGAGCCTCTCCACCCCACCTCTGTCTACCTCTCGATAGACATCATTCGACTCGGTTTTGCCCCTTGTGTCGCTGGCAGTCTCCCTTTCTGTTACTCTTCTGTTTACCGTTCGCAAGAGTTTTACGGCCGATTGAGCCAAGCTGGATATTGGACAGGACAAGACAAGACGCTGGCCGTTTGATTGTTTGTTCAGGAAGCTATGGATCACGCTTGCTGTATTTCTATGTATTTGTTCCCCCCACCCCCCCATCATCACGGCCATCAACGACGAAGTCACGGAACTCCATTATTTCTATTCTTGTATCCTATCCTATGTATTACTTTTACCCATGCTTTTACTTATTCCCCATGCCTACAACACCCCGGGATCTCCAATACTCGAGACTTCTTTGCCCCCCACCAGATGTCATGTTTTGAAAATGCCAGCGTCTGTATGAAATCTTTTCACCCTGTGTGTTATTCATGTATGTATGTACGTATGTATGGCCGCGGCGTTATTGGTTAGATAGGTAGTTGGTTTAGCTCTATCTTTGTCCCTGCTATTAATACAAGCGGTCTGCCCGGCTCTGGTTAGCTTTAGCCGCGTGAACGCGCGATCAGAACTTGACAACTTTGTCGAAGCCTTTTCTTCATTCCATCCCTTTTTTTTTCCCTCCGAGTCTCGGTCGTCGGCGCCCCCACGAACAATGAAACTCATCACCCCATATATAATAATAATATATTGCACAACAACTAAGGGCATGGACGAATTAGCTCACAGACGACCACCGTGTCAGGTCAGATGACGACGACGACAACAACAACAACAACAACAACAACAACAACAGAGAAAGAAAAGATTAATGCTACAGTTATCATTACAAGCACATATTATTGATTGTGAGGAATATGGCAACACAGAGCGGCCCTGGAGGCAAGGCGGTTTGTCAACCACCGAAGAACGATGGGCTGATGCCCGCTCGATTCCGCGACCTTGGGGTGAGAGAGAGATTGTGTGAGAGTGTGTAGGAAACGTTTCGCCTTGTGGCTTCCCCTCCGTCTCCTGCTTTCTGTAAGACGAAGTGCGAAAAGTAAGCATGGGGGTAAACGTTGCAGACCCGGCATCAACCCAGGTAATGATATCTATCCTCGACTGCCTCGAGGAGAAAAGTCACTGAGCACTCGCTAGCCCTCGGGCTTCTTTCAGTAGTGCTGGCGGTGCAATTCCACCCTCCTGTGATGTCCAGGGTGGGATCACACTCTTTGCCGAGCGTTACTCATTTCTCATCTGGGGCCTTAGTGGGACTCGGGTCTGGATTTGCCGCCGGCGACGCCACCATCGTCGTCGTCGGTGAGACTGAGATCGGGGCCTGCGTTGGCTCTCCCTCAGGCGCCGGTTGCGCCGGTCCTGCGGTGGCTGTCGCGGACACGGTTTCATCTGAGGGCTCTGGCGCCGAAGCGGAGGGCCCCGGAGAACTCGACCCAGAGTGGCGTTCTGTCGAAGATGGAGGAGCTTGAGCTGGAGATTGCCTCTCGACGTGTCGTTCGGCGCGGGAGGTAGAGCTTGATTCAGGTGTTAAGGGAGTCTGAGGGGGACCGAGGTGTGACCTGACCCGCGTGGGAATAGGGTCCATTGGGTCTAAGGGATTGGGAACGAAGCCGTACGCGGGAGGCGGGTTCGATCGAGGCCGTTGCTGTGAAAGCGGAGGCAGAGGTTGCGGTGGATAGTGATACGCATGAGGGTGTGTTGCGGCTGGAGCACTGCCGGGTGCAGGATTGGGATAGGGGAGACTGGGTGGCCCTGGTGGCCCTGGTGGTGGATAAGGATAAGGATAAGAATGAGGAGGATAGTTCCACTGTGGCGGATTCGGGGGATATTGGAAGTGCGGTGGAGGGAAATATGCATTGGGCGGGGGAGGAGGATAAGGTACGGCCGGGTTGGGAGGCAGAGGCCCCTGCTGGTTCTGGTATTGTAAAGCAGTCGATCGACCCGGCTCTGCGCCTCCTCTCGCCTGTCGCTGTCTTTCAGCTTCTAGATCGCGGATCTTTTGCTCGGCCTGCTCAAGCCTGGCTCGAAGCTCTGATTCGGTCCGGGATATTGGCGCCACTGTTTGGCCGTTGCTCGGGGGAATCATAGGTGCTGGTGTCGCCGTAGCGGCAGGAGGTACAGGAGGTTTAGGAGCTGCTGGAACTCCGGGAGCAGTTAGAGTCTTCTTTGACTGCCGCTTTTTCTTCTGTGGATCCGAAATGTTCCAAATAAATTGCCCGGGAAACATGTTCTTCTTGCGTTTACTCCCGTCGCCAGAGGCAGGGATCTTGACGGTCTCGACGTCGACGGCGGCGGCGGCGCCGGCGGGTGGTTCGGTAGCAGCTGGTCCTTCTCCATCCTCCTCAATCCTACCGAGGAAGTCGAACAAGGGTGCCAAACTGCCCTCTCTTTGTGGTGTGGTTGACGGCCCATCCTCATGCGGAGTCGGCTCCGTAACAGGTTTCTTAGGTCTTGACGGTTTAGGCTCATTCGATTTTCTCTTTTTCTCTCTCACGAGCTTTTCAGGATGGAAAATTTCCAGGAGACGCTTGCGCTTTGAACCGTTGCGCGGATTCGGGGCCCGTTCCTCGAATGTTTTGTGGAGAGGAATGTGTGTATAGTGGAGTTCCAAACTGTTCTTTGTCATGGAAAACTTGATAGAGATCAAGCCGTGGCAGTCCCAGACTGGTTTGCGAACCTTGACGCCAGCCTTGATTTTGGTCACACTCTCATTAGCGGCACGGCCTTTGTTGAGCACCGAATCATTGCAGTCTAGGGTCAATTAGCTACGGAAAAAGATGTGCTTTACAAAGAAACTCACAGTATGAAAACCTGCTTGCTTGATCCTCTCGACTGATCCAATGGTTGTGAAAGCTGTACCGATACCCATCTACGTTTTGACATGCTTCAATGAGGGTCTTGCTGATCCCTTTCTGCATCGTCACCCGTTCCTTGGGATCTTGGATCGTGTGCAGAGCATCAACCACAGTGATCGCGGTCTTGTTGAAAGGGCTGTACACGTATGGCGTCTTTTTATCCCCTGGATCTCCTTTCCCTAGAGGCTCCCTCGCAGCCACCATAAAGGCGGTGGTGACAGGGAAGTCAAACTCGAGCGTGGTGTGCTCACGGTCAAGGGTCGAATCTGCCAAATACTCCTTGAGCTGGGCCTCGAGGTCTTCCAGCCTTGAACATTTGATAACTATGGACTTTGCCAACGGATCTTTCGCGTGGCGACCCTATAGATTTCATTAGACCGGACTGATAGAACCAAGTCCGATGACCCGGGACATGTCCAGCGCAACAAGTATCTCAGACTGGACCGGTACTTACGCGTGGGCGCCTCGGACGCGTTTTCCCGTCGCTGCCCGGCACTTGCCCGACGACACCATGGGCAAAATCTTCGCGGCCATCGCCAGCATTGTCCTCCTGAGTCTCGTTCGGTTGAGCGGGAGCCTCGTCGGGCTGATCGAGGGTTTCTGGCGATTCCATTGTGAGGAGGGGCTGCGATGCACGATGATTAACATTAGGTGTCTTTTGCAAGTCGCAATAGAGACGAGTTGGAGAGACTTCCCTGATCCGAAACCCCTGCCAAGACCGCAGATCCGTAGCCTCCATTGGCTCCTTTTTTTCACCGCATTGAAATTCCACGGGCTTCCTCTTTCCCACCGCCCGCTACAAACATTTCTCTATGTCAAGCAGAGTAACCTCGCTGTTCCAGAGACACCACATCCGCTTAGAGCACGAGTCGAGGTCTTTCTCCCGGTACATATATCGTGGTGCGGCCATGTCTTCCCTCTCGACGACGGCCGAGCCAAGACCCATTGTATTCTCCGGCCCATCGGGGACTGGCAAAAGTACCCTTATAAAGCGACTCTTTGCGAAACACCCCGATCTCTTCGGCTTCAGTGTCTCCCACACGACTCGAAAGCCCCGCCCGGGCGAGGAAGATGGCGTTCACTACCACTTCACATCCCCCGAAACCTTCCAGTCAATGATCGCAAACAATGCGTTTGAGGAGCATGCCAAATTTGGAGGGAACTACTACGGCTCATCCAAGAAGGCTGTCCAAGACGTCGCTGAGGGAAAAGGCAAGAGCATTGATGGTTCCACAGCTCCTGGCAAGAGGATATGTATATTTGATATCGAGATGGAAGGCGTCAAGCAGTTGAAGAAGAGCCAGTTGAACCCAAGGATATGCTTTATTCAGCCCCCCAGCATTGAGGTTCTGGAGCAGAGACTGCGAGGTCGCGGCGACACGAGCGAAGAAGCAATCCAAAAGCGTCTAGCCCAGGCCAAGCACGAGATCGAGTATTGTAAGACCGAGGGCAAGAATGACAAGGTCATCATCAATGACGATCTGGATGCCACGTTCCACGAACTTGACGAATGGGTGATGAAAGAACTTGGCACTGAGGCCTCAGCTTGATTCAACCAAGCTGCAACAAGGGAAAAAGGGTTGGTGTACGGAGTTTTGATTTCCGAAACCACAGGGAGGATGAACAGTCATGAGAATTACTTTATACCCCCAGCTCAAAGACGAAAGGCCCGCTCTCTGCATAGACGCTACATTAGAATAAAGTTTCAGGCGACAAGAAAAGGATATGGCAATCGCTCAAGCTCAACCATTGCTTTTGTCAAATCCATCCCCATCCCCATCCCCTTGCTTGGATGCCTCATATGTGCAAATCTCCTAATATCCATTCATCGTCATACGCTGTGAGCCCCTGCTCAATTCTCGGTCAGCGGCAGGGCTGATGGGCCTGCTACCAGCCATGCCACTTGCAGCACTGCTCTCCTTCAACGCCAGCAATTGCTTGGCTCTGAAAGTCTCGTAGTGGATCTGGCTGGTGGTTTCGATGAGGTCTTGGAGGTGAGTGCGAGTGAGGAAGTTTCGGAGATACACGAATTCGCAGTGGTTCTCATCCTCGACGTTGATGATTCCCCATTTGTTCTGTCGACCGCGAACTTGCTTGCCGTTAACAATGATCGACTTCTCGCTGCCGACGACTGCAAAGGGGATAATGTCCTTGATGGTGGCATTGGTGGCTCTTTCCTCGTCATCCAGCTCTTCGTTGTCATATGGGTACATCTTCAGGTTGTGGAAAGCAAACTCCTCCTTGATCCGCTCCTTGAATGCTCTGCGCTCCTCGAGTGTGAGGGAATCGGCCTTGGCGATGACAGGGACCACGTTGACGACATCAGAGAGCTTCTTCAGAACCACAATGTCAATCGGTTTCAGAGCATGGCCGGAAGGTTGGATGAAGAAAAGGCAGCAATGGATGCGAGTGTCTTGGATATAGCGTTCTCGTTGGGCGGTGAGTTCTTTTCGCAGGTAGGCAGAGTGCTGGTCTTTGATGTATTTCACAATAGGATCCCAGCTAGACACAGTCAGTCGCATGTTTTGAAGTTACCACTAAGAGTAACAGTTGCGCGACACCTACCAACGATCGTTGTTGACCAAATCACCGTAGCCAGGGGTATCGACTATGTTCAACCGCAGTCTCACACCGTTCTCTTCGATGACTGCAAATTTGTCAGTGACCTGTTTCCATAACCCTTGGGGGTCAAAAGACTGACTATGCGACACCGTCTGAATTTCAGTAGTGGAGCGTGTTGGTTCATCAGGTCGAAGCCGGCCTTTGGAGTCGATGAGATGGCTCGCGAAGATCGTGTTAATGAGAGTCGATTTCCCAAGTCCGGTCTGGCCTGAGAAGAGTCAGTTAAGACCATACGAGAGGGTCCTGGCAGCCTTACCAACGCAGATGACGTTGAATTGGAAACCTCTTTTCAACAACTTCTTCTCAATTTGTTGGGTGATAGAATCGAAACCCACATGTGAACGTGGGAACACCGCGTTCGGTTGGTTCATTGCCATGGTCATCGTGCCTGTTCGAAGATGCAGAAATCAAGGATATCAACGCGATGAACAAGACAAGTTTGTATCAACACAATGTTGAAGGCAAGACAGATGGGGGAAATGAATTGTGCACGAGAAAAGAGGGAGTTGCGACTGCCTGCGACGAAACAATTTCCCCAGACGATCTTGCCAGCATTGACAGAGGCCCCCTTTTTGTCTCGCGCCAAGGGACAGGGGGCGTCACTACGAGAAAAGGCTAGGCTGTGTACAAGGTAAAGGCACTGCCGCTGCTTTATTTATCGTCCCTGACTAGCCAACGTCTTAACTGTGAGAAGCTAGCGCATTGGACTTTGAAGCTGGTACTGAAAGATTCTTGAAAAGTATTCATCGACATATCTCATCAAAGTAAAGCAGCTGCGCCGCAACTATGGCACTGGCTACTGCATTTAGCGGTTCCCGGCTGTCACAGATTCTCTTTCGGAGGAGCTCAGGCGTACCCCTTACGTCGATACACGCATGGTCATTCCGCAACGTCATCTCCGCGTCCATCGCAATACCCTCGATCGCGACGAATATTCCTGGGCTTATTTCAGATATTTGGGAAGGGATATTGCGGGCAGTGCCCAAGAAGAAGACGTCGCACATGAAAAAGAGACATCGACAACTGGCTGGGAAAGCTCTGAAAGACGTGAAAGCAGTCAATCAATGCCCAGGCTGCGGGAGGCCCAAAAAGGCTCATACCTTGTGTCCATATTGTGTTGCTGGTCAGTATGACGCGCTTAATGACGGTTACTCATATTGACCCGCATTCCAGAAATATATGAAAGTTGGAAACACCGAGATGCGGAAGCGAGTGAGACAGCAAAGACATCTGAGCAGACCAAAGTTTGAGGGATTGAAGTGCGACGCCCAAGCGGAGAAAAAGAAGGGTATAAGGCACATACGGCAGGGGACTGCTGAATCCAAATGTTCCTGGCTCTTTACGGCATAGGAGGAGGGCTATAACAGGCTCTGAGATGCATTGTTCAATGCCCCCCTTCCCTTCCGGACCCAATACCACCAAGAACCATTCGACGAATATAGCATCAGATGCTACATAGTCACCAAGATTTGGGAGACTCGACAGCAGTATGAGCTAAGCGAAAGGGGATTCGGTCAAAATTGAACTCGAAGCAGGCCTTGCTCGCACCCGCGGTTGAGAGGACTCTGCGATTGCGCTTAGCGGAGCTCCGGCAGCGGAGAGATGGTTCGGAATGATTTTATATTGGAGGATGTGTATTCTGAACGGAATGGATAAGTGGTGAGGCGCAGGCAAAGGAAGAGAGGTTATTCGACCTCTGTGCGGCTCTACCGTGTTGACTTGTCAAATGCGGAGCATTGTAAAACTACGTCATTTCAAAGATAAAATTGTATATGTTCGAACCAGAGTCCTGCATTCAGTCTAGAGTCGACACTCTTTTCCATGCCATCCTGATCTTCTTGTCTCATTGAACTCGGTGTATGATGTATCGACGCAGTCGACATGGTCTGTGATCTAATTCTGGTCCTGTGTGCAGTCATGTCAAGCAACTGACATCGGAGTTAGTCGAAACAATATCTCGCCCTCCATTCGATCGATGAAGGTAATTTCGATCTTTGCTGCGCATTCTTCTTTACCCACTAAGAGAATATTGCACAGCCCATGCCACGGACATTTTCGCCCTCGCTGTGACTCAAACCCAAATCCTTACAGGTTCGGGCGAGTCCTCGATCAAGATCCATTCCGCAGTCGAAGAAGGCTATCCCATTGCCCAGATCCTCAAAGACGCCCATAAACTCGGCTGCCACCATATTAGCACAGACCGCGAAACTGGCACAAGAGCTGTGAGCATCGGCTTTGGCGGTGATGTCAAAATATGGAAATACGAGGAGGGAAAGTGGAAGGACGACGGGAATATTGATGTCGGTCCAAAGAAGAAAACAGGAGAGATTTGGGCGGTATGCTTGTCTTCTGACGGGAAGTTTGCGGCTGGCACAACCCATGATGGACGGATCAATGTATGGGATCTGGCAAATGGCGTGAGTCGGGAGAAGATCAGGGAATTCGAGACGAAGGGCAGTTTCGGGATGTCGGTAGACATGGTAAGAATCCCGTCATCTGGCAAGAATTGCATCCTCTGTTCGGGGGAGAAACACACTGACATGTCGACCTTCGCGAGCAAAAGTCACCAGACGGCAGATTCATAGCCAGTGGCCACGAGTCCGGGGCAGTCTACCTGTTCTCTACGGCTACGTCTCGCCTACTGCATTCGCTTCCAGGACTCATCAAACCGGTCCGCGCTGTCAAGTTTTCTCCGGGTTCCACTCTCCTTGCAGCAGCTGGCGACGCGCGGATAATCTCCCTCTATGATCCTGCATCAGGCGAACAAATCGCCAATCTCAGTGGGCATGCAGCTTGGATCACGGACCTCGATTGGAACCACAATGGCCAATACGTCTTAAGTGGAAGTTTGGATGGCAAGGTCAAGGTGTGGGATATCGAGCGAAGAGTCTGCGTTGCAACGCACAGCGAGAGTGAAAAAGGTCTATGGTGTGTCAAGTGGCAGCCGAAAGGCGAGACCAATGTTGAGAGACAGAAGGCCGAGAGATTTGTGACCGTGGGAAGCAATAAGGCTATCGCCATCTACCGGGAAGCTACAGGCGGATGAGCGGAACTGGTCGATGGTCGATTCGAGAGAATATCCGTCGATTGATTTGTGATTCCAACCATATTCGACGCCAAATCGGCGAGCAGTCCTGTGTGACTAGTGGTTTTGCTGAGACCGCAAAATGAAGTTGCGGTATGCCGTCCATTCGGCTGCGAGGACGAACTTGCCCTTTGAGAGCAACCTACTTGAGAAAAGACCGGTCAATACCAGAGTAGGACAGCGGTCAAGCCCTACAATCCAGGCGATCAGTATTGTTCCATCTGATCATGCGAAGGTGAGCAGACTCGAAGTCTGAGAGTACACATTTAGAATCTTAGAACAGCTTTAGATAGACGTCGTGCTCTTCATCCGCGTGCCTGGACCGGGTAACGACTACGCTGAGCCTCGCCTTTTCAGAATGGACAGCGAGGCTGGACCCGACAGCCTTGCCAAGCACTACAGCCTCGTAGGTGACTCCACTCTCATCAGAATATTTCAAACCAGCCTTTAGCTCTTCCAAGTTTCTTCTTCAAAAATTAGTCCGCGGCACTCAATATACCTCTGTTGAATGCATCTTACTGCTGTTGCTTCCACACATTTTCGAGCTGCCAAGATCATATGACAATGCCTTTCTAATCCAACTCCGCCTAATTTTTGCTGGCAGTCTGGCAGAATCGTGGTGGTGAATGGTTCGCTTCTGGCTGACAATATAACAACAACAGTCTCTAAAGAGTTTTCTACCTCACCCTCTCATAGTCTCGCCAAGGAGTATGATGGTATACAGACCATAAAGCTACCTCTCTTGCTCCCTTGCCCTCTGCCTTTGTCTTTTCCTCTCTTCCAGGACCTTAACCCATCGCGCCACTTGGTCCTTTCCTCAGGAACAACCTGGGCTGGTAACATGTACTATATATACACTCATGTCCCTCCCCTACCCTTGCCCTTGCACATGGTTCGGCTGGCTGGCTCAATTTTCGGCCAATTCGACAACTCAAACCACCTCAAACTGCGTGTCATCAGTGAACTGAGGCAAGGTGAGCTGGTGAGTAAGACACGGCACTTTCGAAGCTTCATCCTGCTCCACCTCTTCTGGTGTTCCGTAGCGGATGTTGTCAAAATTATGCCGAGATGGATAGACACTTCTCACAAGAGAGTTCTCCAATATCGTGTTACACTTTGATCTGTGCCTGGTTGGGATAACAGACCTTTCTGGCCAGGCAAGATAGGTCTGAGTGCGTCAAATGAGGAGAGACATGCACAATATAAAGGCAGCTATCTTTGCAGTTTGAAGGCGATGTGAAAGAAATGGAGACTCGAGAAACCTGAGAGTCTCCGGTCAATCCATAATCATGTGTGGGATTTTGTCATATGTACCATGTGTGCATAAATCGAAGTCAATTGAATCGCTTTTGCTTCCGTTTGATTTTACCATCCTGTATAGTACATTCAGCCGTCCTGGCCCGAAGCCGGAATCTCCAATGTCCAGCGACAATCATTTCCCGGTGATTCTCCCAGTATCGATTCGCAAATACATGAGTGAAAAAGAAGGCATGGGTCTTGTGGTTCAATCATCTGTTTGCCCTCTCTCCGTCAATCCATCATTACGAAAAGCGTCTCGCGGCCACATGCAATGATCGTCCTCAGCTCTTGATCTCAGCGCGCATACCGCATTCAATCTCACAATTCAGAACCAGTTTGTTGCTGCTGCTAAATCACTGGGCTGTTTGCAGCTCTCGATCTCAATTGCGCCAGACGTTGTTGTAGAACAGCCACGCCACAACATTTCACTGATGGTGTTCAGGTTTTGGTGACATTGCCAGCGCATTCTTTCCAAATTCCGCAAACTTTCAGACGTTGCATCTCATCTACTTGATCATGGCTGTTTTCTCTTTTCGTCCTCCTCTCTTCTCTTTCCAAATCCATACGCAAGGCCTCCGCCTACCAAATTCACCAGACACAACCCCATAGTGGCACCTCGAATGATACCCCTCGCACCGAACTTATTCATGAAGCCCATTCGCCTCCTTCCAGCAAGGACCAGGTAGGTGCCACTCAGTGCAGCCGTCGTTCCTGCGCTGTCAATCTTGAACCCTTGGAGGTTGAGATAGGTCGAGAAGAGTAACAAGGGAGGGAACAACATGGGAAGTGGTTGAAAAGGTCGAGCATGCTGTGCGAAGATGAGCGTAGCAAGAAGAGCTGGAGGAACAGGATTCTCTGTTAGGAGCGTAAGCAGGTAGGCTGGACAGTAGTCAATCGCAATGCGAACGTTGGAGGACAGTGCATGGTTACAGACCTCCCCATTTTTTGGCAGTAACGACGAGAGACTCTTTGGCTTGCTCTTTTTTTTGAGGGTCAGCCATGTTCGATGTCTACAGCACTGACCAGGTTTTCAGCGCATTTCATTCCAAAGTGAAAGGTTTGTTTTGGAAGCGTCAAGCTTGTGGAGAGCTCGTGTACTTGACGGAAAACGCGAGACAAGTCAACGTCATTTCTAGCTGCGGTTCGGCAACGGCGCCTCCAGTAGTTACTGCAACCCACCCATCATTATTCGGCGCAGATTTGCGATTTCGCTTTTGAACACCTTTGCTGCAAAAAGTCGCACCCCTCCAAATCTCAAACGCACGTGCCAAAGACTGCTGGGGCTACCGACTCTGATTCTCTGTATATTCCCTGGCCTTGTAAAGGCTGCGTCCGAACCCCTCGACCTCTTCATCCTGCGGCATGTCCGCAACGGCTTCTGGCTCCAACGCGAGGGCGAATGGCTCTGCCCATTCACGAGAACACAATCAGGGAAACCAAGAACGGAAATGGACTCCACAACAGAAGGCCGAAGTGATAAGAATACGGAGATGTAGTCCTACGGCTTTCTACGAGATCCTCGCGATCGAGAAAACAGCAAGCGATGGAGAGATCAAGAAAGCCTACCGCAAAATTAGTCTGTTGACACACCCGGACAAAAATGGATACGATGGCGCCGATGAGGCTTTCAAGAGTGAGACCACTTGGATGTTGCTGGCTGAAGGCTATAATACTGACGATTATTAGTGGTCTCGCGCGCATTCCAAATACTCTCAGATGCGGACAAGAAATCGCGATATGATCAGTTCGGTGGTGATCCTGATAACCGCTTTTCCAGCAGTGGAGCTGCCGGCGCAGGAGCCAGTCCATTTAGTGGGTTCGCAAGATCGCCTGGAAGAGGACCTATGTATGAGGATGAGATATCACCAGAGGAGTTGTTCAACAGGTTCTTCGGCGGTGGCATGGGACCCGGGTTCCAATTTGGTAAGGCACCCTGCGGCGTTCGATTCTGCCGTAACATATCATACTGATCTAGATAGCAGGCGGCGGCTTCGGGGGACCTCAATTCGTCTTTAATATGGGCGGCGGCCCCGGTTTCACAGTACATCCCATGGGCGGCACCAGACCGCGAGGGAGGCCGAGAGATGCACGGTCAGAAACTGCGCCCACAGGCTTATCGGCATTGACACAACTATTACCACTGCTACTGCTGTTTGTTCTTCCACTGTTATCATCATTCTTCACTGGATCCTCCAATTCAGGCCCGCATGTTCGATACGACTCCCCCGTTCCGCCGCACACGATGCATCGAGTGACGCCCAGGTATCACATCGATTATTTCTTGAATCCAGCAGAGGTGGAAGGATACACGTCAAGACAATTTAGCTCACTAGATCAACGGGCGGAAGTGGATTATGTCTCAACGTTGAAGTATCAATGCGAGAATGAGGTACAACGTCAGCGGCACGAGATCAATGAAGCGACAGGTCTCTTCTTTACAGACGAGAACAGATTAAAGAGGGCCAGGGAGATGGCGATGCCCGGCTGCCGTCGGTTGGACGAGTTGAAAGTCATCCGTCAATACTAGTTATGGAGCGGAAATGTCGTATGACTTGCTTGTTCGTGCTTGCTTAGGGGAATGCATCGTTTTTGTTTGGTGTTGGTGGCGCCCCTGTTGGCCAGTCCAGGGAGGGAGCCTGCAGGTGAACTGTCTATCTCTTTGAAAAGGTTTGCTACCTTACGGAATGGAGAAAGTGGTCCTTCAAGCCGCATCGTTTCACCTGTAGACAGAGGCTCCAGGCAGCAAAGTGCTTAGGAATGCCTGGAGTAACAAGGCAGCAAACTAGGTTGCGCGGGGGCGGCCACGCCCCGGTGGCTGCACTATCTCCGATCCACTGATTCTAGTCTCTTCGAACAAACATCGACGTCAACTTGAACCCCAAATTGTCGGCCTTCGCGAAACCTCACCTGAACCTTTCCTGGGACATTTCTGTTATCTACAGCCACCACAATCATGGCGGATCCTTCTATGGACTCGGATAAGGTGCGTGAGATGCTCACGCATCAAGATCTTCTAACATCGATTAGATCCGCAACAAGAGACTCGCGAAACTGCAGCAATCACAGGCGCAGCAGCAGTCGCAAGACGCCGCCGCACCCTCATCTCCAGCCCAAGATGGCCCCGATTCAACGCCATCATCGCGACCAGAGACACCCCAAGTGAATACTCCTTCCCTTCCGACGCCGACCGAATCATCAACGCCATCTGATACCATCGCGAAAGAACCATCACCTCCACCTGCGACCCGGATACGAATCACTCCAGCATATGTCACCCCCCAGAAGCGAGAGATGGACGGCGTGGAAAGACCAAGTTCAAGACAGAGTTCAAGGCCAAATGAGACCATCGAACAGTGGGAAGACCGTACGCTGAGGAATATCTTTCGTCTCAGTCTAGACCCTGAGCAGACAAAAGATATGCACGGTCAGCAGCTCCTCGTCCTTACACAACTTAGAGAAGAGTTGGAGACTGAAGGCAAGCCGGTGCTACTGAACACCGACTTACTAGAGCAGGCCATCATGGAAGCAGGTGCAGATCTGGGCAAATTGACTCCGCATGATTGGCTGTTCGGCTGCTGGAAGAGAATCACGAGAATGAGCAAGGCAGTCAAAGATCGGACTCCTGAGAACAAGAAGTGGACCGTCATTTCAGAGGCTAGGAGACTCTGTATGAGCTGGTGCATATTGTCTGTCACGACTCCTGATGTATTCGGTGCAGACTATGATGGCGTCGCCGCACTGGCGGACCACCTTCTGGCCGATCCGGATGAGGATGCAGGCGTTTGCCATGATTTCCTTACAGAAGTCATCACGAGATTCGACGAGGATGAAACCATCAAGGAGGCATTCGTGGGCGCTGTTGAGAATCTGAGTCGGCGTCTTGCTAAATTGACCATGGACTCTGACTACCGACGATACACTGCCATGCTGCGACACCTCATTCGGTACAAGCCCGTGGCCATTGCGATCACACAATCGAAGATGTTTGTGGACAAGTCAGTCCCAGCTGCCCAATTAGAGGTTGCCACTCTGCTCGGCCCCTTTTTCCAGCTGTCGCCGCTGCAAGCGGAAGTGACGAAGCAGTACTTCTCTGGCCCAAAGACGATGGACCCAGGAAGGATCCGGAACTCTCAGCAATCACTTCAAATGTCGTTGAGATCCCATCAGACCGAACTATTTGATATTATCAATACACTGGTGCGCGCTGCTCCGGAAGCCCGAGAACGCGTGCTGGACTGGTTTGCACTCGTGGTGAACTCCAATCACAAACGCCGCGCCATGCGTGTGGACAAAACGACGGTCTCGAGTGATGGCTTCATGATCAATATCACCACGATTTTGGATCAACTGTGTGAGCCTTTCATGGATGCACAGTTCACGAAGATGGACCGGGTCGATATTGACTACCTCCGAAGGCATCCTCGGGTTGACATCAAGGAGGAAACGAAGATCAATGCTGACCAAGAGCACTCTGACGAGTTTTACAAGGACCAGCTCGAAGGCCCCAACAACTTCATCTCAGAATGCTTCTTCCTCACCGTGGCCGCTCATTATTATGGGAGCGAAGCTGCTCGGAATATGCTCAAGGATATGGATCGAGACCTGAAACACATGGCCAAACAAATCGAGGTCTTTGAAACAGAACGACATAAATACGTCAACAACCCTGCGCAGCTGGCGATGTTCGAGAATGCACTTAAGAGGTACAAGGATCAGCACGACAAGGGCCTGTCGTACAAGTATGCTGTGCAGGGCGTACTCTTGGATGAATTCGCTCAGACTCGTTCTATGCAATTCATGCGTTTTGTGACTGTTTGGATCCTTCGTCAAGTCTCTCCCCATCGCCAATTTCCTAACCAGAAATTGACCCTCCCTCTCCCATCAGAGCAACCAGAGACCTTCAAAAACCTCCCTGAGTATTTCCTGGATGTTATCAGCAGTAATTTCGGATTTATCATGTACAACATGCCCCAAGTCATCTCCTCAACACAATCAGACGAACTGATAATGCTCTGCATCACCTTCTTGCGCAACTCCGAATACATCAAAAATCCATATTTGAAAGCATCCTTGGTTACAATTCTCTTCCGAGGAACATGGTCTTGGCGTCAAGGCGGAAGAGGAATACTTGCAGATCAATACAACAGCATGCCATTCGCGACAGAGCACCTGCTGCACTCTTTGATGAGATTCTTCATAGAGGCGGAGTTCATGGGCGGCCACGGCCAATTTTTCGACAAGTTCAATGTGCGCTTCGAGATTTTCCAGATCATCAAGTGTATTTGGCCGAACACGGTGTACCGCGATAACTTGCTGAGAGAGGCAAAGGTCAACATGGAGTTCTTTGTGAGGTTTGTGAATCTCCTCTTGAATGATGTGACGTTCGTGCTGGATGAATCATTTACGGCGTTTCATACGATTTACGACATCTCGAAAGAGCTCTCCCTTGCCGGCACGTCGCTAGACCAGCAGCAACGGCAGGAAAAGGAAGAAGCTTTGGAAGCGGCAAAGAACAAGGCAAAGTCATATATGCAACTAACGAATGAAACGGTGGCAATGCTGAAGCTCTTCACGGAAGCTCTAGCTGACGCATTCACGATGCCTGAAATTGTTCAGCGGTTGGCGGACATGCTGGACTACAATCTTGATGCAATGGTCGGACCGAAATCCACGACCCTCAAAGTCGAAAACTTGCAGGAATACAATTTCAATCCAAAAGCTCTGTTGAGTGAGATTGTCGACGTCTACCTCAATCTCAGCGAACGGGAGAATTTCATCCTCGCCGTTGCGCGCGACGGTCGATCATACAAGCCCGAAAACTTCGCTAACGCCGGCAACATCATGCGCAAATTTGTCCTCAAGGCACCCGAAGAGCTCAATAAGTGGCAACGTCTGACAGAAAAATTCGCCAAGGCAAAGGAAGAGGATGAAGCGGCGGACGCGGACCTCGGAGAAATCCCCGATGAGTTCTTAGACCCGCTGATGTTCACACTCATGGAGGATCCTGTGAGGCTACCGGTGTCAAAGATTGTTATTGACAGGAGCACAATACGGAGCCACTTACTGAGTGATCCTCATGATCCGTTCAACAGAGTGCCGCTGAAGATCGAGGACGTTATTCCCGGTAAGCCCCCTTTCTCTCAACCCGCTCAATACAACCTACGAAGCCTAATTTCGTTTCATTTTCCTGGACTTGATGATGCTGACAATGGTATGCAGCAACCGATGTTAAAGAGCAGATTCAGAAATTCAAGGAGGAACGGATTGGAAGTCGTCGCAAGGACTTTGTGGAAACGGTCAAGACGGAAGCCGGCGGCAATGCTGATGGTGAGGCAATGGACCTAAGTCAGTGATTACGACATGCACTCTCGGGGTGGTGGAAAAGAGAATACTGCAACTTGAGACTTGCACCATTCATCAAGTCATACGCAGTGTCGATGCATAACACCGGGACGATATAGAAGATCAAAATCATGGAGAATGGCATCAAGACTCTCGGGCGCTTGGAATGCCCATGGACAATCTTTCTTCCCCACCGGAAGTGTCGTGTATTGCGTGATCCTCCCACTTTGGGACAGCGATCAATGACAGGCAGAGCATTACTACGGTACCGTGAGAATGGTCGTGGGGAACGAGAGTAGAGGAAGCATGCTATTTGGCGCAATACGTGACACAGCGTGCTCCAGGACTATGTGCCACACCTGCAGGACGATTCCAAGTGGGCGCTGTGCCCGATGACTGTAGATCTGACGCCATATACAGCGCAGCGAAATCCAACGTCCTCCAACATACCAGCGAGGATCATCAGGGGCCTCAGCCTCGTGCGTGAGCAGTAGTAAACTTCCTGAAACAGCTAGTCCACTCCCCCGTTTGTGGGGCAGGTGTCTCGAAACCAATGCTTTCCACTTTGTTCTCACCGCACATTCAGTTGTGAGTTGAACATTCGCAGAAAGGAATGCGGTGAAGATTTGGCCTGGATCTTAATTGCCTTCGGGGCCCATGTGCCTTCATGGTAACCCTTCTCTCCGCGCAGAATCATTTCCAGTCTCCTATATCTCTTCTCTGACTTCTTCTATCTCGGCCTGTTCTTTCGGCCGCGGACAAACACTTCCGAGTCTGCTCTCTGTCCTATAGGCGTTTCTTTCGCCTGAGGGCCAAGATATCACGTCGGGACTTTTGAACAGCGGGAGCTGGCGAGAAATCTTGCTCACGTTGGGGACTGGGAACACCAATCCCTGCAAAGGGGTTTTCAAATGCAGCGTTCTTCCAAGAGCTTCGTTGCTATCACTAGGAAGATCCGACAGAGCTGTGATTTACTCCCAGCACAGCTCAACGGTCAGAGTACTGCGATATAGCCGGCCTAATATTTTCATCCGTCTGAATCCCGTCGCTGATTCTTGCATCGTATTTCGGACTCTCGACAAATGCATAGCCAGGGCCCAGGGTTCTGCGGTAGCGTGTAAAAATCATTGATTATACGAGTGGCTGCTAGATTCTGGTCGGTCTGGTGACCTGTAGGAGGTGTTATACGAGATGGTGGCTACAAAATCCGACCAAAGGCTTGACTTGGCTCCCCCGGCGATTGGTTCCTTCTTCAGCCTCGCACTCCGTTTTGGAGCTTTGCATTTCAGCTCCCATCCCACGTGTCTTGGTCTGCGTATCACGCCGAAAGAAGAATGGGGTGCAAAGATCCAACGAGGCCCGTGCGCGGGAGGCACGTTCCGACTGACTCTTGCCTTTCATTCCTGACATTGGCGCCGCGGGCAGCTTTCGCTCTGTTCTCGACAGGCCCGCTGGTGGCGTTTCCTTTGTGCGTTGGAACCGAAAATTCTCGCTGGATCCAAGCCCCATTCATGATGCATTCCAAGACCTCGACTGCTCAGCTTCTGTCAAGAGTGGTGACGACGATTGGTATAAACCAACTATTCCCCAGGATGCTTGAGAGGCTGGCTTCGTGCAGACCCAGTCTGCTTGAATATCGTGTGATCAGTGTCTCCCACCAGACTACACTGGATTTGAAAGGTGCATTCAGAGGATCGGGCTGGTAGCTTACCGCGTAACTGTGGTTGTTATCACCAAACGACCTCTCTATATCTTGCTTCAAGATTCTTCAGGGGCCATCCTCCTACCCGTTGCTCTCGGACGATCAACAGCTTTACGCGAGTGTCTTGAGTCTGGGTGAGGCTAAAATCATCGGGGCCGAGAATCACAATGCCCAACCATCCCATCTCAACAGAGGAGTTTCGTAAATTCATGGATGTCGAGCGTGGTACCACGGTCCCTGCAAAGGGGTTCTACTGGATGGTCCATACCGCCGAGCGGTCCGCAATGGTCCAGTACCACATTGTTAACTGGTTAATCAACGTGCTGTTGATTATGCAAGCCGCGCTTTCGGCTGTATTTGTTGCCCTAGGTGCAGCAGGAAACAAATACCAGACGCCGGTTGCTATTCTTGGAGCAGTCAACGGGGTCATCACGGGTGTGCTGGCCATCATCAAAGGTCAGGGCATGCCGGCGCGCTTCTACCAGCACGCAAGCGGGCTCCGAGAAGTTCTCCGGGAGATTGGGAGGCTAGAAAGAACGGTGGCCTCCGGGGGCACAGCGACCCGCGAGGACTGTGCAAGTCTCTATGCGATGTATGACCGAGTTCAGAAAGAATACGACGCGAATTATCCCGATATTTTCAGAGTCAATACACCCTCGTCGACGCGTTCACCAATAGCACCACACACAGAAACCCCCCCAGCAGATGGAGGTGGCCATGATAATGCAGGAGCCGCTGGTGCCGGTGCCGGTGACGGCGATGGTGCTGGTGCTGCTGCAGGGCCTGCAGGAGCCGCAGAGTGAAGCGGATGCCGAAAGCCAGTCAGCTTAATGGTATTCAATTATGTCCCATCGCGTTGGAAGTGGGTGGAAAGAATGCAGACCCAGAGAAATGAGTCGATGTCTTGTGATAGAAGGGCGACGGCGGGGGCTTTACTTCACCTTGGTCCTTCGCAGGGCACAGAGCTTGTCGGTGCCGCCGTGATACTTGGTCGAAGCCAGGGATGTACGGTACGGGTTATATGATGTAACGATCATCAGCGTTTCGAGAGACGCTAGCCAGTTCCTCAGAATTGTTTCCAGCAGAGAGTATGTGAAGACGTTTGTACGGTTTCTCGTAAGCAAGGACATAGTTCATCTCTCATATCCCTCGCCTCTTCATCCGTCCCAGCTTCCGGAGGGCCAAGCCAGCTTGCTGGCTTGATATCGTGTAGAATCAGAGTCACCAACTCCATTCATTAATCGAAAAAAACTACGAGTCATCTCCCTAAAGAAAGACTTTGGACCATCATTAAATCGTGAACACCGAGAATCCCACTCTGCATCATCCCCTTTTTACTAAGGTCCCCACGATATGAGGAATCGTGCTGTAGGGGTCGCAGAGCTGAACGTCGACCCTTTCCCAGCCACCATCTCGCTGTGCCGCTTTGTGCAGGCTGGCCAGCGTGTCCCTCGTCAACTCACAGCCACCCATGAGGGAGCTCCAGCCAAACCACATGTAGAATCTCTGGAGAGAGCGGCCCACGCCCGTGCCGCCCTTGGCGGTGTCTCCCGAATTGACCACATGTTCGCACACAACCATTCTGCCACCCGGTTTGAGGACGCTGTACAGTCCCTCCGCCACCCTGTCCAGGTTAGGGATCCCGCAGAGCACGCGGATGCAGACGATCTCGTCGAAGGGGGTGTTCCCCTCCCCGCCACCGTGGGCATCGCCGGTCTTGAGAACCCCGGCTTTCGCGAGTGCCGGGACCAGCGATTCGAGTTTGGCTTCGCAGGTCAAGACGTGGTACTTGTCGCCAAGACCAGCGTCGCCCGCGCGCTTTCTCAGAGCCGCGTGCATGCTCACGCCCGGCTCCGCGCCGTAGATCGCCTCGATGCCCTGCGGGTTGGAAAAGCGGAAGAGCTGGTGCCCGGCACCGGGACCGACGTCCAGGATGACGCCGCTGCTCTGGGCCAGGATCGGTCCGAGCGATGCCGGCGTGTCTCGGGCGCAGATCACGCCGCCTATGGCCCAGACACTGGCAAAGGCCTTTTCCTTGTAGCGGGCGAAATGGCCGAAAAGGAGCCCGGGGTGAAAGATGGCGGTTTGGAGATGACCTTTTTGCAAAATCCAGTCAGTTCAATCAACCGCGACGCATCGCGCTGTCGAAGGTCTTCTGGTCTCCAAGAGACATACAGATTACGCTGGTCAGCATGAATGCACCCGGGAGTGCGTAAGAGACCAGGCGTTGAATTGGATTCGAAGACTCCATCTTGATAACGCAGTTTGTGACAATATCTCTTCAGGTTGTCGTGGACGGCTTCTTGCTGAACACAGAGAATCCAGGAGACGAAGTTGAAGGATTGAGATTACATGGAAGACTTTTGGGGACTTACCTGGGTCTATTGGCACCGCGGCAGCGTTCGTGTTGACCTCGAACCAATCTTTCTCAGACCGCAAGTCACACGCAGCGAGGATCTCGATTCCGCTGCCACGGCATTCCAATCGTTATGTGTCTCACCATGGGTTATGAACTGGCTGAGCCAAGCGTTGGTGCCCTCCGAGTTAAGCGTTTGCTAAACTTTCTGACGTCGAACAGAGTTTCGACCTAGTCAACGTGAGGTCTTCAGTCCACGGATACAGGGTCTAGACCTCAGGAAGCCCAGTTCAGTTTGTTCTGGATGGACCTGCGATTGGCGCACTGTCGGAAGAAGGGTGGGAAGAGGTTCCTGGATACCCTTACGAAGCGTGTTTCAGCCCAACCTGGATCGTCATTGCCTCTCGATTCTCGGTCGTGGTCTGCAGACATGTGTTCCTCCTGTTGACTTTACCGCTTCCTCTGACTATTCGATTTGAATTGAAAGAGTCCGGACAGTAAACCCTTTCCGGAACCTCTAACTGTGGGACGAGACGGTTAGAGAGGAGGGCAGTGACGTCTCTTTTCGCGCCTCTCGTTTGCCCGGGGCATCTCGTTTTGGTCGGCGTGAGAAGCATCAGAAGCCCACCCTGAGAAACTTGTCAGTGATACGAGGGTGAGAACTCACTCAGAACAGGAGGCGAATAGTGATCAGCGCCCTTGCGACAACCAACTCTGGGACGGTTGAAGCTCGACCAAGCACAGTCATGAGTTCAAGCTGGGTCTGGTCCATGATACGGAGTCCAGGAGATTTCACACTGTCGATGAGCCGGTTGCGCTGTTCGTCACCGAGAGCTCTGCACTTGGGCAGTCGTCTCAACCAGATCATCGCCTGATCAAAACTCGTTGTTGAATAGGTCGTTGATATGTATCTGTCGAAGCCTTTTCAGCTCCCGGCAGATCCTCGGGCCTACCACGACTTCTCGGCCCCTGTCCGTTGCTGGTGACTACTGGTAGGTTGAAGCATCGAACTAGGTGAAAGCGATTGCCTGAGGGTTCATATCTCTAATGTCCGTGTACGGGCATCTACGAGAAATAGTGCTGTTACTGCTCTCTTGGTGCTGCTGAGCTCCATGTTACGTCTTGTCCGAGTGCCCACCCCTGGCCAGGTAAACAGCCCTTTTAGAACTGCCCCGAGTTTGCTTCTATATCTACCCCGAATTCACGACAGCCAATTCCTCGCACGGGTCGTCTCTTTTGTCCTTGCGATAGCTCATATCCGAGATCACCTCCTCCCTGACCCTCCTGTCGACGGGGCACGCCATGTCCTCGGGTACTGACGCAAAGCCTTCCCTCCTTGCCCACGACCAGTCCCCCGGGCGAGCGGGGTCCTCTCTCGACGGAGCCGTGTGATCTTGTTTCGACTCATTTCCTCGTCCCAGTCCGACTTGGAGTAAGCCTTCTCGTCTACCTAGGTAGAACATGGCCATTATCCCCGCATCGCTGCGCGGCCGGCAGTGCGATCTCGTTACTCTGACATTTTACCCCGCATAGATGCGCAGGCAGGTATTAATATCACTCAGACCAGGTCCTCCATTTGAGGAAGGGATGGAATAACAGTTGAGAGAGTTATCCATTTGAGCAGAAAGAGAAGAATTCGCGATCAAATCTCAACCCGTCTCCATCCAATCCACCCCCTAAAGAATCGTTGCCGGACAGAAAAGATGATTTACGAACTCCGTATCTACACCACCATCCCTGGCCGGCTGCCAAACCTGCTTGCTCGGTTCGAGAACCACACTCTGAGAATCTGGGAGAAGCACGGAATCAAGCAATTGGGGTTCTGGTACGTCTTGAAATCGCCCATCAACGGAGTGTCCATTTCCGAATTCCGTCGCCGGGGGAGTTGCTCTGTTTGCTTGACGCAGTTTGTTTTTTGTCCACATGCACTGTCCGAGGGGGCCATTGAACGTCCTTGGGGTCGGAGCTAGGCGTGATCCACCTTTAGGACACGATTGCAAAGGAAGGAAGCCGGCGGCCACCCTGCAGAGTTTTCCGGTCCGGAAGACTTCTTTGAGAAATCGAAGCCGCCGAAACTGATGTGCTCGTTGACAGGACGACGCTCGTGGGCCCCGATGCCAACGACCTGACGTACATGCTGGCGTGGGAGTCCCTGGCCGAGCGGGAACAGAAGTGGAACGCCTTCTTCAGCGACCCCGAGTGGATCGAGGCGAGGGCCAACAGCGAGAAGGACGGCGCGATCAACGCAAAGGTCGCGAGCAGCTTCCTGGTCCCGACCAAGTTCTCGGCCATCCAGTGATGTATAGAATAGTGCCACGGCTCGGAAGGGGAGGGGTCCCTTGGGGAATAGGATAGCCCGCCTTTTTTGTGGTATCCTGTTGTCTTGACCCTGGTTGATAATCCCAAGACTTCAAATCTGTTCAATCTTCTTGAAATCCATTCTTGGGCCAAGCCGTCCGGTCCTCGTCCCTTCCGCCTCGGGTCAATATATGCTGTGATAAGCCTCTGCTGCCTAAGTCTTCTCCAACTTGTCCACCTGCCATCCACCCTACTGTAAGGATGGCGACGAGGTGCTTCCCATGGCCGAAATCTCAGAGTGGGGTCAACCTGACATTTTGTGAAAAGATAGTGTTATAGAGAGGGGACAACAATAGGGGCAAGAAGTTGGTATTGTGGCCCTGAAGGGCAACAGAAGCCCCTTTGGCTTCCCAACGGCCATCCCATGTGCCTTTTCGTTACTAGCATGTATTCTCGAAAGAGACCTTTTTTGATTTTGGTTTTAAAACCCCGCCCCTTTTTTCTTATCAACCCCTGTAATCCCCACCAAAAAGAAGCACTCATGACCATAATCTAGTTGCTATACGCCCGTGCGTAGCCTCCATCACAATTCATCGTGGCGCACCGTCATCTTCTCCACGGCGGCCTTGACGTCTCTCGGCCAGTATGTCTGTATACCTCCACCGCCCCATTTTGTTGCGGGAAGGTCTTGTCGTTTCTCCCAGATGGCCGAGGACGGCAGCCGGCTCTTCAGCCGCTCGCTGACCTCGTCCACCTTGTCCATGATCCTCATCAAGTTGCCGCCCAAGACGCCCTTCATCTCTTCCGGCGTCCAGCCTCTCGAGAGCAGCTCTGCGACCTCCACATTGTCAGCAGAGAAACGGCACGTGGCAAGGGAGAACTCACTATGTTCGGGTATTTGCTGGCGTCTTCCAGACCGTCCACCGAGATGTACATCCCGTCAAAGTCCGAGGCTATCCCCACGCGACTCCTGCCCACAATGCCCGCGATGTGCTCAATGTGGTCGGCGACGCGGGAGACGTTCGCGCCCGGGTTCGGGCCGATGAACGGGGGGAAGAAGATGGATTGGATCACCCCGTCTTTCTTCCCGGGCCCGTCGCCAATCAGCCGGAGTATGTCGTCTGGGACGTTCCGGGGGTGGTCCCAGAGAGCGCGGGCACCGGCGTGGGTCCAGACGACGGGGGCCTCCGACAGCTCGATGGCTTGCCTCATGGTCGCGTCCGACGTGTGTGAGAGGTCCACCATGATGCCCACGCGGTTCAGTTCTCGGACGAGCTCCCTGCCGAGTTGGGTCAGGGAGTTGCCCTCGTGCACCGAGTCGAGAGGGGTGCCGGGGCCGGCGGACGACGCGAACGCGCTGTGGCAGGTGTGCGTCAACGTCAAATAGCGGACGCCGAGTTGGGCAAACAAACGCAGCGCGCCCAGCGAGTTGCCCAGCACGTGGGTGCCTTCCATGCCGATGAGGGACGCGATCTTGCCCGCGTTGAAGGCGTCCCAGACCTCGGCCGACGACCGGGCATACTGGAGATGCTCCGGGTGGCGCGCGATCATGTTCTGGATGATGTCGAGCATCTCCATCGAGTCGCGCAGGTGGTTTGTAGGAGTGTTGAAGTCGGCCCCGGGGTCTTCCCCCGTCACGTCGTAGCAGGGCGCCCAGACGGTCCAGAAGGCTCCCCCCAGCCGGCCTTGTCGCATCCTGGGAATGTCGACGTGGCCTGGGAAGGAGCCGTTCAGCTGGGGGATGGCATCTAGTGGTCGTCGGTCTGGACAGGGTGCGTCAGACATTTGTGCGCGATGGATTTGGACAGTCATTACTCAAGCTCCTGATGATCTGCGGGAGATCGATGTGCGTGTCCAGCAACGGACTCTCCTCCATCAACGCGATGGCCTGGTCCAAGAAACCGCCCGCGCTGCTCTGCGCGAGCGAAGTCAAGAGCGGAATGACTAATAAAGCCGGGAGTTGCATCTTGAGGTGCCGGATGTCTGATATAAAGAAGAAAAAGAACAGGGATGGCCAACCGAGTGATCCCAAGGTTGCAAGTGACGAGGGGACATTAAAGAGGCCGCTTGGGCTTCAATATACCGTTCTCGGCTGCCAATATATCGGCCACATATCCGTCGATCCTCTCTACGGCTTCCTTTCCTGTCCGCGTTGTGCTCATGGTGATCTGCGGTCCACAGCGGAGTAGGCCGTGGCACGTCGAGAGAGTGGCCAATCGGTACTTGACACCCGTCGACGTCGAATATCTAAGCGGGAGGTGGTAGTGGTGGTGGTGGGTATCCTCTTGATTTACCTAGGTTGCTGGCACCAGCTGGGGACTTTTTGCTGACTCACAATCGGACGAAATTTTGAAGCGAAGGGTCGTTTGTGATTTCATGCTACGTCTCTGTGTAGCTGATGCCATTGCTTGAGACAATTTCCGTCTTCTATATATCCCGAGTCTCTCTGTGACTGGATTCTGCACCTGGGCGAGGAGGTAATTCCCTTACGGTTCAAGAACTATTGAGGTCGAAATCAAAGCCTCGAAATGCACCACCAAGCCCACTCCAAATCGCCTCCAGTTCAGCCTTGTGGTGTTGCAACCGACGCAGTTCACCTCCGCGGCCTCTGAAGAGCCCTGGAGATCCGGGAGACGGACCTCATTCAAAAATGCAAATGGTTTGACAGTTCTGCGCTGTTGCTTGCGAGACCTCGACGCCTCTACCTGAACTGTACTCTCCTCCTCTGGCGGCCGTCCCTACATCTCGACGACTAGACAAGTCAGCCTCGCTCAGCTTGATTCGACCAGCAATGCTAACCGAGAGTGTCATGGATGCCCTTTTCGTGCTGTTCTCTTTGCCGCTTCCGTCTCAGGGCCGTGTACTGTCGTTGGACATCAGTGGCGCCTCCTCATCTCGTCCTTGTGGGATACCTACCTCGTGCAGATTCCTCGGCTCGTATTTGGCCGGGTTAGTTTCCGACGTACAGGCCGGCATGACCTTTTGAATTCACATCAGTGGTGGCCTTGTGGAAAGGGTTCAGGTGATCGCCCTTACCGGGACCGCAGCGTCCATGTTGAAGCTGAAGAAGAATGGAATGGAGTAGCGTTCGACCCCCGAGGCGTTGCGGACACGGTGGACCGTGGACACGAAGGTGTCGTTGGAGATTCTTTGCAGGAAGTCGCCCACGTTCACGACGAAGGTCCCACGAATGGGCTTGGCCGGGACGTAGATGCCGTTCTTGTTGAGGATCTCCAGGCCTCCCACCATGTCTTGGTTCAAGATGGTAAACGCTGCCGAAATGTCAATCTCCAGGCTCTGCAGGTACCGGGGAGATTCTGGATAGAGACTATGGAGAACATGTCTTACTCTCGAAATCGCTGTGTGCGCCTAGACCGTCTAGGTCTGTCGAGCCGGGGACTCTGGGCGGGTAGTATTGGAGAATGATCGAGACGAAAGGCGCGGTGACAATCGAGTCGAAATAGTGCTCATCGGCCCCGAGGCCCAGCGCAAATGTTCGCAGCAGCGCGCGGGCGAGTGTCAGAAGTGCAGCTTGGTATTGCAGCAGCGTGGTCTTGAACTCTGGGAATTGAGCAGGCCACTGGTTGTGGATCCCGATGCATTGTTCGCGCCTTTCCGGGGTCAAGGTGGGCGGTTGCGGGTCGTTTTCGGGCTCGTAGCTGTAGAGAAATGATCCCTTCTTGACTGTTAAGGCATCGTCAGCGAGATTGTTGGTGGTGCAGCCAATAGGGGGGGGCTGATCTCACCTGCGTCGCCGTCGGGGGTTTTGGTGTAATGAATCTCATACCCTCGTAACGTCGGGGATTTGTAAACGTCCTGCTCTTTCTTCACGGCTAGAGGCTGGGCGTGATATTGGCGCGAAAGTTCAAACACCTTGTCGATGAGTTCTTGTGAGATCCCGTGGTTCTTGATGTACATGAAGCCGACGGTCTTGCACACGGCCGCAATCTCCTTGGCTGCGAGCACACGCTCTTCGTATTTGTCGCTGAATATGCCGCCGATGTCTACCAGCGGGATCTCGTCAAATGTTTCGACGGCTTCCTCGCCGCGGAGAATCTTTCGCTTGTTGTTCATTGTCCCATCGCGGAAGAAGTATTCGTACTCCGGCTCTGCCAGAGAGCTTGTCGTCACGGTGGTAGACATTATGCCGTTGTTTCCCGGTCGAGCTGTGAAGTCTTGTCGTTGATTAGTATCGTCCCGTTCGTTAGATTCTTTTGCCGTACGATCGTGGACCGATTTTCAATATAAGGAATTGTGATAGAGGGTATATCCGATATTCAAGGATCTGAGAACGGACATTCGCGGCATTGGAGACATGGTCGCCATTTCAGACCAAACTGGGCAATAACGACGAGAATTCCGGACGACCCACCTGATAAAAGACATTCTTTGGCGTGTTCTGGGAACGGATTGGATCCTAGACTTGAGCCAAATGACTAGAAGTCCTTGAAGGCGGCTATCACAAGTTCCGCCACATCCAACAGTACCCCGGATGTCCAAAGCCGCACTGGGTTAACAGCTTGTTGAGGCCGACGGCAACGTCCGCGCCCGAGATAACGAGCCGAGCTGCGGAGCTTGATGATGGGCAGCTTCCTGATAGAATCAACAATGTCCCGATTCATCCACGTGTTGCAACTGGAGCGTGATCATTCTATCATACGGCACATGCTAGAATTGCCATGACCTTGCTTGAGATCGTCCGCTTATTTGAACGGGAAGCCATTCGGCAGGCCTGCCCCAAAGGTGGGTAGCAGACCTGATATAGCCTGCGGATGGCTTGAGGTAAGGGGGAAAGGGGAGTGGTGACTGACATCCGGTTTGCTCGTTTCAGAGTGGAGCCTTGTAAGGGACCGCACCTTGTCGCAGGTATCAATGGGATCCACCTTTGGATGGTGGGATATATAATAAAGTCCACTGACATGCCCAGTGCACAAGCTCCCTCTCGTCTGATTGCCTCCAAAATGCCTGTTGAGAGGAGCAGGTTCAGCGATTGACGAGCAGAAGAACCAGTCTCCGCCTCCCACTGCCAGCACTCGAGCACTATTCAACAGACCCAGCCCAGTGACAGCTCTATTTGGCCGACCAGATTCGAGCAGTTGCGCCTATTCTCGCGACGATGTCGCCTAGGCCTAGCAGCAGTGTTGGCTGACAGGAGAACCAGGATTGATCCATATGGAGCAACCCCGTCCGTTGGCCAGCGCCCGGGTACGCCTCCAACCTACCTCGCCTCAGAATGTCTCCGAGCCTGCTACTTGCCCTGCTTTCCCCTCTGCGCAGCCATTTGACCGCCAGACACCGTTGCCTGCATCCGTGGCAGAGCAATACCGCATTGGATTTCGACTGACCCGATTACCTATTGCAAAGCCAGATAAGGAATCGCAGCTGCAGTCTGAGCTTTGGTCACTCTTCAGGCTGAGAATGCGCTTGTGCCAAGAAGAGTTCCTGTGGCTCAAACGACAACTAATAGAGGGTGTAAATGGAGCATTTGGGTCATATGCTCCTTTTACAACCCCCTCCCCCTCCTTGAGCCCTGGGGCCCACACCTCACAGCCTTGCAGGAGTCGTGATCGACTTTGAATTTGCATGACGATCCCGGGAGAAAAACCGCACCTCAGACATTGTTGGCTGCCATTGAAAATCATCCAGAGACCGAGCAAGGTCTCGTTGGATTTCGACTGATCCTATTAATCGTTCCAAGGCCAGACCACGGAGCGCAAATGCAGGTCGAGCTTTTGTCGCTCTTCAGGCTGGGAGTGTGCTATACATGTCAAGCTCCAAAGCTTGCATATTGCCTCCGCTTTTCCAGACCCTCCCAGCCTAACCGGGGACGGTACAGGTTTTGAATTGTGATGAACCTGGGAGATGTTGACCCTGGGCCCTTCAGATTCTCCACACCTCCCCTGAAACCCGCAACACGAAGGCCATCATCTTCGCCGACAGTTGTAGTGCCCTGAAAACTATTCGCAACCTAGGCAACATGTCAGGACAATACATCCTTGCAGCATTCTTGCAGCTAATGGACGAGGTGGCCAAGACCACGGAAATCGAACTACGGTGGATTCCTGCCCATCATGGCATTCCTGGCAAAGAGGCCGCAGACAAGACGGCGAAGGAAGCGGCCAGACAAGGCACCAACACAGCACCAACACTGCCAAGCAGACGTCCTCGCCAGACTCGAGGCCAGCAGTAGGAGGCCCCACAGACAACAATGCTGTTGACCAAAGCGAAACACACCATCAACCAAGCTTTACAGAAAGACTGAGAAGTTCTCTGGACACATGGCCGACACGGATGAACCCTCCACCGCCTAGGGACAAAGCCAGACAAGAAAACCCTTCAACTGCACCAAAATCTTCCGCGACCCATCTCCTCCGTCACTACGCAGATGAGAACCGACAAGATCGGACTGGCGGCCTATCTTCACAGCATTGATAAGGCAGAAACAGGCCGATCTAGCTGTAACCATGGAGAATAGACGGTAGAACATGTGTTGCTAAAATGTAGGTAATGGGTGATAGAACGAGAGGAAATGTGGGGCGGGCGGAAGACGAGTTCTTGCCTTAAAGGAGTGTGCTCAATGACCCTAAGATGGCCGTAAGAGCGGCGAAAATGATGCTTAAAGACTGGTCTCTTGGGGCAATTTCAACACACCAACGCCGAATCGCTGGAGGCCAATTCTCAGCGCCAAGCTAAAGATTCGTGAACCCTCGACATATGACCATAGAGCAACGCATTGAGTAAGAATAGATCACAGGAGACCAGACAGATGAGGGTTTCTGCCACGTAGCCACAGATGGAACACGTCCAACAGGCCTCGATCATGCCTAGTATAGGTGGAGATTAGTAGGTAGAAGTCAGTGAACTGAGAGCTGCAACTCTGAGAGAAGACTGAAGAAAGAGGTGGGAAGGGCGACCTTATATAATACTCCTGCATAGCTTCCTAGGAGGCTGGGACAGTGTATGACATAATCAATCAATCAATCAATCGATGAGCCTAGGAGATGATGACCCTGCGAGAGGGTGCCCCTGCGAGAGGGTGCCCCTGCGAGAGGCATTTGGCGTCAGAGGCACCTGGCGCGAGAGGCACCCGTCGTGAGAGACACCCGTCGTGAGAGACACTTGTTGTGAGAGACAGTTGTTGTGAGAGACAGTTGTTGTGAGAGACAGTCGTCGTGAGAGACAGTCGTCGCGAGAGACAGTCGTCGCGAGAGACAGTCGTTGTGAGAGACACCCGTCGTGAGAGACACCTGACGTCAGAGGCGCCTGGCGTCAGAGGCATTTGGTGTCAGAGGGTGCCCCTGCGAGAGGATGACCCTGGGAGAAAACCGTCTAATCGCGCTATCTACAAGCCCACCGACGGACGCGGGATCTGGTTGGTGGTCAGTCTTTACCCTGGTTGCCCTACGAAGCACCTCGTACCTCTGCACGCTTCACCGCCTGCGCACAGAGGACAGGAGACGATTCGCTTTCCTGCGCCGGGGCTAACGGAACGCCACCTCCAGCGTGGGTCAGCAACCCTTTGACAGTCTGCATCTGTCGACCGTGGTTCCAGCACGCTGTCGTCTCGTGCGCCACAAAGCACCAAATATGCCATGGCAGGTTTGGTATGCATTAGCCTCGTGCGCAAAAGGGACTCCGGGACGTTTGTTGGCCGACGAAGCTGTGAAGAAGGCCTGCCGCTGCAGGTATTCGAGATCATTCGTTGTGTGAGTCAGTGCGACCGAGCGTACTATAAACAGAGTGCCCACTAGTTGTTGTTCTAATGAGAAAGAACAAGAGATATGGGCGCATTCATTGCGCGGAGCATACGAGTGACTGTTGCTATTCCATATTAGGGCCAAAATCCGTTTGTGTGCTCCCTGCAGGCTTCGACGTATGCACGATCTTCGCAGCTGCTAATCTACCTCCTTTTCATGATGTATCCGCAGCCTCTTGTCACGGTGGACGTCCTGGCCTTCTGTGTTCTTTGCGCACTCTTGCTCCCGTCTCCAACTGGCGCCAGGCGCATGCAAATCGTCCCCCGCGCGTCCCATCACATCACAATCCTCTCGCCAATCCCACAGCCGTATCTAGAATGTCTTGTGGGGAGAATGTCATGGCCCAACTATTGAATAGAAATGAGAAACCCATTCATTCATCCAACTATCTCATCATTGGATACTCCTGTTGAGCATCTCTTTTTTGCGCCAATCCTTTTTTCCCCCCCAATGGGCCCTCTCCTATTTCGTCCTAGTTGTTGTAGACGACTCGCAGAAGTCCCGAAGAAATCGGTTGCTGCGCAAAGAAAATGCTTCCCTGAAGCTCTCGACTCGAGGTTCGCACTTGCAGAGCGCAGGATAGCTAGTTCCATAAGTATCGTGCTCCTATTCGTGGGCTGCGATGGTCCAACCTATTTGTTCTCTCATCCTCACGATCTAGAAGTGTGGATTCTTACTATCCCACGGAATAGCCTCTCTTATAGATATCAAACCACAACTTCCTTGCCTCAGGGAGACCGAGGGCCGTGGACCTCAGTATCGAAAGATATCTTGAATTCGTCACTGAGATTTGACGCGGCGTGACCAAGAAAGATCATTCACACATCTACCCAGCTTCTCAATGCGCGTTTGAAAATATACCGACGGCAAATCGAGCGGAATGAGCGAACCATTGCGTCCGGCGCCCACCTTGAAAAGCACGGATGATGTGGCGACCTCTCAGTCAGGCTCCCTCCGCCACCCGAGCCAGACATACAGTCAAGCGGAGGGACTGTCTAATGCCCAAGGTAAGCATCACCATCACGACCGTGAAGCTGCAAGCCAAACCAGCTGCCAGACCTGGGCTGACCAGGTCCAAGCCCCTATACCAAGCACTGCGTCCATTCGCCCTGGCCGTGCCAGACAAAGCGGCCAAAGTACCCTGGACAGATCGCGATGCACACGATGCATTGCGTCCCGCAAGGGCTGTGACGGCGTCAAACCTGTGTGTGGGAGGTGTCAGAAGCGTCAGAGCCCTTGTGTATGGCGTGCAGATAATCTTTCAAGAAGAGGGTTGCTCAACCTTTGGAGGTCGGAGAGAAGTGAAGAGAGTCAGCCGCACAACTTGTCCGGCGATGAAAATGCTACCGACACTGGCACAACCGAAGATGAGCGCTCAAGAAACCGCATGGCCGAGGCTCAGCGGGTGACTGGGATTCGCGAGGTTCAAGGAGAAATCATCCCAGAGAATCAAACCTCGAGGCAAGACGCACAATACCCTGTGGCAGGTGTGGCCTTGACGCCGTGTCTTTCAGTCGATCGACATATGCCAGAAAGTCTCCCGCCCGGAGCGCAGCGGCTCGAACAAGTCCGACAAAGAGTCCTCCAGAGCACTCGAGCATATCTGGGCACCGATCCGCAGCTGCGCGTGAATGCACAAGAGCCACGAGGCGACGGCAGCGAAGGACAGGCGTGAATGGGCTTGCTTGGGATTAGCATACAACTCCAGAAAAACTCGGACTTGATGGGACCGAGACAAAATCGGCTTTGCCATTGAAAGTGACAGTGTGCATGAGCACAGTCGAGCTATTGTGGATGGAAGGGTATGCCAGATCAGATTGATATGTCGAGGGCACAAATCACACTAAGGCGGGGCTGAGCGTGGCAGCCTTCCGACTGGGCAAAGACGCAGATCCAAGTGGTGACCATCGATGCTTGCACCTGAGGTTAGACCTCAATAAAACCCATTTCCGTTTTTCCAGTGGAGCACTTGTCATTTCCTTTGAACTTGAGACTGAGCTTTTCTCAAACCATATCTGTGCAGTCTTCTCTTGAACATATCATCTACTGTAAAAAGAGCGGAAGACTTACTGCCCATGTCTTCGTCAGCGAAAACCGTTAAGCTCCTTGTGGCCAAGTCCTCCGAGGGGAGGAAATCCTTCAGAGCATCGTCCCTTGTGTTCTGAACTGCAAAGGAGCCGTCCAAGTTGCTTTTGGCGGAACGCCAGCGGCGAGCCAAGGACCATCGAACTCGTTTGAGGTTGCCACATCCGGGTCCGGATAATACCACGCCGCAATAGCGATGATGAGGTACACAATCTATATCTTCTCGTCAGATCCAGAATCCGCTGCAGGTAAGAGAGAATCTGGACAAAAGAGGAGCTTACCACCAACAACGTCCCCTCAAGATAGTTACTTTCTTTGTCCCTGAGGAAATTCCCCACCACCAAAATTGACAGCACGAGCAGAGCAATCATGAAGATCTCGAAGTTCAGATCCATTGGTTTCCCTAGGGCCCAACCAACGATGACAACAAGCGGCCCGTTGAACAGCGCCGTCTGAATGCTCGGACCGAGACAGTGGTACAAGGCAAAATTCATCTGCCCGTCCCAAGCTTCATCGATTGCAGTCAGATGCTCAGCCGCTTTTTCAACCAGTGGAAGCAGTATCAGGCCGAGGAATTGATCAGGCACACCAGCGTGCACAATGGTTTCGATCTGCTCGACCAGGAAGACGGCAAGGAGCGTAATGAAGGCCAGAGACGCTACTATGGCGACGATGCATTCGGTAAATGTCAGCTTTTCCTTTGCCATGTCATGGGCCCGGTCTGCATCATTAATCTCGTCTGCCTCGAGTATCTCGTCGAAGATGCTGTGTTGGCTGCGTGCGTTGAAGACAATGTAGACAGCAAACGCAATCATCAGGATGATGCTGGTGGCTTGGCTCATTTTCAGCACATCGTATTGCAACTTGTGTTCCGTGAAGCCACTGTGGGACCGTGTCTCTCCTTTTAGAGCAGAGTAGAACGCGCTCGGAATCAAAAGGCCGAATCCAGCAACGAGAAGCAGGCCGGACCCGACTTCAGAGACGACGGCATGGAAGGTCTGTGTCTGTCGACGGAGGCCGCCAAAGAAGAAGCACAGTCCCAGACAGAGAAGCAGGTTTGTAAGGATGGAGCCGAGGATTGCGGCCTGGATGACGGGTATCAAATTGCCTTCTTCCGCGGAGCTGTCGTCGCCATCTCCTTCGGGATTCTTGTGTTTTGCGATCAGAATGATGAACAGGACAATCTCGACGATACTGCCCAACGCCGTCTCAATCAGGATTCCCGCGACTTTTGGCATCTTCCGCGCCAGCTCTTGGCCGGCGAAGCCCAAGAGGTTTGCTGCAGGGACCATGCCAATGTAGCTTGTTGCGAAGATCCATTTGTTGAGCGTAGCAGAGTGGTGGCCAGGCAGGTAATGGAGAATTATGGCAACTGGAACAAAAGGCCACAGGACGTTGACAGCCATGGAGACTTGGGATGAAGACCGCCATAAGATGCGCATAAAAGACCAGAATTGGATGCCGCTTCGGCCAGATTCCCCCTCATGATGGATTGTCAAGAGGCCACCTGGGCCACTATGAGGCTGTTCATGGCTGCTAGTGTGGGATTTTGAAGGCGAGTCTGCCGACGGCACGGTTCCACGGACCACGTTTGAGGCGCTGGAAGCTTCAGCGCTCATTGTGATTAATTCGTGAGGTGCTGGGGGGTTTGTTAACTTGATGGGCTGGGATGGTAACCCTCTGACGTTTCCTTGCTGTTTCCTTGCTTTAGTCTGTCTTTTCGTGCGTTTGGGTGCCTTCGCTTCACAAAACAAGGACAAATGGAGTCCCGCAAGTACAGAAAAGAATAAGAAGAATCAATGTTTTAGCTTCTGGGAGGTTGGGAGCGGGGTTGAGTCTTGGTTGTTACTCCGTGCTCTTGGCCCATCTTGGGATTCTCCGTCGGACATCGTAAAGCTATTTCTCGAATGGGATTGCAATCGACGTTTCCGAGATGAAATCCCACCTCACAGCATTGGCGACGAGAAGACATGTTATCGATAAGGATGTCATCTGTTATGCTCGCTGGGTTGAGATGTTATCGCAGTGTGTTCAGTAGCAACTTTGCGACTTTTTGGAGCTATACGACTGCCAAGGCTGCAGTAAGGCTGCACTAGGCCTGAATAGCACAGCGGGGTGAACGAGGCGCAAGGCTGAACCCGTCACCTCATAGCAAATCCATTCATCTCCTGGTTTCAAAACTACATCATGGACACGTGCCAAGTCAGAGAAACGCTCAAGATACCATCAATTAGTCCATGATCACCAAACTCCACCGTAGTCCTCTTCCCGGACGATCCGATGCTCCCGTCCTTAACGCTCCCCCAAATTTTGTACTCGGTCCAAGCAGGCTTCCTGCTTGATGGCCCTTTAAGACGCCGACGAACAGCCGTCGCCGTCTACGATTTCGCCTTCACACAACGCCACCACAGATGCTAAACGCTTGACGTATTATGTGGACACCACATACAAACAAGAAAGTGGTACGTCTTTTCGAGCATAGGGCTCGACCACAGTGGGCCTTGACAACTCCTTCCCTCTGCGAAGGTACGGGTTGCGGCCAAAGGGCACGTAAACGTTGCCCTGCTTCGGTTGTGAGAATGGGAAGAGACCCATTCGACTCCTGCTCATGTCTGGCTAAGTTTGTACTCTTCCATCCATGGATGGGGAAGTGTCATGGTTTCAAGGCTTGTACGGGCTAGAGAGGACATTAGAATCGGCATGTCCTTCGCTCCAACAGATGTGCAAGTCCTTACATTGAGTTGAAAGCCATTTGCTCTCGGGAGCTCATGCCAGTTTGCGCTCGCTCGTTGATCAAGATTGTCTTGTCAACCTCATCCCGCATGCGAGCGGTGTGAGATTTCGGGCCGTAGGTATCGTGATGCTGGTAGTAGAGCCACATGAGGATACAGCTGCCATCTGTTAGCGTCTTCCTCTTGTCAAAGATCTGCCAATCGACCAACCTAGCCACCGTGGCACACAAGCCGAGCCACAAGAACACTGTAGCGGCGATTGCTCTACCGTTGTGTCGATAGACCAACGGAGGATTGATCTTCTCTTGAGCAATCTCTTCTGCATCCTGCGTATCGGCCGAAATCCAGGACTTTCCGGTTGCGACAATGACAGTGAATGCCAACGCATCACCAATCGTACACAACGTCACGAAGACGGCACTCAGTCTCCATGACCACCGAATGTTCTTGGGTTCATAGCGCTCTGGGAAGAAGAGATCGAAGAAGAACGCAGCCCCAAAGACGGTGGCAACTGCCACACCACAGAAGATATTGTACGAAGCAATGCCAACGAAGTCGTCGTTGTGCACAGCCGCCGACGAGTGTAAACTCTCGATCCTCGACTGTTGCTTCACGTAGTCTTTTATCCTGAAAGTCAGAAACACCTTCGATCGATGCGAGTATAGCCAAGGCGCTCACCTGTCAAGGCAGCGGTGCCTATTGATTCGGATACAACCATGCATATCATGGCAAGCTGATAGATGACAAACTTCGTCCGTCGCATGTGGTAGTCTTTATTCTTCCACATATAGTTGTTCCCAAACTTCTTCCAATGGATGTCTCTCAGGTCGAGCCCCCATATTACTGGCGCCATGGCTGGTCTGACAAGTATATGCGTGGCAAGTACTTGGGATGCACGTGTTGAGGTGGTTGATATCGAGTATCCTCTTCGTGTTACGCCTCGGTGTTGTTCTCAGTCTTGAAAACGGTGCCAAGGCAGATATCTTGTGGTTTGATCGAAAAAGTATGCAAGAGGACAAGACCTTGCAGTGTCGGAAATCTGATCATAAGAAGCGTGGGAGAGGGGTGGCCGGACAGGTGATTAAAAGCGACTCACGGCCGGTTACCAATCCACATAAGCAACAGTCATGGGGAAGATCAGCCAGACTGAATAGGCGCTTTCGCCAACCCCCCCATCTGGCCCGTCGAATCGTACGAAAGGATGGCAACGAGCCATATTCGTTTTATTACTCGCTCAGGCAAAGCAGCTTCGTGCATTCGGAAGAGTCCTTGAGGCCGAAGGCGGGCTAGAGAAGGGTCCGGCTGATCCGTCTAGGGCGACCGGGGTGGTTTGGGGGGCGTCCCAGAAGTCGCTCGCGAACAGGAACGAAATATTCGGTTTAGGTCAGCCTGATGCTTGCCTGTCAGATGGTCCAGTTCGGTCCGTTGGTGCACAGAGGCTGTTGCATTTCCAATCCACAATTCAGTGCTCGGGGGGATCTCTCTCAGGCAAAGGGTCCCGCAGCCTATCGACCTCGTCATGGGCTGGCGGGAGGGCGGCTGGTCCACACTTACGAGAGCTGAGGTGTTTTGGCATTAGCACCACACTGGTCCAACGCACACGGGAATGACGCACGAGGCATAAGGACGCGGATTCTTCGGCTCTGGTCGTGGGGCGAACGGGCGTCAAATGGGCTCCACGGAGGCAAGCCTGATCCCTACTCTGGGCGTTGATCGAATGCTTTTCCCTTTCTCCCTGTGCTGGTGACATCGTTTTCTAGGTACTTGCGCTACGGCGATAAGTAGCTAGTCACCTGAATTCGAAGCATGTACAAATCCCTCTCTTTTCTCCATTAACAAGCATAGAAAGGAATCCTCTCCAGTGCGTTCTGCGGGGGATGCAGTCCCTTGCCTGTAATGGTATGCACGAAAGAGATCTGACGCACTGCAGCTTGATAATCCAAGCACTGCAAACTCAAACATCTGTGATCACGGAACGGTTGACCTTGCAACTTAAGAACAAGCCAGTGGTAGTCCCGCAGTCCCGAGCTCTTCAGGCCAAACTCGTGGAATCTGATACCTACCCTTTCTTGAGGATGCGCATGTTCGGTCACCGACCCAACCAGCCACTCAAAATCCACTTCCCTTATTCCCTTTGACTGCCTTAACCAGCGAGCCAGTTCGTGATATTCTCCCGCATGCCTGGAGTCTACTTACTAACTTACCCCGGACGACCCTCGAAGCAATGATGCAACCCAACAATGTTTCACCATACTTCTTCGACAAGTATTGCCCAAGAGCATTCTTTCTATTTCGAGGCATTGAGAACGCGCATTTGCTCACGAGTTATGGTGGTGGGTGTTGAGGCACTTTGTCCTGGGCGTACTTGTAGGTGGCGAGGCCCTGTAAGCTCATACGGCCTTCCCAGCCCCCCACGGAGCCTGCTCGAAATCCCCAGTCCCACCAGCCAAAGCCGACCACGAGAGGTCTAGAGTGAGCTGATGAACTGTTATGACGAATGGGTTTCAGAGGCCTTGTCTGCTTACCAAAGACAAAAGACTCCCTTCAATAAGGAGGGCTCAGGCAGTTCCCTAATATGCTCAGCCACCCAGACACGGACATGCGGTACCTCTTTTCCACATGTTCAGAGCCAATGTCTCATGATGAGAGTGACTGATATTAGTTGATAGGTTGAGCTCGCGCGTTCTTCTTTTGTCTGGCATTTTCGATGGGCCCAATTTGTGGTATGTACGATGTACCTCCAACTACCTAACAAGTAGGTACTCGCCTTTGCTCCGAATTCCTCCGCCTCCCCCTTCATGACCGACCAACATTGCGTGATCAACACTTGGAATATTCAATATGCTCATGAAACTCGCTCCTATGCGGTACTATTCTTTGTGCACTCCCATGTGACCTAGTCGCTGCCATCCGCAACCCCATAACTCTGGAAGCGTCACAACGGCCTCGAGCACGCAGTGGAACCACCAATCCACATGCGGAGGACGTACTTTACTCACGGCGGAGGAGTTTGGCTGGGGCCACCTGATACTTGGTCCAGATTCGAGAGAAACCGGTCTGAAAAGAATCATCGGCTCGCGCTGGAAATCCAAATTTTCCGAGGGCACTGCAATGTGGAGTTCTACTTGGTATGTCCTCCCACCAAATGATTTCGTTACGTGGCCAAAAGTGCCGGTTCATCACGACTGGACGACCTTAGGATAGTTGAGATTTGCCAATATGTTCTTGGCCAGGTTCCTGTATTAGAGGCTTCGAGGCTGCGTATCCATCATCGTCGGCCACATCTAGGCCTGTTAAATTCGGACTCCCATCTTTGGGTCCGGGTACATAACTCATCGCCATGTTCTGTTGATTAGCTTCCTCTTCCCATTGTAAACACCTCTAATGCTTTGTTCCACCTTGCTCACGGTTGTACCCACTGGATTAGACGAGTGTGTGGACGCTTATGCCGCTCTTACCGTTCGCGATGACGACCTCTTTGGCCATTTCTGTTCTGGTATATGATGAAGTGGCGTACGCGCAGAGGCGACGGTCTGAAGACCGGTGGCGGGGACCACGTTGCCCATTACAACATCGTCCGGCTAGCAGGTAATTGTCCATAGAGTGGATAAGACTTCGGCTCGCCGTACGTGGGTCTTGACTTGATCACCTTGGTGTTTTGGAGCGGGTTTAGAGACCTTTGATGTCCTGGCCATTGGTTTCAATCGCAAGTTCTCTGCATCTCTTCTAAGAAGATGATAATCTCCCGTCACACTCGTTGAGCTGCAGCCAAACGTTGAGCATACTTGGCCATACATTCCCATGCCCATGGGGCACGTCAAAACGTGAAAACACCACGATTTTCCATGTAATCGACTGTTCCGATGAAAAATGCAACGGACGCAAAACCAATTGCCCCGAAATGAGAGCTTTTCCACCAAGGATGATCGAGCAGAATGGGTTTCGCTTAGCCCTCGTTTAAAGTGCGATGAGCCGACAATGCTGGACGTGTACTTATTCTGAGTAGAGCTGTTTCTTTCAGCACAATAGGGATGGATGTAAATTTGTTGTTCGGATGCTGCTGGGGAGCTTCGAGTGTCGTCTTAGCTCTGGTGCCTACACCTGTTCAATGGCGAGTCCCGCGTTTTGATGATCGCATATTGCCTCGGTTCTTGCACGAAACATTCTCCAGAGACAGATGCAGGATGCCGATGAAGTGATACGGACTTCTGGTCCCTGACATCGTGACCAAAAGACGGGAGTCGGATAACTTTCCTCCTCCGCATTTAGCCTCCATCAAGTATTCGCTTGGCCCTCTCCATGCCAAGCAAAATTTGGAGAAAATTTTGGACGCCGCGATCGATTCCTCGAGATTCGACTTGAGAAACTTGCGAGGATAGTTGGCAACTACTATGCAGTTTTGTTGTATTTGACGTCGCTGCAGTCATGGGAACCAAGAAGCGTAAAGGTAGGACTGGATCAAATTATTTGCACAGTGTTCTTGACTGACCGAGAACAGAGTCGTCAGGTGCGATCGACCAACCTCTGAAGAAGAGCAAGAAATCCAAGACCTCGAGCAAAAAGGATGCCTTCGAAACAGAGCTCAAGGATAACGCTACAACTACTGAGCCAAGCAAGACGCAGAATGCTCCCTTCAACGATAAGGAAGAGACACCTCGGTTAGACAATGTCGCTGCAGCCAAGTCGAAGAAATCACGCAAACGAGCCTCCGACTTTATGAACGACGAGGAGCCACCAGTATCTGCTGATACTTCAAACAAAGTTGAAGAGGAAAAATCTGCCGAGGAGATCGCGGAGCCCGTCAAGAAGAAGTCAAAGAAAAGCAAGAAGAACAAAACCAACAACAATGGAGAGACGCTTACTGCTGATGGTGTCAATGGTGTGATTGAGCATACCGGGGCAGAGAATCTCGAAACTGCGACCTCGCATAAGCCAGTCTCAACTTCGATGCAAGCAGAAGCAGAGCGTACCGTCGACCATGAGCTTGAAGACGGGTTCGGTGGCTTTGCAAGTGAGGATGACCAGGATAATGCTGCCGAGGTCGAGCCGGATGACAATACTGCCGCTCTCCTGGCTGGATTTGACAGTGACACGGAAGACAAGCAAGAGGATGAAGGCCTTGACCTTGGAACGATTCCTCCTTTGCCCAAATACAAAAAGACTCAAAAGAAGTTGGAGAAAGCCAAAGCGAAGGGCAATGACGATGGTCCTGGGACTGTCTATGTTGGCCGCATCCCTCATGGCTTTTATGAGAAGGAGATGAGAGCTTACTTCTCTCAATTCGGAGACATCAGTCGACTGCGCCTGTCTCGAAACAAACGCACTGGCGCATCCAAACACTTTGCTTTTATCGAATTTGCTTCCGACGAGGTCGCAAAGATTGTGGCGGAGACTATGGACAACTACCTGATGTTCGGTCATATCCTCAAGTGCAAGTACGCCGAGCCGGGCTCTTTACACCCTGACGTTTGGAAAGGCGCAAATAAAAAGTTCCGAAAGATTCCTCACGAGAAACTCGAACGCGAACGTCTCGCCGCGCCCAAGACTGAGGAGCAGTGGCAGAAAATCATTGACAAAGAGCAGCGAAGACGGGACAAGAAGGCCACGAAGATGAAGGCTATTGGACTTGACATGCCATCGTCAACTTTGACAGCGCCTGCAGCTGCCTTGAGCCAGAAGCTGGCGGGTCAGGAAGAGTTGAAACAAGTTGAGAACGAGAGAAATGTTAATCCCGCTATTGAACCCCCAAGTGATCTAGCTGAAGACAAAGTTGCTGTAGATGGAGGCAAGAAGTCAAAAAAGGAGAAAAAGCAGAAGAAAGAGAAGAAGAAAAACAAGAAAGGTGAAGGGGATGAAACTGATATCGCCTCAAATTCCGCCACAGCGTTGAAAACCGCAGAGACGCCTGTCGAAAGCGCAACCCGGAAGACTAGCTCCGATGATGAGGCACAGCTGCAAAGTGCGAATGGGAAATCCGCTATCACTTCGACCGCCCCGGCGTATAAAGGGATAGAGACAACCACAAAGACACTGTCCAAACCCGAGAGGAAAGCATTGAAGAAGGCAAAGAAGACGGCTGGCGAATCTGCTCACGCTCCTGCCTCAGACATAGCGGTCGCCGCAAAAGAAGAGCTCTCAGCCGACTTCATCTCATTTGGCCAATTCGACGATGGCGAGGGCAATCCGAAGGCAAGTTCAAGCCCAGCTGGAGCCAATAAATCGAAACCTTGGAAAGTCAAGAAGCCCAAGGAGGACCGCAAGAATCTTGTCAAGGCTCGAGGCCCGAAATCAAAGCTGGTCTCCACCAAGCCGAAGCCGGACCCCAATGCCACGGGCAAGATTCCTGGCCTCCCACTCCTAGGCAAGGGCAAGGACGACAAGGCCACTCGCCAAGCCCATAAGGAGATGAAGAAGCAGCTTCTAGCTGAGCGTGCGGCCGAGGGCGGAAGACGTCGCGGTTCAGCCGGTGCTCAAGGTTAGGAGCCTCTCGAGCAGTCGTCATCATTGGGACAGGACAGCCAAAAGCAACGAACCAAGCAAGATGGTCGTCAAGCCATCGAGGAAGATCAGGAAGTCAGACAGAACGGTGACTCCATCAAACGCCAAGGTCGAAGGGCTCCTCAGACCGAGACTCAGGAGAAGCCACAAGTTGAATGGGCAGATCGGAAGCCTTCTGCGAAAGAGCAACATGCTTTCAAGTCCGCAAAAAGACAGCCAGCGCCCCCCTTTCAATACCCTCAAGGCACTAAGGTTGTCTTTCATGATTGACCCTTTATGTCTTTCTGGCTCCACTTAATGGACGGCCATGGTTGTGGAGGGACTCGTGGAGTACTGGGTGAGTGTGTACGATGCGTGGAAATTGATGTCACATTTTGGAGGCTGATTCCGACAGCAAGAGTTCACTATTGCTGTGTCTTGCGGCCCTTGAGTTGTCTTTGGAGGTACTTGCTGGCGAAACGAGCAAGTGCTATGATAGAAGGAATGCGATGTCCACAAAATTAGGATTCATTGCATGCTCTGGCGAGCAAGACAACAGTGATTGCCTGCGATACCCTTGGAATGCATTTCAGGGACCTACACATCTGAGCAAGACGAGAGCTCACACTTTCTCATCATGGTCTTCCACAAGACTCAATGCTTTGACCTCCCTCCACATCGTCAAAACCTCCTTCCTCCCGTCTCATTTCCCGCCCTTCACATCTACCCTGCCCATCAAACACCGTCCCCAACATCTCGCGACATACCCAACGCACAGTTCTCGTATGGAGACTCCCAGTATCCTCTCCTCCCGCCATGTTGCTGCCCTTGCCTGACTTCCCTACGTCAATACTCGACGCGCCATCCGCCAGAGCCTGGAAAATGACAAACTGATCCTCGGCGAATTCGTCCACACAGCTTCCCCTGCGACATTCCCGGGTGAAGCCGCGCACGACATGGCCCACCGCCTCATCCACCGTGCGCTGGCGTTCTGTTTCGTTCGTCACCTTTCGGCCGGGGCTGAGGTAGTCTCTTCCCAGCCTGTAGCCCGCAGAGGTGTGTGCGACCAGGAGGATATAGAGCCGGCGCTCGTCGCCCGAGTCCGCGGAGGAAGGGTGTAATTCGATAGGGAGAGAGGGAGATGAGAATACCGGCATGGTTCGGAGGGATTCAAGGAGCTGGGTTTGAACTAGCGAATGCATCTCAAGGGAGCCCGCGAGGATTGTCATTGAGATGGAGGTGATAGTGGTCGGTCCAGGTGATGTAATCTCGAAAGGGGCGAGGGCGAAGCCTTCACCCTCGTCAAACCCATCTTCTCTAGCTCTTATCTTTCGTTTTCTGATGACCGGATCAACCTCAGCTTTCTTCCTCTCGTCATTTTGCCCGGATTGTTGAGGGAGGAACACGGCAATCTCAACTTCTCCGATCTCCGCCGCACCCGTCGTCCACCCGCGCCGCAGGACCTGGATCTCGACTTTGGGCAGCCCAATGCGCTCGCACAAAGGGAGAAGCACCTGCTGCATGTATTCGCTTGACGGGGATTTCGGGACGTTCGTTCCACCCTTCAGACGTATGCGGAAGGCCGATGTTTCTGACCTGTCGCTGGGGCGACGTTGGAGCATCGAGAAGACGATGTAGGGGAAAATTGCCTGCCAGATGAGCCAGACGCTCCCCGGATTCTTGAGCTCGATCACTTCTGTGTCTGTGTCTGTGTCTTCGCCTGCGTTTCTTCCTGCTGTCTCGCTTCGTTTCGATGTCAGGTGCCCATCCTTCCGCCGCCGTGCAGGTTTGAATATGAGTTCCTGGCTCCCCGTCTCTGCGCCTTCGATCTCCGCACTGCATTCACGAGCCAGCCATGTCAGTGCTGCCAGGTGGCTTTCCTTAAGCCCGCCGCCAGGCTTCTGCTTTGTTCCGCCATAGTGGGAGGTTCCCCTGCTCGCACGTCCGCCTTGATTGCCTCGACTACCGTGGGCTCGCTTCTGGAACGAATGCGGCCCCCTCCCGGCGCGGATGTTGTAGATGTGCACGGGGACCTCGCAGATGGCCGAGAGCGAGAGGGCCACGCGGACAAGCTGGCCACCGCCTTCGAGGGTAGAGCCGTCAAGGGCGAGCATCGCAATTCTGCCCCAATGGCGAGGCGCTGCCGATCGTCGCTTAATGCTTCTTGTGTACGATGGCTGGCGTTTGTGCCAATTAGTGTGCGAGCACGGACAAGTCGAGCACTATAAAATTCAACTTCCACGTATTGATTGAACTACATCAGCGGATTGACAGGAGCAGGGTGTCTTGGAAGAAAATCCAAGTGACTGTTTCCCATGCACTGCCCCCAACCTCGATACTCAGCCTCGTGGGCCTTGTGCAGCGTAGCTAGGCTGGAAAAGGAACACACCGCCTGGGTGCCAGGGCCTTGTATGCATTTTTCCATCCCTCTGGAGTGGCTGACAGCCTACTGGATCGGTTACGCTGGAGAAGGAAACTCTGGAGGCTGGATTGGCTTCCATCTCAGAGTCACAATGACTGTGCAGAAGCGACTGACTCATTTACACCATGTCGCTGATGCCCCGTTGATTGGCGCTTGGCAGGCACCGTCTCTCAAGCAGCAAAATGCCCGAGTCTAGGTGTTTGGGGGACATTACTAGTTTACAACAATTTCTTCTTCTCTATCTGCAGAACACATGGGGGGATAGTGTTACCAGGTATTCGATCCTCCATTCAGCCGATGGTGAAGACCTGGCTCGGATCGTCGCTGCAAGGCGCCTGATCCAGCCTGCCCGCTGCATCTGCCACGAGGCACACCGCCCCATCACCATTCTCCGGCTGGAGTCTCAGGCTGGTCTCCCCCGTTGTGAAGGTAAACAGCTGACTGTTGGTGACTTGGCCGCTACCGTCCGCCCGTCCGCCACAGCTGAACATAATCACGGTGTCCCCAGCGGCCCTCCTGGGATCGAAATTCAAGCACCCCTGCGTCAGGGTGCTGACTATCAGTGCGGAGTTCGGTTGGTCGTTGTGGACGCCCGCGGTGATGATGTCGAAGCTCTGGTTGGGGCTACCGTCGCACGGCTGAAGGACGATCGGGATCAGGTTCTCGCGGAAGTCGCCGGCCGTGGGGTCGATGAAGAGGCAAAGGCCCGACGCAGATTTGAGCGCGACAGATGAAAAGGCTCTCGTCGCGGTGTCGTCGCGAGGGTTTGCTTCTGCCACCGCGGAGGGGTTGAGGACACTACCGGCGCGAGAAACGGAGATGATGGACGCAGAGGCGGTTGATGTCGTGCTTGTTACAACGACAGGTGGTGATGTAGTTGAGATTGATGCCACTGAGGCTGAGATGGACGTCGCAGTTGTTGTTAACACAGTCACAGTCGAAACTGTAGTCGAAACTGCTGCTGCTGCGGTTGAGATGACCGTCACAGTTGCTGTTGACACAGATGTTGCTGACACAGTTACAGTCGAAACTGGGGCACAATCAGTTACAACGGTAGGCGATGCAGCATCAACACTACTGCTAACAGCAGCGCCAGCATCGCCGAAAGTGAAGGATTGATTAGGATCAGCCGTGTTGCAGGCCGCTATGTCGACGAGGGCTCCATTGACGGTCAAACAGTCGCCAGGTGCGTTCTCAGGGCTCAAGGCAAGAGGGCCGGCACCACCACTGAAGGGGAAAAGCTGAGAGTTCGTCACAGCGCCACCTAACGCACGGTCAATAAGGTACCGCAATGGTGAGTTGAGAATGCAAGACTTACTGCCATCGGCACGACCACCGCAGGAAAACAGGAGCACCTGGTTGCCAGCAGCACGACGAGGATCGAAATTGAAGCAGGCTTGCGTCTATGAGAACCGGGGGTTAGAGAAGTGTCTGATGCACGTTCATGGATGACTTACCAATGTGCTGACAATCAACATGGTCCCCGGCTGATCATCATGCTTTCCAGCGGTGATGATGTCCCACTGTTGACCAGTGCTGCCATTACAGGCAGCGACCTGGATCGGTGTCAAGTTGGCACGGAAATCTCCAGACAATTCGTCGACAAAGAGGCACTGGCCATCCGAGGTCTAATCGATTGTTTAGTCGATGTCCCGTTCACAGCTGCTGACCATGGAGGCAATATACCTTGATCGGGATCGATGAAAAGGCTCTTGTGGCCGTATCATCTCGCTGCTGAGCTTCCTCAAAGGAAGCCTGGTCCAGCGCCGTCACGGTGCGCTTCTCAGCGACGGGGTGGGCAGCACAGAAAGAGGCGCTGCCCAAGAACAAAGCATAAAGAAGGGATACCATGATGCTATGCAAGGAGGTAGTATACGACTGAATTCAACGAAAGGTCTGCACCAGGCAACGAAAACGAATGGAAGCCCGCTCAACAGGCGTGTGGAAAACGAACGGCGTCGAGAGAACCCAGCTCGAGGAAGAGAAAAGCAATAACCAACACAGCGTACAGGAGGCTTCCTCCTCCCCATCATATATTATTCTACAGACATAATGCATCCTGCAATTTTGCAGAGTACCATGCCCTCCACAGCCAGATCCCATCAGCGCATCCTTGACCAAATCTGCAAAGTGCAAAGATAGCTCCATCGTGTAACGATCTGGCGTTTGACGAGACGTGGTCGCGGTTAAGATTTGGGGGGGTTTCGGTGTCTAGGGGCCGTTGCCGCCCCGTCAGGAGGCATGCCGCCACGTTTCGCCACCACGTTTCAAGCTCGCATGCCACTCCGTGCTGGTCCTGATCCAAGTTGGCACGTTGCTCGAGGTTGCATCCTGGCCTCTTTGCAGAAAGAGCCCATGAAGAATAAATGGCCAGGGGAAGAAGCTGCGCAGAGGCTGCCAGAATGCTTGGTTGTTGCCTGACAATTGGGCCGAAGACATGGGCAACCGTAAGGCTCCCTCAGTCCGGACGTCAACACCGGGACATTGTGTCAGACCACTCAATGTTACCATCAGAGCCACCTATTTCGAGACAAGGGCGACAGCGTGAGCCATATTCTTTGGCGTCATCTACGAAGTGCAGCACAGGACAGCAAAAAGGAAAAGATCCACAGTGCTCAGTCAATGTCGAGCTAAGAGCACAGATTTGGCTTCTACAACAGAGGGGAGTGGGTATCAAATGCAAGGAAGATTAACAATGTACACGCGCAGGTTTCGCTCGACCACTTAGCCCCATTCAGTCCTCAGTCTGTGCCCTTTCCAAGGCAGGATACTCTGGAAGCGGCCACTCCCACGTATCGCCGAACATGCCGAACTTCTGATCGATTCGAAAGTACGCGGCTAGCCTCGCGAGCAGAAGTAAGATCCAAATCCCGATGCTCGACCTGGGAAAGAGGTGACTGAATCCCTCGCTGCCGCCGTGCGTCGCCGTGGCTGCGGGCCGGAACTTCTCCTCGTACGTCCTCGCCGCCTGCACCACCGCCGCCGTCGGCAGAGACTTGTCTTTCTCGTACAGCGTCGCGATCTCGCCCGCCAGGACATAGGCTCCTATTAGACCCCATGTAGATCCGAGGCCTCCAGCCGTCTGGCAGTGGGCCGCGTCGCCGATTAACACCGCTCGACCTTTCGACCAGGACCCTTCGGGAAGTCGAACCTCCTCGAACGGCGAGCAGTACAAGTCGTCTGCCTCGGAGGCGTGTCGCAGAGCATCCATAAACCGGTCGCACTCCCATCCTCCTCCTTGATACATATCAGCCCAGGCCTTCTTCAGCTCCGCCAGATCTCCGGATTTGTACGCCGCGTCGATGGCAGGGTCTTTCCCAAGCAGAATCATATATACGCGGGTGAGCTCGGGGCAGTCCTTCCTTGTGCCAATGATGCGGGCCACTCGAGGGCCTGGCAAGGGGCAGAACGTCGCCCTATCTGAGTCTGCCGGCGTCGAGCGGATGCTGAAATATCCAATATAACCTCCCAGAGGGTGCCGGGGCTCTGGGGCATCTGGACCCAGCATTATCCTCCGTGTCTTGGAGCCCGCTCCATCCGCGCCGACGACGAGGTCAAAATCTTCCTTGCGGCCGTCTCGGAAGCTCACGTGGACCTTGCCGTTCGGGTCGCTCTCGTCATCCTGCGTGAAACTGTCGACGGTGGTGTTGAACAGATGTTGCACGTTTGGCCGTCCCTCGGTGAGTTTGTACAGGATCCGAACCAGATCGCCGCGCATGATCTCGTACTCGGACGTGAAACTCTGCTTGCCGGTGCCAGTCTGGGTGGCTGGGAAGAACGCATGGGCTCGGCCCTTCAGGTCAATGATCTGGGCGCCGGGCTCGTGGACGCATGCAGCTCGCACGGCGGCCTCAATGCCCATTTTCTTCATCATGGCCACCCCCTGGGCGCGGATGTCGACCTGCTGGCCGGACGCTCGCATCTGCTGGGAGCGCTCGATGAGGGTGATGTTGGCACCGATGCGTGAGAGCCAGAAGGCCAGAGCTGGGCCTGCGACCCCTCCGCCAACGATGAGGACTTTCAAGGGCGCCATGGTTTCTTCCGCTGTCTTTTGACTTGGAGGAGTAGATCAGGATGCCATGTATATCGCTGAGCATCGACCTCGGTCAACATATGAAAGTTGAAAAAGGTCTTCGACTATTCTCTGCTTCCACAGGGACTCCTATATCGGAGACCACTTATCTCCCAGTGTCTGCCTGCCTGCAGAGGTTCTCCTTTTTCATCGTTGCAGTGGTGGATGTTTCTCCTTCGGCCCCGAGCGCCGACCACTGGTGTCCGCGGGTTGCGAGGCCGGAGCTTATACTTTGGAGAATCTCGCGTATTTCAACGAAGCCCTGTTCCACTGGAAACTCTATCCAAGGCTGTGCTATGCTCCGAGTAGCTTCTATGCTACGCCGGTTGGAGACACGTACGTACGTATGATTCGAATAGATGCATCTGGCTGGGATACTTCTCGATTCGACCAGACGCTCACTATTTACTACCCCCAAGCCCCACTTGCTCGTCTCGCTCGTGTTCACTCTTGTCCTTCTGCCGCTGAGGTGTCGCTGGTGTGAGGGCACACCAAATGCAAAAGATTCCAAGCAGGCTCACAACCGACATTGTCTTCATCCCAAGCAACTCGCTTCGGTATACTTTGTGACGATGGAAAACCCGCCCCAGGCGCCAGGATTTCCTATCCAGCGACTCGCCAGCCGGGTCACATATGGTTCTCTAGCGTTTCTCGGACCACGCTCGCTCGTATCGGCCGAAACAGCTTCTATGAGCCGAGCGCAGTTGGCTACAACAGCCAAGGAAGAAAGACCTCGCCTCATGATGCTTCCGGGTTGAATGCAAAACAACTCCAGCCTCTGATTTTCTCCCCGCGCCTCCAAAACAGCAAGGGGAAGGGGATCAACACGACGCACAGTATCCCGAGCAGGGTGGTGGCCCACGCGACACCCATGGACATGTACATGCTGGAGGTGAAGTGGGGGAACGACGCGGCGATGACGAAGCGGATGAACGTGTTGACCGCGAGCGCGCTGTTGGCGTTGCGGGCGTAGACGTCCATCAGGTAGACCACGCCGGTCATGAAGATCAGGATGATCCCCGCGCCGATGGGCAGGCCCGAGAGAACCTGTGCCGCCCAAGGGATGGACGGGTCGGATGTCCATGCGAACCAGAACAGGCCTGTGTAGAAACGGACCACGGTTAGTTATCTGCTCCCTTTTTTGTTCCCCTTAAAGACTGGTGACATGGAGTTTGTCAGCGCGCAGACTCACCGATGGGAAGAACAACGGATCCCGCGATCATGGGCGGGAGCCGATCTTCAGGCGTCGGCCGTTTGGTCATGCCAGCGGCCCAGCGTCGGGCGTACCAAGTCTTGGTGAATGCCGCGATGGCGAGGCACCCAGCCACGACGCCGGCGAGGATGCATGTAAAAGGCAGACTTCCAATCGTGGGCGACCAGCCCCTCTTGACCTCGAAGGATATCGGGTACGCCTCGAAAGTAAGAAGCAGGATTCCGTACACCAGTGCCATGTATACCGTGACGACGACAAGCTAAGGGCGCCTCATGTCAGTGATTTGCTTCGACCCATGCAGGTAGAGAGGGACGCCAGTTGCACAAAAACTCACAATGGGCTCCAGGACTATCATCTGCAGAGGCTTGGTGAGGTATTTTTTGAGGAGTGTCCGGAGGTCCAGCGGGTATTCTTCCGACTTTGCATGGAGAGCCCAGTTCTTGGTCGCATGCCGTCTCTCCCTCGCGCGTCTGCGGAGAAGAACCGGCTCAAAGGTCTCCGGGGTGACGGTCGAGACGAGGAGGCCGAAGGCCACGGTCATGAGGAGCGTGATCCAGATCGTCCACCGCCAGCCGAGCGAGGACTGGGTGATGAAGCTCCCCAAGATCGGGCCGGCAGCAGGGCCCAGGAACGCGGCGCCCGCAAAGACCGCCGCCGCGACACCAAGGTCGATCGGCGCCATGAAATCGACATACATGCCCCCCAGGATCGCGACGGGCGCAGACCCGAACACGCCGCCGAAGAAGCGGCAGATGAACAGGGTCTGCAGGTCCCGCGCCACGGCGACGGGGATCTGGAAAAGGGCAAACACGGCCATGCCTCCGAAAAGGGGCCCCATGCGCCCATACGTTTCTGACAGCGGACCCCAGACCAGCGGACCTTAATCGATCAATTAGCATTTCATATTCGTGGACCGTTCCCTGAGGCAAACAAGAAGGAAGGAGGAAGGGATGAGTACCGAAAGCAAACCCTAGCACATATAGCGACAGGCCCAGAACCATGACTTCTTCGGTGACGCCGAACTCGGCCGCGGTGGCGGAATACGTCGTCGCGAAGACGCTGCTGGCAAAGGTGACGCAGAAGGTCAGGAGGCCGGTGGCGACGACGACGCTCCATTTGCGCAGCTGGGACATGTTCTTGGGGTTCCCGGGATCCTCAGCACCGTCCCATGTGACGACGAGAGAGCCATCGGCTGTCGCGTTGAGAGTCCTCTCCTCGTTTCCTGGAAGCTCAATGTTGCATTTGGGGCAGAGGATCGCGTTTTCCTCCACTCGCCACGGTTTCCCGTCGCTATCACGAGTAAATGAATTGGGGTTGACTTCTTCTTCGCCGCAATCTTTTCCTTTGGTCATGTTCAATGGTGGGAGATAGTGCTGGTAAATCAACAGCGCAGGGCGAGGTCGATTGAGTGATCGATCACGTTTCAGTGTTTGCGCGTGTCATTCCTGCCAGTCCTCCAGCCCGCTCTTTAGCAGGCCTTTCGCAGCTGTCAATAGAGAGATGGATCATAATGATATCCCTCCTGTTTGGCATAGCTGGAAAAATCAAAGCCGACAACATAACGTTATGCCACTCCATGACCCCTTCAAAATACATTTGCTTAGTGCCGCAGGACGGAAAGAGAATAACGTTACGTCCTGAAGCTCTCGTAATCTGGCCGGAGAGGCTGCTTTCCGGTATAGGACGTGTAGTTCCTCTTGCTTAAGGCTAATTACCTCCAGAGTCCAGAGCCGAGAAACCCACATCCATCCCCCGAGGTTTGGACTATATCTGCCGAAACTCTCTTAGCGTGATATATAACGTCGGTACATAGCGATTCGGCCGCATAGCGAGTCGGCCACCTAAGCACCACCGTACGACAATTTAATTCAATTATACTACCACATTGCCTTCGAGTTGGGAACAGACGGATCGCTAGTCGGATGTGATTTCTCTGGCGTTGTTGAGCAGGTCGGCCCGGGGGTCATCAAGCCATTCAAGAAAGGCGACAGAATTGCTGGTGTAGCGCACGGAGGTAACGCGGTACAGATAGAGGATGGCGCGTTTGCAGAGTATATCGTGGCCAAGGGAGATGTACAAATGAAGATCCCAGAGTCTTTGAGCTTCGAGGACGCCTCAACTCTCAGTCTCGGCGTCACTACTGTCATGCAAGGACTATATCAAAAGGCCTTGAAGCTCCAACTTCCCACAGAGCCGGTGAAGGAGAAGACGTAAATGCTGATCTATGGTGGAAGCACGGCCACAGGTGCTCTTGGGATGCAGTTTGCAAAGTTGTCAGAATCCCTTGTCTTTCACACCTGCTTGTTCTCCCTTGATCATAAACTAATGTGTGTCGTAGATCTGGCTATACTGTCTTGACCACCTGCTCTCCTAGAAACGTTGAGTATGTCAAGAGCCTAGGCGCCGTGGAGGCATTTAACTACAACGACCCAGATTCGTGAGCTTACAGACAACCGACTCAAGCTGGCCTGGGACACGACCAGTGAAGAAGGCAGTGCCAAATTCTGCGCTGATGCACTTTCCACCGAACCCGGGTGCAAGTATGGCGCCGTCCTCACCGTCAAGTTGCCTCGCGAAAACGTGGAGTGTGTGGACAGTAATGTACACGGTGTTTGGCGAACCCTTCACCTTTGGTCCCAGCAAAATACCCGCAGTCCCAGAGGACTTTGAGTATTGTAAGATATTTACGACTTTGACGGAGAAGCTGCTTGCTGAGGGCAAACTCCGAGCTCATACACCAAAGGTTGGCCAAAACGGATTGGAAGGTATCCTCCAGGGACTCGAACATGAAAGCAGGAAAGGGTGAGCGGGAACAAATGGGTCTACTTGGTTGATGAGACACAGAGCGTCCTCTGACAAAGAGTATATTCTCGCCACAGCGATGTGCCTATTTGTGAGCGGTGTCGGATATAAACAAAATTTCAATCATGAACCACCCACTTCCGCATGTCATTAACCTCTTGAGGGATTCTTTGTCGATGAAGTATGCTCCGTCGCCCACCCCGCTTCCGTGACCATTCGATTTGCATGGCTTTCCCTCATATACGGGTTCCCATGCGCTCGGCAAAACTTCTTCTCGTAAACATAAGCAAGGGTAGCACTGGTTGCATTCGAGTGGAAGGAAGTCCAGGTGAAGCCTACACAATCTGTCATTTCACCATCTTTTGCCTTTTTGCCCGCCACCAACCCAAGCTTTTGTTCCAGATGTGTGAGCCTTCCCACTATTAACTAGGATGCCGATGGACGTGGATTGGGGAGTAACACTCCAAAGGATGCAGCGGGCTTAAAAATAGATGTGGCTGTCGTCCTCTTTCAGAGGAAGGTTTTTCAATCCATGAAGATTATCCTCCATTCTGTGGACTGAGAGAGACAGTACTACGTCCTTTCATTTTCGGCAGCCATCACACAATACTCGATATCGCCAGACCTGTGAAAGCCAAATCGACGACGTGGCGTAGCTGGATGTTAAACCATTGCTTGTCGATCCACTCGCGTTTGGGCCCATCAAGTGTGGTTCAGAACCATTGTGTCTTTGATATAGATGTATGGTGAATGACATCGCTGACACAATCCCGATAATTCCGAGTCAGATTTGGTCCCAAGTTCAGTCGGGGTCTGGTCCACAAGGAAGGGATTTTCTGAGACATGTTCCAGAGACCACCCCGGCCGTAGGTTGACGAGAGATTCCTGCTGGTGGACAGTCAACTATTTCGCCGCCCCAGGACTGTGGCTCCCGATCGAGCGACAGTGTATGATCGTGAATCGCCGTCAATGGACTCATTGGGCTCTTTCTTACTCCCATCAGCATCTTTGGGTTTTTGGGAGCGGCACCTGCTTCAGAGAACAGCTAAGGCGCTCCTGACTTCTTCGGAAATTCAGTTTGGAAAGCTTATGGAAGGGCTCGAGCGTCGCCCAGAGAATCTTCGCCGTGCTGGTGTTATAAAGGGGCGTAATCATGTAGTTATCCAGCTTATGCTCGCGCTAGGGCCAAGGTTATCATCCTAGACTTAGGGTCCAAAGAATCTGGTCTGTCGAGATCTTAGAGCCGATGACTCCCTCAACATCACCGAGTTTTGGAGAGATACTGGCTACACAGTTCGCTCTTCCAGGAGCTGAATCCTGCTCACTAATGCTCGAGATAGGATTTGAACTTATAACCTCAACATCTTCAGCGTTCTGCTCAGTTTCTGTGAAGACTACTCAAATCGTATGAATCACGAGCCAGCATACCTCTTATAAGTAACGTGCCCATCCTTCACAAACGGCTTGCAGGTATGTCATAGTTTAACCCGGTGAATCTTCCTGCGATTCTCTGAAGTTCCACTATGTGATTTTGGTAAACTCCTCGAGGATTAGTACGGTACTTTCTGCACAGGTGGGCTGCAGCTGCCGTTGCAATGGCGTGCTGTCCACCGTTGCCCATGAACTTGGTCGAAGATCCTGCAACGTGAGTGACACTCAGGTGTTTACCTGCCATCATCAGATTCGAGATATTGCAGGAATACAGACAGCGAAATGGGATGGCGTAGTTTTTGCGGTCCCGTTCATCCCACTCCCAGTATTTAAGCCGGAACGAATACTTCTCATGGCCTGGGTAATGGAGACAGAACGCACCCCTGTTTAATACAACAGTATCATCGAAGTGTTTGTGCGCTCGAATGTCGTTTTCGGTGAGAACGTGGTCGCCTTTATATCGTCGAAATTCGCCTTGTGCAGCGACGAAAGCAACCCAGTCAAACTCGAGATTAGCATATTTTTTCGGCTCCATAGTCTTGACATTGGAGAATGTACCGTAAATGGCCCGAAGTAGGTGGTCACGGATACGCTCACCCTGTGTATAAGGATCGAGTTGTTGCCCGTACTCCCAGAAGTGGGTGTAAGGGCCCATCATTCGTTTACGGATTTTTGGGTCTGGCTGGTGGTTCAATACCAGTGGACCATCTCCGTTATCAAGACCGGGCTTCTTCAGCTGACCACGAAGATCGCTGAAATCCTTAGCCACCTCTGTTGCCCACGGGACAAGAGGAAAGGGAACAGGCAAGGCGGCCAGCCGCGTGCGGAAAAAGACTGTGTTTCCGTGATGCGTCTCCACGCGGTGCTCAGGAGCGAGGCTCTCACCATACTCGGCCCTTGACTCCTGGCCAAAGAGAGTCTCTGCACCCGAATATCGTCCAAACAAGGCTCTCCCTGAACAGTCGATAAACACTTTAGCAGAAAGTCGTATTTCCCGACCACTGCGAGCATCGCGAGCATCGATAGACACAATGTTAGAGCCCGAAGTGACTGCGTTGTAGACAGTGTGTTCGAGAAAAAGTGATGAGCTTGGTTCAGCATCGAGTAAAGATTTCGCAACCAAGTCACCGTCAGGGTGACGTTCTGCCAGCTCTTCGATCAGGGGTCCCCATACACCGCGTGGTCTGAGTCCAAGCTCTACACTCGCATTGCCTCCCAAAACGGGACGATCCTGGACGAGAGCGACGCGGTCTCCAAGTCGTGCGGCCGTGAGCGCGGCAGCAGCCCCTGTCACGCCGCCTCCGACAACGATAACGTCAAAAGGTTCCAGGGGGGCTGGTTCATCTGGAAGTCCAAGAAGCCGCCGCCGCCATGTCCGTGTGGCCTCGTTAACCTCCTCGGGCGGAGGTGTACTGTCGCAGCCGAGATAAATTGCATCACAGCGGCCGCAAAAACCAGTCAAGTCGTGCAGCGCGAGCCTCGTTTCACCGCGGGAAAGCCGTACGCATCCCCCAGCCTGCCAATTCCAGTCCAAATCATTGGCACCGAACTCAGTATCCAGGGCGATTCCGTTAATCTTAAGTGTAAATCTCCCTGGGTGGTAGCCGGGCACCCAGTCCTTGGTGCGGACCCAGACATTATATTTTCCGGCAGTTGCAACATTGATGATGGTCGTGGCATCCGCAACCGGCCTACCATTGCCGTGCGCAAGGAGATACGGTGAGCCCATCTCAAGATCGAACTGTGAATCCAGGATCCAGCCGCCGAAATCATCGAATGCCTCAGCCTCCACCAATAGTCCTGAGCTGGGGAAGGTCGCCATGGTCGTATCGCAGTCTTTCCTGTCGTCCTGAGGTGACAAATAGGAAACTGTCGTAGCCTTCTCGAACGTAGGACATTGACTTAATGTATTTGCTCCAGCGGCCATTCCTCGGAATCAGGACACTTGCATGGTTCTCGAGGGTTTGACAATGCACATTCGGGTCCGGCTTTCTCATCGGAAGTTGCTGAGTTATCCTTGAACTACCAGCAAGCCGGAGCCGCGGATAATCAGCTTCCTATTACACAACAACTGGAGGACCACCACAGCCAACTTAAAGCTTGAACTTTTCGGGCCTCGGGCGTATATGTGCAGCGAGCAGAATGAGGCCTAAAGGGGTTGTGCTGGGCGGGGCAATGGTGGTAGTTTCCGTACAAGCTCGCAAGTATTTGTTTCAATGCCCACTTCACGACACCCCTATCATACAAATAGATGGACATTCGACATTCAATTCTACTCTGCAATTGCGCGAGTTGAAGTTGAGGTGCGACCGAGCAGCTCCTGATACTTTGAACGAGGAGTAAGCGCTCGGTTCGATCTTCTGAGCCCACGAGTTTCACGCCTGACACCAGGCTTTCCTTTATCCTCCTTTACGTTGAAACTACTTCAGTGGATAGACCATACGTTCCCCTAAACAATCGCACCCGAAGATCTCCCTCTCTGCGAAACCACAGCCCGCAGGCATGGCGACTCCGCATTCGATATCAATCGTGGGGCTAGGGCTCATGGGAGCCGCACTTGCACGTGCGGCGATAAAAGCCGGATACAAGACCACCGTGTGGAACAGGACGATCGCGAAAGCTCAACCGCTTGCCGATCTGGGCGCCTTCGCCACGACTTCAGCCAGCAAATGCATTCAAAGTAGCCCGCACCTATGTGTGACCTGCCTGGTTAGCGCGCCAGCGTTGTACGAAGTCCTGGAGGGCCTCAACCCGGAAGATTGTGAGGACCGTGTCCTGGTTGACTTCACTTCCGCCACTCTTTCGCAGACCAGGAGGGCTCAAGAACTGGTGGCGAGGTTGAAATTCTCGGCCTATATACGTGGGCACATCCCTTCAACGCCAGCGTATCTCGGCTCGCCCGATATAACCCTTTCCTACAGCGGTAACGAACGGGCCTTTGACTCTGTTCGCCGAGAACTAGCCTCGTTTGGTCAGGTAGATTATCTTGGGGCCGACCCAACTCTGGCCACCTTGCACGAGATTGTTGTGGGCAACGTGTTCTCTGGCATCACTCTCGGCTTCCTGCAGGCAATGGCGGTCCTGAAGTCCTCAGACACATATGCTCCTGGGGAGGCGCAGCGCTATATGTCAACCGCGATCCGCCCATTCCTCACGCAAGACTGCCCCAACATTTTTGGAGACTTAGCGAAGCAGATCGATGAGAGGGACTATGTGACCAAGGGCGACGGGGTTCGCTTGGATACGATGGCACAAGTAGTCGAACTCCTCATGAAGACCGATCAGGAGCAAATGGTGTCGAGCGAAGCAGTGTCGGTGCCTTTATTGAAGCTGTTGCAGGCAAGGATTTCGCAAGGCGGAGCAGCAGAGGAACTGAGCAGTCTGGTCGAAACAATCGCAGGAACCACCAAGCTCCCCTGAAGGCAAGCGAGGTCGGTTAACAGGAACCGGGCAAGACTAGAGATCTCTCAAAGCCATTGCAACCTATTTCCTATTTTGTGTGACACGATCCTCTCTGCAAGGGCAAATAGAAGGCTGTAGAGGTCTTCGACTGTCCCCAAGCTGACATACGAATTGCCTAAAGGGAGGTATTAGTGCAGAATCATGCCGAACTATCCTCAGGATATCTACCGTATAGCCTTCCTAAACAGCTCTCACGTCTGAGAACGAATATAGACGTATCAATGCGGTCTGCCCCGGGTACAACCTCCGCTATATCGAGGGCATCGCGCGTCCGCGCTGCGAAGACTATGAGATCGAGTACTTCGGTTCGGCCAAGAAGAACATGTGGGCTTTCATGGGCATGGGCATGGACTCCACTAGGGCGATAGCCGGGAAGGGCGACATGAGTCCTTACCTTCATATCGACACTAGGCTACGGGACTGGTACCGGCGACGGCGACCATCATTTTGATCGTCTCAGTATTGATCCCTCCAACTACGAATTTTGTGATGAGTACCTAGGGCCCTGGCTGTGTTGAAAGCGAGTGATCAGCTGGCGTGTGTTGTGTTGTCTGGGACGGTGGGACAGCCACCCCACACTTTTACGTGGACTGCACGAGTCTGGTTCCAGGCGTGCTGAAAGTACACAGTGCGTTCCCTCACTGCAACATCAATGAGGTCGCATTCATGCAATAATGTTCCCTGAGGCTCCGGCTGTGGCATAGCTGGCTGCCAAGCGGGGCTGAATTAACTGTCGAGATGCCCGGAGGTCATACCTCGCAGAGCAGTATCTGAATTGTTGGATCCGGAGTGCGGACCCGGGACTCGTTAGAGCGCCTGTGGGCTCTTTCAATTGTGGAACCCCGGGTCCGGAGTTTACGAGCTCAACACATTATGCAAGGGAAATCTTACAGTGAACTAGTTCGCTATCATTTAAAGTGCGGTTTGAATCGCCATTTGGGCTTCTCGTATATGCTGGGGCTCTGGATCTGCCATTCTGATGTTGAGTGTCTGAGAATCAATTCTGCTTGATTACCCTCAAAATAACATTTGTCCCATACTCCCGTTATTCATCTAGATATGGATTCATCGGGCCCAATCTTGATGACTGAAGCTGTCAACAACCAGCCCAATTCTGTCTGCAGCTTCAATCGAGAATCTGTTTCGGTGGATGATGTGGTGGCGGCTCTAGTTCGTGATGGAGGTTGCTTCGTTCGAAACTTCATGTCCAAAGAGGACGCCGCGGCGATTGAGAGGGAAATCCGCCCGTACTTGGACATGGATCAACCTTTGAATGGTGACTTCTTCCCCAAGGAGACACGGAAGGTCTGCGGCCTCGCCGGCAAATCTCCCACATTCATCAAAGTGGCCATGGGCGACTCTGTTTATCAACAGGCTTGTGAGCGACTGCTCAGCTCACATTCCAAGTCTTGGTACGGGGGTGAGTGTATGGAACACATCTCGAAACCGATCTTGAATGCACATACTGTGTTCTCTATTTCCCCTGGAGCCCGGGCTCAAGCTCTCCACCGTGACGACTCCATCCACCACAATGTGGTGCCTGCGATATCACGCGAAGACTACCGGGTTGGTCGAGATACCGCAATTGGCCTCTTCATGGCCGGAAAAAAGACCACCCAAGCAAACGGGGCAACTCGCTTTGTGCCCAAATCGCATCTCCAGCACACTTGGGATCCGCCGTCGGAGGAAGGCGTCGTCTACGCCGAAATGGAACCTGGGGATGCTTTTATCATGCTGGCATCCTGCTATCACGGTGGATCGGCTAACACTACCGAAAATGAGGAGAGATTGCTGTTTGGATGCTTCATGTGTAAAGGGTATCTCCGACAGGTCAGCAGCAGCGCGCCTTCTTGACACTATCTGACGCAACGCTAACGAACCTCCACAGGAAGAGAACATGCCGCTTGCAGTGCCAACCGAGAAGATTGCTCAGTACCCGACCGAGATTCAGGCCAAACTAGGCTACGATGTTAGCGCCCCTTATCTTGGCTGGGTCGACCTCAGGAGTCCTCTGGAGGTCTTGTTTGGCAAGGAGAGTCTCACTGCGATTCAGTGACATACCGGAACTCGCGACGTGTTCCTCTTGCCGACGGGTAGTCCCAAAAACCTTACTTAGGCATATTAATTACGATATCCTTCCAAAGTAATCGTTCTGAGAAAACCTTTTTCTATATTGTAAAAGCATGCTTCAAGCATAGAATTGCATAGTAAGCGGGCTTTGGGGGAAATACCCATCGACTTACCAACAAAGCTTCCGTTCAAAGGTAGTAGGAAGAAGATAAGATTATGCCAAAGAATACAGGGGCAGACATGCTGCACCCCAACCCTATACCCACGCATAGATCACGGCTTCAATTAATTCTGCTTTCTACCTGTCTTGATTCTGAAACCTGGGGTGATGAACTAGCTTCAATGTATACGTATATTTAGCAATCAGTAAGTACATTTGACCGGAAGCTCATCCGCCGGCGCTCCGAATCGCGTGAAGACTTTGTAAAAAGCATCTGGATCGACCCAGTCTTCAGGAGGAAAGACGCCGCCATCAGCACTGTGGGTCTCCAGGGCGAGGACCATGAACGCTGCGCAAGCGCCGCCAGTGGTGGAAGCCATGTCTCTGAAGAACCGAGCATTGTCACCACACTTTGGAAGCCGTACCATGGATATGGTCGGATGTCCATCCCTGGTTCCAACCACTCTCACCATTACGCCACCCCGGTTTGGCATGGTCGTTCCTTGTACCACCGACAGGAGGAACCTGAGAACTTCAGACACATTGCTTTCGCCGGTGCGAATAATATCGATCAGACCCGACAGGGCATAGCGCCAGGGACCAACAGCCTGGGAGGCGTTACCAAGAAGCTGAATCAACTCGTTGAGGGTAACATTGCCCCCACGGAGGTTGGCTCCAATAGAACTATAGGCATCTCCCAAACCTCCAATCGAAAGTTCCTGATTATAGAGCCTGCACATGAAATCCACAGCGACGTCCATCGGAAGGAGCTGGCGGCGGACTGCATCTCCGATACCACGTAGGATTCCATTGAACGGCGCGGGGTCATTCCCTCCAAGACATCGGATTCGGCTGGCACCGGGGAAGCGACGGGGCAGCGTGACGGGTTCTGGATGAGCTGTTTCGTGTAGAAGGGTTTCGTGGCGTCCTCCTTCGAGAATAGGGGCATAAGCTGCTTCAACCCAGCTCTCGGCGACAACGGCCTGCCCATTCTTCCACGTCAAGCACGGGCCGGCAGCGATGTGCAGCGCGTGCTCCATGACAGCCTTGCCCATTCCGGGCCGCTCGTCTCCGACGACCCAGCATACGTCAATGGTGCTGACCGAGTCCACGCCCTTTGCGGCGTCCACCGCCAAGACATTGGTGATTCCCGGAGATGCGCCACAGCCAATATAACAGGGCACCCCGGCCTTTTTGGCCCGCTCGTGAAGCTCCAGTGCCTGGACAGTGGACTCGACATCGTCGTCGAAATCGAGGTACGGTACTTTGGCTTTCAAGCATACCGTGAGCACCGGCTCACAGGTTCGCTGATATGGCCCGGCACCAAGAACTACGAGTCCTGCGTCTTTGATCGTCTCGTACACGGCAGACGCGTCGTAAAGATCCAATTTCTTGGTCGTGGTCCTGCCAGCCGGAAGCGTCTTCGCCAAAGCTTCGAGTCCGTCTGTGTTGATGTCTGTAAGGACAAGGTGGGCGTCACTGACTGCGGCAAAGCGTTCGATGGCGAGGCTGCACATCCCGCCCGCTGCCCCGATGAAGACGAGGCTCTCGGAGTTCTTGAGAGCGACACCCATATTGGAGGTCTGTTGATGATTATGACTCGAGTCGATCACTGGTGTCTTTCAGAGAAAAGGACTTCGTATGTTTTGCAGTACGATTTCCTCGGGTATCAATAGCTGGTTCATAGGAACTGTTTATATGTGGCCGTGAGGCGTCTCTATCGGAGCCGAGACAATTCCTGAACACTTGCATAACGAAAGCAGACGGCACCCTGACTTGAGATGACCACTAACAAAGAAGATTCGAGCTTTGTCCGTGGGGACTGGCGGTTTCACAGGTTCCGGAATGTAGTTAATGGCATGCGGGCTCCTCCTTAAAGAGGACGACGATGGCAGTCGTCCAATAGTTTTGCTTCTATCAAAGACCTAGTTTTGCGGGTAGCTCAAGTGCCAGGCCAAGAAGTAGAGCCGCGGCATACAAGCTCACACAGGCAACGTTTACCGGCATGTCCAAGTGATTGCTGGCGGAGTTATCGCTCTTGGGAGGAGAAAAGGAGTACATCCGCGAATGCTTACTTTCCGGGCAATGGAGAACTAAATCCATCACTTAGACCTTGGTCACCCCGGTTGCGTGCCGGAGCCGGTCATGGGCAACGGCAGGTAATCCCTTCCAAGTCAGAGTCGCTGCTCGTGCAAGAAAACTTCGGAGCCTCGGTTTCCATAAACCCACGCACGCTCTCTTGTCGACTTCGCAACAACATCAGGTAATGGTGGCCACGAACTGAAACACAGGATTCGCTGTGCACAAGACGCATACTGAACAAGAAGGGTCGACACTCGCTAGAAAGTTGAAACGCTTGCAGCCCAGGAGTTGAAGCTCTACCCACTCAGAAAGCATTTCAAATCTTCGTTCTGGCTTTCAATATCAATCCGAGTAAGGTAAATGCCACGAGCCTGGCTCCTCGCTATCATTATTGACATTCGGGAAGTTCACTAGAGACCGCTTCAGCCCTTGTAAGCCCTGCAGACAGACGTTCAGGCCTGATCCCATTTCCGACGCTTGTTTCGTGTCCATTCTCAACATGCAACTCTGGATATTATCTGTGAAGGCCTCAACAGCTAATGTATGCGCTTGAACAACTAAGGCTGGATACTGTGGCGCGGTCCTGTGTCAGTGTGGACTGGTCCATAGCCGGATGTCTACTTACTGGATGATAGGCAATTCCCGGAATGTAAGCTTCTTGTCCCGTCATGCTTTCAGAAACTATTGAAGCTATCATTGACACCTGTGTTGCGCTTGCAAGTCGGTGATCTTGGTACAAAGTCCACTTTGAGCGGATTGTCGTGGAGAGACGGTCACGCGCGGGTGACGTTTGATGGTTTGCAATCTCGGCGTCTAGTCGACACAGTAGCTTGTAAAACAAAAGAACGGCAAGATCACCATCGCCTGAGCAGTGGAATATCAAAGATCGTACGTTTATGGGGGACCGTCGGATACGCAAAGTGGTGTCAACGTTATACGTTCCAAACGTCGATCTCCAAATCTCGACGAGGGTTGTTACTGCCCTCAAGTGGCGGTGGATGTCTTCATAGCTTGATTCAGTTTCTTGCATATCCTCAACAGCATATGTTAATAGTGCAAGTGCCTTATATAGTAGAATGACAAGGGATCCAGATCTACCAATGGCGTGGCGCACAATTTCATCTGTAGTATCTCTGTGTACCATTGTCGTAATTGTATGTGGCTCTGCCTTGGCTCGCGCGATGATTGAATCGTTCAACCCTTCCTCGTGTCGTCGAGCGACAGTCGAATCAGTTTCAGACGATTTGGGGGTTAATCTCGGCATAAGTAGGCAGGACCTGTCGTGGGCGCACTTATCTGGTCGTATAGGACAATTTCTCCCTCCGGAGGTGATAATTGCTGTTGAATTCATTATAACAACCAGCCATTCAAGTGCCCCACACAGTTCCAGAAGATCTTCCTTGACCTCAGCAGGTAGTTTCTGCACTGGGTGTTGCCTTTCAAATAGTCCGCGTGCGCCACTCTGACGCCTTGGGCGAGGGAGCTGACAGTCGTGTTGCAGAATGGTAGTTGCCTGAATACAGAGTTTTTGAAGGCGCCGAACCCCTTCTCGGCGCGCGAAGTCGGCATCAGTATGGAGATCGTCGCCGCCGTCTCTCGGAGGGGGCGGGCATATCGTTCCGAACAAGATAAGTGACAATGCCAGGCGAAATGAGTCAGTGGCAGCAATATTCTGGAAAAGTATTGTTTTGGCCTTGTGCCAGGTGGCGGACGCAAGATCCCGTGCTCGGCTCTTTTTGGCATCATCCCTCTCGAACCAAAATTGAGATGCGGTTGCTAGTGCAACCCATTTATAGACCTCGCTGAACAGGGCGCCACGGGCCGCCGTACCAGCAGAATGTTCAGGATTCCCATGTTGTTGAAATAGCGAATCGAGAATGCTGACGGCAAGGAAAAGATGAGGGGCCGCTGCTGGGAAGCTCCAAGACGTTGTAGAAGTATTCCAGCAGTCCTTGATCCAGGAATGAGCTTGACGGATATAGGGCGAAATGATAGAGTTGCTGTTCAAACGGGGGAGAATAGCAAGGCCCAGAGGGAATTTTGGCGGCATGCATCCTTCAGATAGACAGTCCGTCATGGGGACATCGATAGCATCGATGTATAGATTGAACTGGTGTGCAGATGCAGCATTCCCGGTATGTTGCCTTACCAGCTCTTGCTCTGACGAGGATGAAGTGAGCCAGTCGCTAGGTAACGTGCTGTCGGCAGCAGGCGGTTTCTCGTTCTCGGAGACTTGGCCAGTCAACTTGTCTGTCCCAGATTTATGGTAGGACGTCCTGGCTCGCTTTCTGGCTTGCTGTGATGACTGTCTACTTGCGAGCCACGATGCGGTGCAGTCTAGCCTACGAGATATGCAGGCCGAACATGAGGTGTTGGGCTTGCCGTCTCGAAGAGTCGCACCACGGTCACCGTCGCCACCAAGATCACATGCCCTCTTTCCAAGACGGCATGGGTCACAGGAGTGATTCTGCTTCCGCATACGATGCTTTTGGATAGGCTCCGAACCTAAAGGAGAGAGGACTTGTTGGCCAGAGAGAGCAGGTGCTGGATTTGTTAGCTCGACGCCCTCGCCGATAGTATCACCACCGTGGGAGAAAAGAGTCGTCTCGCAGGGAGCATAACATTGATCGTCGGACGAAGTGATGTGGCCAAAAATTGACTCGAATGTTTCATCCCAGCCTACACTTTCATCAGACGTCTGGGTTTGGGTCTGAGATAGATTGTTGGCCCATCCCCAGGAATGGTCTATGGGGAAATCCCATCCGGCAGCACGAGGGGTGGGCATTACACCGAAATCACTCTGTTCCGGTAACGCTAATGCGGTCGTTGGGTCTTCGAGCATCGTATTCCCATTAGTGTCTGGTGTAGGGTCTCTAGAGACGAAGATATGCGTGAAGTTATTAGAATTACTTGTCTCCATCACCTCGAGTCCGGGATGCGCAACACTTTTGAGGGGTTTGGATATGCCAAGTGTTGGTTGAATGAGGTGGGGGTGGCTGGAGTATCCCCAGACAGACCCTGAACGCCACAGATCCCGATATCAGACGCTGATAGGACCCTTGAGAGGCTCAGGAGGTCCAAGCTTCTGATAAGCGTAAACACGGGGTAAGATTGGCCGGTCAACGAAGCTAACTCTCTCACTAGAGGTGCAGGGACTCCGGCTCCCCGGCTCCGAGCTATTCCCGCAGTCCTTCTGACCAATTACTAGTGGCCGCAACACCATTACGTGCTACCCTGCGACGAGATCGATATCATTGGGTATACATTTCGGGAGGAGTGGAATTACTATCCCTCGCGCTGCTCTAGCATAAGTTACTGCGTACGTGTGATGTCACGTGCAATCTGATGAAGTACTTTATCGAGCGTCACGCTCGCCCTTACACTATCGCAGACTAACTCTGGCTGCTCCTACTATAAGGGCGAGCTAGTATCGAAGCGAGATCGAGCAGCAGAATGTAGCGGACTGTAGCGAAAGCCGCTTCATCGCTGGCATGTGACTCGGAGAGTCATTCTACAGTATAGCCCGTCTCCGAACCTTCCTTTAGCCGGTGTAGATCTAGCAAAGAATGGCATAGGCTGTCGATGTCGGCAATAAAAGTCTCTCAAGGTCTATCCAGAGAGCCGGAGACGAGAATAACAGGCTAGGCTAGAAATAGTGAGACGAGTATTGGGCACCGCTTCGCGACTCCTTTCTATGTCGAATAAAAGGAGCCCCCGAAATGAACCCCAACACAGATTGAACTATTGGGGTCACTGCGAAGCCCATCGGTTTGTACGCCTGTTGCGGCTTTTCGACCGATCTTCCGATCAAGTCGCACGAATACCTAAATTGCTATAGCGAGATGATATAAGGAATGTCTTGACATGGCACCTCGTTTCCTACATCTGAAATCCTCTTGAGAGAGCGCCGACGAGTCTTTTCCCACTCACTTGACTATAAATCCGTCTCCATTCATATTCTGGGGTTCAGCACTGGGGCATCTCAAACTAGCCTGCATTTTGTCCTTGGTGAACATAGCTCTCTCCGCCTTGCCGACATCGACCTAACGTGATGGTTCGCGCCCGTATTCAAGTGGCTCAACCCATGTTTCATGACGCTCCGTTGCTTGATCCTGACGGAATTGCGCCCAGCATTAGCGGCCATATCTGCCACCTCAGAGGCCGAGTTAGCGCTCTGGAAACATGCGTACGAGATCGTGCCTTTAACTCTGTGCAGCTATGTTTCAAAGGTAAGTTAGATTGTCTCCCGTCGTTGACCTCAGATTTCGGGTCTAACAATGAGAACAGGCGTCATCACGTCTTCTATTGATTCCAGATCCGCCACGGAGAACTTTGTCGTCTTGACCAATACGAAGACACGCTGCGATTTTGTAGCCAGACAGTCGCCGAGCCGTCCAAGTTCTAGCAGTGACGCTTACCATACTACCGACTTTCACTTTGCTGTGCCCACTGTATCCTCAAATCAAGACGGCGCATTGCGGCCTTTGCCACCTACATCCACGATCACCGGCACAGCCGATGTGCCTCAAACCTCCGCCCTGGCCAGCCATCGCATCCTTCAAGGAAAATGCCAAGTGTCATACTGGATCGAAGCGCAGTTTCTCCTTGACGGCCGACAAGTTGGCTATGTACGGGAAGATGTACGAATCTCCTGGGCCTACCCTACTCTACGCGCATATCTGTTTAGAGGATCGCCTCTAACTGTGCAAGCGACACCTGGCGTTGTCACGCGCTATGTGTTCCAGAGCAGTCCTGATCTTTCCTTGACGCTCTATGGTCTAGACATGCTGATCAAGCGGGACTGCGAGACTGGGAGACCGCAAAGTACTCTCCTGACGGCAGCTTTGAATATCCGATCTCCTGCCACAAAAGGCAAAACTTCATTCGACCCTCGGCAATCGATACAATGCTCTATTAAGGCAAAATGGGAACTAACCGTCCGCTTCACGAATGTCTCCGCTGGTGGTACTGCCAAGATACTTAAAGCAGGCGAGTCAATCTGCAAGAAAATCACACTGTCCGTTCAAAAGACGTCAATTACATTCCGCCCGTTATTGTCCGAGAAGCAGGATTCCCAAGCGTTATCTGATCCTCCTACCCACGTAGCAACATCTCAGCTCATTCTATCGGTCCCTGATGGAGTCTCTCAGCCCTCCTTCTGCTTCGACCATCTCTCCAGGACATATGCCTTGGACCTCTCATTCTCTTTCCACAACATTCCAGGTGTCGCGAAACACTATGTACACGTCAAAGCTCCTGTGATGGTGATGTCATCTAGCGTTCTTGATGAGGTTCTACCAAAGTATAAGGCAGTGGCGGATGAGGTCGAGACTCCTTGTCAAACAGAGTATGCGGGGTTTACTGCATTGCTGGCTTCATCTTAAAATCAAAGGAGGGAATAGCATTCAGCACAAGGCCGAATGAGTGAATTGAGGACCAGCACAGCTTTACTTTGCAAGGCCGGGTCCAGAAGCTCCAGGTGGCACCCTCTAGTTGTTTTAGCTAGAGTAGCGCATCATCATTTTAAATGCCCGCTAGCCCGGGCCATTGCGGATACCTGTGACGAAGAGGTTAGACCGCAGACCGGACGGAAAGGAAACCAATACGACGTGATTCGCGGACACAGTATCGTGCTTCATATGATGCAACTGCCCGTCCGGGGAGAACCTACCGTCGCAGACCTTCTCGTTCTCTTCTTCTACCGAGTTTGAGAAAGTCTGTCTGAGGGTTTGAGGGAGATCGAGCGGTACCGACAAATCTACTTCTATACGCAGTTGTCTCCACGGCTTCAAACCCTTACAGCGCCAAGTGGCACCGTAGATACGTAGAATGGAAGAAATCTATTCAGGGTTGGGCCGGAACCGGAGTGGGAGTCCTGGAGTAAGCTTGTTCGCGGAACCGGCTGATAGCAGCTAACCAACCAAAGTTCTCCTGTTTTCCCCGGAGACAAGGCGGAATGAATGGCATCCGCATCGAGCAGCTAGGATCCTATATTATGGGCACAGTCTAGACGGCAAGGTAAGACTCTATATAGCCCAAGCCTAAAAAGAAACTCATCCCGTGCTGTGTTCGCTAGAATCGACAGGAACCAGTCTTACACCTCCTTTTCATCTGAAATTTGGATTCGCTAAAACATGGTCGTCAGGCACGAGCCCCAGGAGATCGACTACGACGTGGTCATAGTCGGTGCTGGTATTTCCGGAATTGCCTTTGCGTACAGACTGCAGGAACGAAACCCAGACCTGACTTATTGTATACTCGAAGCTCGCCATGAAATTGGCGGAACATGGAGCCTGTTCCAGTATCCAGGTGAGGCCCGATCGCCTTTCAAGTCAAGAAGCGAAAGATTTACGATGATGTAGGCATCCGCTCCGACTCTGACCTTTTCACCTTTGGCTTTCCCTGGCGTCCCTGGAAGGAGAGGACAGCCATGGCATCGGGCCCACAGATCACTCGATACCTTAAGGAATGCGCAGCACAGGAGGGCATTGATCAGAAGATCAAGTTTGGCCACCACCTCAATCAAGCTCAGTGGTCCAGCCTGAACAAGATTTGGACGCTTCACATTACCGCGGATACGGCTCAGAAGACATTGCGAACGCGTTTTCTTCTGCTCGGGACTGGCTACTACGACTACCAGAAAGGCCTGAAAGTCGATATTCCAGGAATCCAGAACTTCCGGGGCCCTGTGATCCATCCTCAATTTTGGCCCTCAGACCTTGACTACGCCAATAAAAAAATCGTTATCATCGGTTCCGGTGCAACGGCAATCACTTTACTCCCATCTGTGGCTAATTCAGCTGCTCATGTCACTATGCTACAGCGCTCACCAAGCTATATTATGTCAGTGCCAAGTGAGGATAAGACTGAGATAGCGATCAGATTTGTGTTCCCTGAAAGAGTGGCTGTGAGCCTTATCCGGTACAAATGGATTCTAACGTCTTTCTTACTGGTCTCTTTCTGTCAATGGTTTCCTAATGTCGCTCGGAGATTATTTAATTCGGCGACGAAGGCGCAGCTCCCTCCAGGTATGGAACTGGACCCAAACTTCAACCCTAGGTATAATCCCTGGGAACAGAGGCTATGTGCATGCCCGGACGGAGACTTCTACACCTGTTTGAGGAATGGTACAGCCAGCGTGAAGACTGGGGTTATCGACATGGTAACATCGACCAGCATTCGTCTTAGATCTGGGGAAGAACTACTTCCAGATATCATCATTACAGCTACGGGACTCAAACTACGTTTCGGAGGTGGTATAGACTTTGTTGTCGACGACCAAAAGTTTCGGCTTGCAGGTAGTCTTGCGTGGCAAGGTGCATTACTCGAGGGCCTGCCTAACCTCATGTTCGCATTTGGATACGTCGATGCAAGTTGGACAATGGGAGCAGACGCAACTGCGCAGCTCGCGTGCAGGCTGTTGGCTCAGATGAAAAAGAGAAATTTCCGCATGATTGTTCCACGGCAAAGCGACAAAGAGAAAGCAAAAACTAAAGTGCTCCCGTTCTGGAGGCTCAATTCGACATATGTTCGAGAAGGAAACGCAGATATGCCCAGAGCTGGTGACCGGGGACCATGGCGTCGTCGATCTTATTATTGGAAGGACATTATGACGGCTTGGTACGGAAATATCACGACCGGTTTAGAGTGGTCGGCATGAGTCTTAGCAATAGATGATTGAAGGAAGACAAAACGGGACTTCTGGTCTGGCTCAATTCAAGCAGTTTCACTCTGTCGTGCCTTTATGAAAGCCCGCTTGAAGAACCGTGGCGACATTCTTGCTTCCCCCCCCCCCCTGGTCGTTCGCAGGCTGCAGGGTTCCAGTTCAATCCACACTATTCATGGGGTAGGACGACGCCCTAAGCGGAAAATCTGAATAGATGATGATGTTTGTGATCGCCATTCTGTGCTTGCCCTCCTCCGGGGCCAGAGAGAAAATTTTGCTCTCAATGCCATAATAAGTATCGCTCCCTTCCCAACGGAAAGAAAGCTGGCTGAAAAGAGGGCGAGAAAAGTGAGTCTAGCAGAGCCCCTTTGCAGCCTCGTCAAGGTGTTTTGCAGAAGGACCGCATGCTCCGTGAAGAGGCCTTATGATCATGCGTCCTCATACCTCGTATCTCATCAGAAATAAGAGGCTAACGTGGTGGCTACGGATCTACATACCCAAACCCCGGAATTTCACAAATTTCCCTAATGTGACATATTCCACCAGTTGCCAAACGCTTACAGTACGACTTTCCTGGCAGTCTCGCCTCACACGCTGGCTTAGACGCGGACCCGGCTCCGCCTCCGATAGCGAGGGCATCCCTTGCGTAGACTACCGGAGCCGGGGCTCAGTTCTGAACGATCATGAAATACGCGGGCTCTCTGACCAAAGGCAACTAAGCTGAAATACAGCTACATTGCCGGTGCACCGTCGCTCACTCTTTTGTGGAATGTTGTAAAGCCCACATCTCCTCGCCGGGACGTTAAAAGACCTGGAACGAATTTGTGTTTCTCAATCTTGCTGCGATATGGCACACTACATACACGAAGAGCATGGCGACATGGACATTATATTCGCAGGCGGAGGTACGGCTGCCTGCGTGGCAGCTGGTAGGCTAGCCGCCGCAGATCCAAGCCTGAGGATACTGTTAATAGAGGGAGGCCCAAATAACTTGGATGACCCAACAGTGGTTCACCCAGCTGTGTATCTGACTCATTTGGCCCCCGATAGCAGAACAGCTTTGGTAAGGCAGTATCTACTTTTCGCGCCACGATCAAGGGAGGAGAGATAGTTCATGGAAGAACTGACCGTCTATACAGTTCTACAAATCTAAACCATCGGATCACCTTAACGGACGCGAGGCCGTGGTACCTTCAGGTGGGATACTCGGCGGAGGATCATCCATCAATTTCATGATGTATACCAGACCCCAGGGCATCGACATGGATTCGTGGAAAACACCAGGATGGACCGCTCATGATATGTTGCCATTATTCAAGAAGCTTGAGACATTCCATCAAGGTGAGCACGGCATCGACGAGAACAAGCACGGTTATGACGGGCCGGTGCACATCTCTTCAGGAGGTTTCCGAAGCAAGAGCGGTGACATTTTCATGGACACTGTCACGCGGATGGACTTCAAAGAAATCGTCGATCTCCAAGATCTAACCCAGGTTGGAGGCTTCTCTGTAAGAGACCACTGATCCATGTTGTCATGTGATGCCATCAGGTTCGAAGTTATTCCTACTGATAAGTGCGTAGAGGTGGCAACGATTTGTTTCGCCCGAAGGCAAACGACAAGACGCTGCTCATCGTTACATTCATCCGCTCCTACAGGACGGAAAACATCCAAATCTACACATCTTGGTCAATTCCCAAGTTCTCCGTGTACTTTTCGATCGGCGACAGTCTCCGCCGCGCGCCATTGGGGTGGAATACCAGACCAGTTTGCATTCCCAGCCAGCAACAGCCCTTTCGAAATCCATCACACGCACCATCCCGGCCAAAAGGCTAGTCGTCGTCTCTGCAGGAGCTCTTGGGAGTCCTCAGATCCTCGAGCGGTCTGGAATTGGAAATTTCGATATCTTACAAAAGCTCAATATCGAGGGGATCAATCACTTGCCAGGTGTTGGTGAAAATTACCAAGACCATCACCTATGCTTGTATCCTTACCGGTCCAATCTACCACCGGAGGAGACACTAGATGATATCATTAGCTCGCGAACGGAGCTCGCGACAGCTATCAAATTGAATGACCCCCGGGTGGGTTGGAACGGGATTGGTGATCCTTCCAAGCACAACCAAGCAAATATTTGAAGCTAACATTATCCATTCTAGACGTTTGCTCCAAACTCCGGATGACAAATGAAGATGTGAAATCTCTCGGCCCAGCTTTCGAGGTCGACTGGCAACGAAATTTCGCACCCTATCCGACTCGTCCTGTGATGCTTTGTGGGATGGTGAATGCGTTCTTGGGCGATGCGGCACTGGTTGAACCTGGCCAGTACTTTACAATTGGAGCATACACTGCGTATCCTTATTCCCGAGGATCAATCCACATCAACTCTGCCACTGATGTGGTGAATGGATACGATTTCGACGCAGGGTTTCTTAACCACCCCTCGGACGTGAAAGTGCAAATATGGGCATACAAGATGTCTCGCGAAATTGCACGTCGCCTGCCATTTTTTGAGGGGGAGCTGGAATTGGGACATCCCAAATTCTCCAAGCTGTCCCAGGCTGCGCTTGGGTCCCGGCCCAGCCAAGATCAAGATTCTATCCTGTACAATCATGACGATGATAAGGTAATTGAACAGTGGATTCGACAAAATGTCAACACCACATGGCATTCACTCGGCACTTGTGCCATGAAGAAAGCTGAGGATGGGGGCGTCGTGGACGGAGATCTTAATGTTCATGGAACCTGCGCCCTCAAAGTCATCGATCTCAGGTGATTGTCCCAGTCCTACTGAAGGCACGCATTCTAACTCTTATCTAGTATTTGCCCCGAGAACGTGGGAGCCAACACCAACAACCTCGCCTTGGCAATAGGAGAAAAAGCTGCGACCATTATTGCAAGTGAATTGGGCATTAGACCTGAGTTCTTTCCAAGGCTGTAGCAATCCCCCCGATTACCATGGTCATCATATAGCCGAAATTCCAATTAGCTATCTCGGCAGTTCACCTGCTTTTCTCTTTTGCCCTGCCTTCTTCGAGTGCGAAGACTAAGCCGTCACGCTCTGTCCAGCAGATTCGCAAGATCGTTCAAAGAACTGGTTTGTAGCACTTTCCACCAATTCCGCAAAATTCCCGCGTCTAATTCCCGAAGTGCGAAAGGCTGGCTGTCGTCGTAAAACTGTGACCCCTAATGGTCACTTCAATTGATAAGCGTGGCCCCTGTCAAGCCAGGAAGAAAGTTAATTTACTCGGAGCCTACAGGAGGCAGAAATTGTGCCAGCTTTCCTTGAGTAAACCAGGGCTTCTGATAAGAGTGTGGGTCCTCATATCTCTTCGACAATCAAGAGATGCTGACGTAGCACCACTGCACCTCTGCAGGCGGTTGGACTATGATATTAAACACCGTTCTATGTAGGTTCTAGCTTACTGTAACTACACAAGAATGGTGAAATGGGAGGCGAGGAGCCGTGGCTCCGGCATAATGAATGGACGGCAAGGGTAATTTGTTAGACTAAAATCGCCCAATTCTCTAGCGCTTTATCCATTACTGACACGGCTTAATCTCTTACTAACATGCTCTGCCCTGGGAGGAACAGAACCGGAGCCGTGGTGATCAGGGCAAGTAGCTAGTTATTCTCTTTCAACGTCCATTGCTGTGTCTTTCCATTTCTTTGCCATTGGCCTATCTAGGGCGCTCCGTTTCTCGGAAATATCCATTGCATAGTCGCCAAACAAAGACTTCACATATTTGGCTGAAACGAGATGCTTTTGGCCCACTCTTGGACTGTGATGACCTTATCAGCGAACAAAGGCCAGATCAATTCTGTCGCTGCATCTTTCTGCCGCGTACTGAAACCTGCAGTCGCATTTGTTCTGTGACATACCCGTCAGCAGGACAGATAAGTCTGATGGCTACTCATTCTTACAGCATTGTCAGGTTGTACCCCCTGCATGCTTCGTCAGTTGCCGTTCATAATCCTTACAAATACACATCGAAGTAGATATACTCACAATTCATACGCGTAGCGTGCCGTGGCCTCGATGCACGTATTTGCGACGAGGCCACCGATCACCAGGTTACGGATTCCTCGTTGCTGGAGCTGATAATGGAGATCTATCACGATTGGCAGTCAACCCGTTGTGCTTTCTGCTCTGTCACGGTCGAACCGCCTCAATTGGCTTACCTACTATTCCAATGCTTCGAAACTACCACGTCTCCATTTCCCACGTCCGGCTCCAGCCCTTCGAAGAATTGCACTCCAAAAGATCCTTCCTCGAAGACCTTGTTCTTCTCTAGTGTCCTTAGAGACCTATTCATCATCTGCCAGTCATTGTACGAGTGGGCGTTTGTCCGCTGATGAAGGCAATAAAACATTGGTATCTTATTCTCACGGGCCTCAAATACGAGTTGATGTAAGTGACGAATGGTTTCGGTGTGAGCGAGACTTTCTTCAAGGACGCCGTAGAGCTTTCCGTTGGGATGGAGAAAATCATTGTAGGGGTCGACCAGGAGAACTGCGGTATTGTTGCTCATGATTGAAATAAATCTTTGGTATAGCCTTAAAGAGGACGAGCAAAATTCAGGATTAAAGCTGGCTAGAGCTCTTTTAAAACGTCTCCGGGCTAGGAAGTGTGTTGGCTTGACCGGGAAATCACTGGCAACAGCCTGCAATATGTTGGACCAACCTAAGCAGGCTAGCCAAGCATGTGCCCTAGGCCTTCATTAGGAATGTCTAGCGAGTGACACTGCGGCACGTTTAGGTTGAGCAGTTTTCGCCACAACAACAAACTCAGATAGAAAAATCCAGCACAGTTGTTGCCACACAATTGAGTATGCTGCACTTGGTTAGTACACTGTTACTGTTCTACCAATTGACATGGAAGCGGCTGGAACGCTTTATGACCCAACCAGAAGCGCGACCGCCCTCCCCCTAATAGTGACCCTTTCTCCCCCGCTTTCTCCACTCGTTCCGACTCTCCGGGTTGTGACGTACAATCCACTCCGGTTCCGGGGCAATGGTTATTCTGGGGCAGGGTCTAGAAACGCAGGGGGATGCCGGCTCCGGCATAGCGCAGAGTTAGGCTGCTGAAAGCCGATCGCCTAGTGATGCGCCGCGTAATCAAGCTTTTACGATAGCACCTGCACGCAAGAACACTAAGACGACCTGAAGTCCAAGAGAGGTCGGCGGGGAAGACCAACCGCCGAGAGGATGCATATATACCGGTTGTCACACGGGGCGGACAAGTCAATGTATCCAACAAATTAATAGAGACAGATGACCACTCTGTGAGCTAGGGCCTTCTCACACTTGACAAGCAACTACATACAAAGCGCTCACTCCATCTCGGCGTTGTAATTTTTGTGTTCAAGCTTATACAGTCCTGATGCTCAACGACAGCTCTCCGCCGTCGACTACTCCACGGCTTGCAGAGACAGCTGCAACCAAGCACTTGTCGCCTGAATATTCAGAAATGGAGAAACAAAGTGTTTCAGGGGAGGCCAACGCACCATCCGATATTACCAATATAGAGCCCGGCCAAATCAGCCCTGTCGTCAAGCCTAAGGTTAAATTCAACCTGTTGGCCGCCATCGGGGTACAGTACTCAATCACAGGAGCCCCCGTCGCCATCGGGACGTACCTATCCCTCGTGGTAGGGCTGGGCGGATCCCCAGCATATTTCTGGGGTTATATATTGACAGGATTCTTCCAATTTGCGGTTGCTCTAGCTGCGGCGGAGTTGGCATCTGCAATCCCTCATTCTTCCGGTAAGACATTCCTCTTTCACTTCTTTGTCCGTCACACCTCTTGTGATGCTCTGGAAATGGGTCGAGATTCGATAGCAGGAACGGCCCAGGCAAAGAGGTAACAGTGGTCGGGAATGCAGTAAGGTGTCGACCCAGAAGGGTGCAACCAGCTTCATATCGATCAAAACTAGTGCATTGGCTGATCATTGTTGTTTCTTCGGTTTCTCTAGGACCCGCACATTGGGTCACTGTGCTCGCTCCTCCTCGATTCTCTCGAATTATGGGATACATCATCGGTTGGTCTACGAACGCCGGGTGGTTCTTCGTCTGTTCAGCAACTGCGCTGTACGCGGCGCAGCTGATTATGGCGCTGGTGGCGGCGGCCAACCCGGACTTCACTCCCAGATCGTGGCAAACTTATCTCGTCTATGCCGCTGATACCATATTATGCTTTATGATCAACCTGCCTCGGGTTTTCAAGACTGTGAATTACCTCCTGATCGCAGTCGTCTTTACGCTGAACGGCACGGCAATCTGGCTATTAGTCTCGCTCCTGGTCAAAGCGCATCCCAAGCAGAGCGCCTACATCGTCTTCGTCAAGTTCGTCAACGAGTCCGGCTGGAAGTCCGATGGCTGGGTATTTTTCCTCGCCCTTTTGCCAGCCATGTCCTGCATGGGCGCCATGGATAATGCCACCCACCTAACGGACGAAGTGGCAAATCCGAAGAAACAGATTCCCCAGGTGATTATCGGTACTCTTTTAATGAATTTTCTCACTGCCTTACCGATGATACTGGTCTACCAGTTCTGCAACGTCGACCCGCAAAGTCTCCTCGAGTCCGTTGGCGGTCAGCCGATGATTCAGCTTCTCCTCAACGCCTTTCATTCGGTACCATTAACCATCGTCACGGGGACTATTATTATATATACATTCGTCGTGGCCACAGCAGCTTCGCTCATCAGCTGGTCTCGACTTTACTGGTCCTTCTCGCGGGAAGGCGCTCTTCCATTTTCAGGCACAATGCAAAGGCTCACGTCCCGTGACAATTTGCCGATCCATGCGCTGTGCTGGAATACACTGCTTATTCTGGCTATTGGAGCTATCAGTATTGGTTCCGCTACCGCCGTAAGTCACTTATATCCTTCTCTATACCTCTTCACTTTATTCTCTTGAACCCAGCAAAGGAAATCCTCCTCCTCATAATTACGAGACAAAAGGCTGCCCTGCTGACCTTATCTACCCAGATGAATGCCATCCTTGGCGCAGCTACTGTGTGTCTCCTTATCGGACTGATTTTCTCCTTCTGCCTCGCTCTTTACAAAGGCCGCCGTTCACTGGACCCCGAGCGCTGGCTGGATCTGGGACGCTGGGGGGACGTTGTCTTTTGGGTGGCCGCTTTGTGGAGTACATTCATGCTGGTAGTGCTCAACACGCCTCTCTACCTTCCCGTGACGCCGTTGTACATGAACTGGACGTGCGTTGTCTGTGGAGGCGTCGTCGTCCTAGCCACTGCCTACTACCTTGCAGTTTTCTCCAAGCAAAAGGTTGCCGCACGACTTGGGCATGGAGAGGATGGAAGATGTGAACATGCACCAGAAGAAGATGTTATCAGGATTGAGCGGGATCATTAATTCTTTCTTTCCATTCTTACACTGACTGGTAGCTGTTTATTGTAACTATATAACAATACATCGACCAGCTTGTCACAAGACGGCCTTGAAACTGCCAAGAAACCAGGTTCAGGAAAATCAATACTCCAGCATCGGGCACGTGGTCGAACTGGAATCGGAGACTGTCCGACGATGGCAAGTGATGATATGTTCACTAGTTACCTAACTTCCTAATATCGTAATATGACGCCTTTTGTGCCGCCACGTCAAAGTTCATAGCCTGAAGACTAGGCGCCCACTGATGCTCCGGTTTTCTCGGTCTACTGCTGTAGTGGTTCAAATATCGAGGATAAGGTGTCGACTGTCCCAATATTTCGACACAGCTTCGCGTGCCGTTTCGTTTTGTAGCTCCGGCAGTGCTCTGTAATAGTTGAAGACGGCGAATTCAACCTGAGTCATGATGTACCTATCCGGCTGGCTCTGGATATTGAAACACACCCGGCGCAAGGCGAGCTCCAAGATGTAGAGAGTTATAGGGTCGATACAACCATTCTCGCTGTTCTGGGCAATTTTAATGGCTTGTCGCGTTGTGATCTTGATGGCACGGGACATGATTGGTATAGTACGTTTAAATAGGTAAGTTCAGCTCGAGAGCAGTCAGCGTGTGTCGGTGGAGGAGGCTGCTGCAAGAGAGAGCTAGGTGTTATGGTGAAGTAAAGCGAGGATTTATAGCTGGGGGGCTTCTACAATGATATCTGATCTATCCATGGCGAATAAGCTTTCGCCTGGTTGCCAAGGGAGGATGGAGGGCATCCATTCTACGTGGCGGTACAGACACAATATACAGGTTAGAAAGTATGATGGCAGAAGAAAGACTGGCTATAACATATGCTGCACCAGCGTTTGCGCAATGCCGCTCGAAACAAAAGACAGCACGGTGACTGCCTTGGCAGCTATCACTTGACCTTAGATTATCATGGTACTAAGAATTGGCAGAGTTTGTGCCCTGGACGTTGGCCTAAGCCTTGCCTGCTCGGTGGCGCCTAGTCGTGCTCGTCCAGCAGGGGCCTTTGTAAAAGTAGCTGGCTAGCTTGTTCAGGGAGATAAACGACAAATACGCCCGGTACGCCAAACTCTGGCCGACTCCTCCGTCGTATAGAGGCATCTCTACCAAGACTGCTCCTGGCCCCTTGGTCACCTTGGCTTTCGTATTCCGGGCCATAAGCGCTGAACTACGGCTCGAAGCATCTAGCCGAATTTGTTGAATGGAGTTAAAAAGGTGCTTGACCAAATAGCAGCGGGGGCCACAAACACAGGGACCAGACATACAAACGGAGTACACGGGCGAGTAGTACAGTACGGTGCCGGAGTCATGTACTGTAACTTCAGCAGGAGTCACTCTCAAGCAGCGTAGTTTTCGATACCGTATCGATAAGCCTGATACGATACCTAGTATGAATTGGAATGTATTAGTATTTTAATAATACTCTTAGTATTTCCGTACGCTGAGACCCAGTCACGTAGCGGATAGGATAAGTAGTCGAAAGACGAAACTAAATAACGGATTGTACACTCTATTTAGGATCTTTTTTAAAAGCTTAAAGAGTCAGGAGTATTCTAGCTTCTTTCTAAGTAGATTCTATATTTTATGGTGGAGTGGTCGTACGTAGAAGTTAAAGGTAGTAAAACGTGGGGAAAGTGGCTGACTCGCTATGCTATGCTGGCCGACTCGCTATGCTATGCTGGCCGACTCGCTATGCACCCACGTTACTAGAGATGTAATCCTAAAATGGCGATGTTCATCTGCACACTCGAGAAAGGAAGTGCAATTAGGTGATTAGCTAGAGTTAGCACCGATGATACAGACACTCAAGATTTGAGCCCCTTTTACTCGCTGTCCTCCCCAGCGAATGATTACCACCCGTGACGCATCAGGCCGACATTTCCTTGTCTGAAACAACTTCTCTCCTTTACTGAGTGTACTCGTCTCGGCCGTTTCAATGGTATACTCTTCATTTCATCTCAAGGACACGGGGATCAGGTTGAGTCCAGCGTCACACGGTCTAACATTCACTTCAGCGATTGTCGCCGGCATTCTTTTGAGGCTGATCTAGAGGTAATCACTTGTAACGCTAACTTCGACTCTTTCTGTGGTCTTGATCGCCAATATCATGAATCTTCTTACCCTCGTCAAGCGTTCCGTCATTTTCTTATGCGAAGAGCCGTCACATGCTGACCATGGCTGATTTCTCTAGACATTACGCTCAGCGTAACTCTGGACCATCCCCTCTATCGTAGGCTCGTACTCGACCAGCTTCACGTCTCCGCTCTGCTCGTCCAGCACCGTATTGGCCTGCACAAACACCTTCCGGGGAGTCTTCTTCTTCAGCACAATTGGTCTCGCTTTCTCGGCCCACCAGTCGTCCACATTCGTGATGTCGTCGTACATCTTCTTTCCAGCTTCAAAGTCGGCAGTCGCCTTGTAGATGTGGAGCTTCTGCAGATACGCCTCGACCGCAGGCCGTCCGTGGGACAGGATTTTGCTCCGATCAAGGTGGATTTCGAGGTCGTCCGGATTCTTGATGTCACCATTCGAAGACTTGAGCACGCAGAAATTTCCACCGGCATCCATGAATGTGCGCAGGATAGAAAAGCGAGCCTGCATGTGCGCCTGTCCCCATTTCCGAGACTTCGGGTCCCAGTATTCCAACGCCGCCACGCCGGCACGTGCCATTTGGAGATACGCCACATAAAGAACGTCTCCAGCCTCATTGCTGATGTCCTCCTTGCCATCGCCGAACCCGAAGATTTGCAGAATCTCAAAGTCGCACGAAAGAGCCATCGCAACGCATTCCGCGCGACACTCTTCATACGATGAAGCGATCGATCCAAAGACGCTAGACCAGGTCTGGCCTGGCTTGTAGTATGATGTGATGGGTTTCTTGGTGACCGGGCTGATCGGCGGGTTCTTGACGTCGAAGTTGTACTCACCAGGGGCCGTTTCTTGGAGTACCTTGCCGCAACCGTGACCAAGAAGTTCATGGATACCGACTTGCACCTCGAAAGCAGGATCGCGGTATTTACGGAAAAGCTCGTCGTCCTCTTTGCGAATGAACGGGATCGGCTCATTGGGGGCTTTGGCGCTAAGGACGTTTCCGAGACTCACATTCTTGAAACCTTCGTTCTGCCTGATGAAATCGTAGTTCGGGATGTTGATGCCTGCCGGTATGCCGCTACCAGCAAAGCTCAGCACCTCCAAGGAAGTAAAGTCTGGGCTTAAGAACTTGTCTTTCTCGAACTGCTTGCTCCAAGGTAGCTTTGGAATCATGCTTGGTGCTGCGTCGACAAGTTTGCCAAAAGCGCGAGTCCGTTCTTGGTTCACCATAGCAACAAAACCTTCCCACTCACCGCGGACACCTTGAGGGTCTCGATAAGTTTCGACGAACCCAATATCGGTCTCGACCATGGGCTTTTTGTCTTTGATCCAATAACGCTGCGATTCTACAAATCCCTGAATACTGCCGGTTCCAAAGGATCTCGCGTACTCATCGAGCATCTTTTCTTCAGTCTCATTGGCGGCATACTTTCTCGCTTTCTTGATCTCAAGGGCGATCTTGGCCATCTCTTCTTGATAATCACCGAAACGCAGGTGCAATTTTTTGCCCGCGAGCTTCCCTGTCAAGTCAATTGATGAGACGTCGCCAAGATCTCGCTCTGCCGCAGGTGGGTTGGAGATCCCAGACGCAATCAGCAACTCGAAATCTCCAGAGTCCAGCTTCCGGAGTCTGGTGTTCTCAATCAGCAGCTTCTTCTCCTCGAGCACGTCTCCCACAATCGAAATCTCCTCTTTCGTTATTGTAGGTGAGTCTGGATAATAAGATGTCATATGGCCCGCTTCTGGATATCCGAGGTGCATGAGGGCAGTATCCTTGGTCTCGTATATCCCTCCTCCGGTCTTCGCGGCCTTTTCATAGAGGCTTTTGCACTCATCGTTAATGTCACAGAGCTTCTTCAGGTCCTCGGGTGAAATTCTCGGTATGAACTTGGAGTCCCCGAAGCCTTTATAATTGCCTAAATTCCCTAGGAATTGTGCGGCGTACTCGAGCCATAGTGTAATATCGGAGGACGAGACGGAGGTATCGGCGGAGAGGTTATTGTAGTCACCGTTGCAAGCTCGATGTAGAGCAAGTATGAGATCGTAGATGACCGGAGATTCTGGCGACACTTGCGCTAGGGTTACTCGAGTGCCGTGGAAAGAAGCCCGACTCAAATGATGGGCATATCGCTTGTGTTGTGGCGGAAGAGCGGCGAAGTGAGGGGCGATCTCCAAACGAACGACGGTCGGAGGATTGTCTGCGAGGTAGTGGGAGCGGACCGAGGGATCCATGTTTGCGCTGGCAGACGAGACACTGTAGAGTTGCGAGGTGAGCTAGGAAATCCTACGAAATAGCCTCTGTGGTGACAACGAGGAGGCTCGCATATGGAAGTCGCAGGAATTGTGTTAACTGCGGGACAAGGCTACATTACACAGACGTCGTCAATAGCGGTGGGCAAACGAGCTCAAGTGGACAAACATGCCAAGACGAGGTAGATCGACATTGAGCTCATCCCCCTTTGGGACGAGGGTGATGCCTGTGCTCACCCCTAGCACGGGCGAGCTAGTGCGTGGGTGTCATTTGCTCGTACGATAACACGACAGAAGTGTTTGGTTCCGCTGGCAAAGTCTCTCTCAACATGATACCGAAGAAGAATGGTGTCGAGCTCTATGCTAGCGACGGCTTCGTAAAGGCGAAGTAGCGGTACACCTTGCCCGGAAGTCAACTTGGCCTGAAATTGGCATAACTATGTGTACGAGTGAGTAGCTCTTGTGAGTGGCTTCTGCGTGTCGTTGACTCCAGACTTGACCGGCATCAACCACACTATGTTATCAGAACCTTCGACCGATATTCACTATAGCCTGCCTTGGCTTGACACAATCCACGAGAAATCATCCTGCAGATATTTGCTCGCCCGAAGATCGCCAGAACGAGCATGACCTTCAAAGTTTTCAGCACGGGCGGCACGCCCACACAGTCTCCCCAAGTCACCGCTGGCCTGCTCCGAGGAGACTTCTTGGTACGTGCAAGTTCGAAGATATTTCCCTACCCAAAGTCCTCCCGTATACCGTGCTGTTGTTCGCGTCGGGAGAACGTGGTTGGTGCCGATGACCTTGTGATCGACAACGTTAGCATGGACTTCACGAATCTCTGATCTCCGGATAGCGCTGAGCTCACCTTGTCACCATAAGACACACACGTCCGTTCCCCTAAGAACAAGGCTCCGTAGTTGCTCATCTTTACCAAGGCTTCTCGTGGATTCTGCGTGAAGATCTGGACATGTTCGCTCGCGATGCGATCTCCTAGCTTCCACGCCTCGTCCAGGGTATCCACCACGATGACTTCTCCGAATGCCTGCCACGAAGAAGTGGCAACGGCGGCTGTCGACAGATCCGAGGACGTCAACAACTGTTTCACGATCTCAAGCGACTTGCGACCAACTTCTGCGGATGTCGTGACGAGGACTGATGGAGTATCCGGGCCGTGCTCGGCTTGGGAGATGAGGTCCGTCGCAATTGTGAAGGGGTCTGCATGTTGGTCTGCAATAATCAAGATCTCTGTAGGGCCGGCGAAAAGGTCAATGCCGACCTCGCCAAAGAGCTGCCGCTTCCCTTCCGCCACAAAGGCGTTTCCGGGCCCGGCGAGAAAGTCCACCTTTGGAATGCTTTCGGTACCGACAGCCATAGCCGCCACAGCCTGAACGCCACCCAGAAGAAAGATTTCGTCCGCACCAGCGAGATGCATTGCCGCAACAGTCGCATTCGGCATCTTTCCGGCTATAGGAGGAGTGCAGCTCACCACATGTTTGACGCCCGCCACTTTGGCTGTGAGGATTGTCATATGGGCCGATGCCAAAAGAGGATAACGCCCCCCAGGAATGTAGCTAGATTGGAGCAAAAGATATTAGTATAATCAAAATCTCGTTAGTTGCAAGAAATAATAGTTCTTTGCACAAGACGTAGAGGTAACATACGCTCCCACCCTATTGATTGGAATGCTCTTCTGTCCTAGATGGATTCCAGGTCTAATCTCGACTTCGAAGTCCTTCAGGGAATTCCGCTGGGCTATTGCAAATGCCCGGACATTTGACTGAACCTCCTTGATGTCTTGGATTGTCTGCTCTGAACATGCAGCTATCGCAGCGTCAATGTCCGACTGGGAGAGCTTGAAGCTCTCTGGAGACCATTTATCGAACTTCTCGGAATATTTGCGCACAGCTTGGTCACCTCGTGTGCGAATCTCGTCAATCACCCCCTTGACTATGGCTGTGACATCGACCGGAGGCTTGTTTGAACTCGACGAAGCGACCTCTCTTTCTTTAAGAGAGAACACCATGTTGGGTGTTGATATGATCTGGAGAATTCTCTCGCTCGCACTGTACGGGGTTGACTCCTTGAAGAATAGGGTGCCGCGTGGTCTACGTGTGATCAATGGATTCTTGTCTCTTAAAGTACTCCATGGGGGACCGAAATGACGGGCTCCTACTCATTTACGCTCTACGGGGAGAACTCCTGCTTCTCTGTGCAGAAATCACCAAGGATGCACGATCGTGGAAGACACGAAAAGTAGTCGGGAAAACGGCCCTCGCACACTCAATGTCAAGACTCTATAGCAACGGCAAAGATCGTTGACACCAAAAGTAGTATCGTCGTGGTGCAGACGTATGCCGGCCGAGTCGAGCTTCCCTAGATGGCACACGGTTCCACGCTCGCTAACATTACCCATCCGACTAAAAGAGGGAATCAGCGGAACCTTCTGATGGTTTGCTAATTACGAGTCCTAAGGAAATTGGCAGTCTCCCTACCATAGATACTTGAAGGTGTATCGCGATGGGTCATGCCCACAATAGATAATTTACGGAAGTACAGCCTGAACGACCTTTGGCTCTTTATCGTGAACGAGGGACGGGCTCGAAAGGATCTGAGAGCTTGCGGGTGGCTAGAACGAAGCCTGAATAGCCAATATTGTCTACAGCATTGTAGTTCACGGTGGTGCTTTGCGCGCTCCCAGTGGGACTAGGCTGCATCTTTTACCTCATACATCAATATTCATATAGGAAGGCAGAATTGCACAAAACCATATCCCAGCAGTCTCCAAATGACCAATCCATATCACTCCAACAATGAGGAAACATATCTCCCTCGCCAAGCTGCACATGTCAACAAGATCGTCTTGAGTGACATACTCGGAAGTTGACCTCGTCCGTCTAAAAGTGGACTACTTGATGCACTGCCGCTCAATCATAGCATGACCATAAAGCCAAATGGGCACATCGACCTCATAGGTCTCCATTGTTCTCGACGTGGCTAGACGGACGGTCTTTGAGTTGCACGCTGAAAGTCGGCACCTCCTCATCGGCCTCGTGGTCACCGTAACGCTCTACCAATTTCTTTGCATGAATGCTTTCTCGCACGCCTTGAGTCAAAGCGCTCAAGCCGTGTCCTTTGCCCAAAAAGATGTGATCGATCTCTTCCAAGGTGATACCTTTGGTTTCGGGATAGCAAAAGTAGACCAGCGGAATGAAAGAGATGTTGAGTACCACGACTGAGGAGAGTGTGTTAGGAGGATGGTCAATGTTTCTCATGTCCAAACTTACAGATGAGATAGTACCTCCAACCCAAATTTTCAAGGCCTGATGGAGTGACTGTGACGACTATCCCGTTGACTATAGCACCACGTTAGAACAAAACCCGAAGAGAGGCGTAAGGGAAGTATTTACATAGCCAATTGGATGCTGCTGCTACCGCACCGCCTTTTGCTCTCATCTTCAACGAATTGATCTCTGGAGCATACATCCACGGAACGTTGAGGAAGCTGAAAGTTTTTAGCATTTGACAGAAAGCTCTCACGCCCATGTGTCAAAAATACGCACCTAACGGCAAAGGCATCATCGAACAAGTAATACATGACCACCATCATGGCGAGAGATGCCTTTGACTTGATTGCAAGACCAATGCACAAGCAAGCCATGACGACTGCTTGTGCTCCGGCTAGAGTTTTCATTATAGTCAGATTCGACTCCAGGAGTGTGGCACAATCAGACTTACCTCCCCAAATCATACAGTTGCGGCGGCCGGCTTTCTCGATAAACCATATTGGAGTGAGAGATACCAAGAAGAATTGGGTGGCGGCCACTGAAGCGAGGATCAAGGAGAGTGTGCTACTCAGGCCAATGTATTGTTCCAAGATCACTGGAAGATAGTAACCGATGGAACTGTTTGCCTGGGTTCAGCGACGGCATCCAGCTTGCCCGGCAGGAAGTCACTTACTTGATTCCACACATCTGCTGCATATACCTGGCATGACAATCAGCATGGAGCAGCACGACTAACTTTTGATGTCCCTGGAATGGTTGCTTACAGTCCTCCAAAGCCGAGCATCATCCTTCTGAAATTCTGTTCGCCGCCGTTTGTGAAGATTTCGTACCACGAACCCGACGACTTTTCTTCTTCTAGTGCCTGCCTAATATCAGTGGCGACCGAAACGACTTCTGGGTCATCTTCTGGCCGATCTTTGAGCTGCGCGATGACTTTGACCGCTTCGTCAAGACTCTTGTGGTTCGCAAGCCACCGTGGACTTTCCACCAGAAATGGCACGGTAACCAGCAGGTACAGAGCAAAGATGCATTGCATCGCAATGGGACCGCGCCATTGGAACGAGGAAGTATGAAACGAAGCGCCGAAACAAACCCAATTTGAGAAGGCCAGGCCGAGAATGATCAAAGCTGCTTCGATTGTGACCAGCTGGCCCCGACGGCTCGCAGAGCATACTTCGGATTGCCACTGTGTCAAGAGTCAGAGGTTTAGGATTGCTGTCTCGTCAGATTCTTGCTTACTGTAGGAACGACTGAGGTATTGACCCCGACACCCACGCCAGTCACAATCCTTCCTGCGATTAGATGACCAACCGTGTATGCTGATGCTTGAAGGATCGTGCCGAGGATAACTACCACGGATCCGGCGAACTACATACCATTAACGTGAGCTTGACATTCACCAGAAGGAGGCCAGAAGGAAACCAACAATCGACTTCTTCCGGCCGAGGGGTTCCGAGAAGAAGAAGCATGCGATTGAGCCAATGAGACACCCAACATCATATAGTCCGGTAATGAGACCCTGAGTGAGGGCCTGACAGTTTTGTCAATACGCTGTGCCAGTTCGACGCGTTGTCCTATCGCCGTGACTCACGCTGGGGTGATTGAACTGTTCAACGAAGGTATGAGAGCCAATGACGCCTCCCATTACACCTTGATCGTAGCCAAAGCTACAGATATGTCAGCTCTTGCTTGAAAGCAATTGCAACTCTGCACTTTCGACTTACAGTAAGAAGCCCATGCCACAAGCCGCAGTGACTCCTGCCGTCAAGGTTTTGCCCTTTAGATGCATGTTGGAAATCGGATAGGTAAGAAAGTGCCAGCAATGTATGAGATAGTCTCAGATGTGAGAGTAGTGAGTTGATCTACAACCAGTACAAGGACACTACGTTGACAAAGGGCGCATTGGAAGATCGAACTCTTCTGGAAATGGCCCCTTTATAGACTCATTACTCTTTGTACCGGGATTGGAGGTAAGTATATCCGCCATGCGCTGTCGGCCCCAGGTTTCATCCTTTTTTTCCCCCTGGGGCTCGGCTTGCATACCCAAAATCATGGAGACTTCTTCCCTCCGCAAGGGAGATCTTCAACACCGGGTCCTAGGAGCCTGCTAACTCTGGGGCGACCACTCCGAACGTAGAACGAACGTCATAAAATGGACCTTATCCCGAGACGCGGGTCACTTTTGGCCGTCATGGTCGGGCATGGTCGGCTTTCATCGCGGCCCGTTACCTGCTGAGCACGCAAGCTGGGGGGCTTCTTCTCGGTTGTAATACTCTAGACAGTATCGCTACTATCTACATCGACCGCCTGAAATGTGGAGAAACTCGTCCGCATGAAGGTCGTGGTTTGAGCCAATCGGCTCAACTGCCTTTTCTCACCCTTTATTACGTTACGCCGTAATGGCCGACGGACAGTCCCCTGCGAGAAGATGGGGCCCAGGTATATAAACGTGTAGAGAAAGTAGACGAGGCTACAATCAAGAGCTGATTGCATTGCAACCAAGTGACTGTTGATTCTAGCTTGAAGAAACCAACCATCCTCTGCCCGTCCAAACCCCCAGAACAGCGCCAATAAACCAGGGCCATGGCGCCGGCCCTCACCATTGTCGAAACTGCACTACCCAACCATTCCACACAAAAGAAGAGTAGCAATCTTCTTGAGAACACCGAGTCCAAATTGACGCCCCTAGAGCGATCGGAGCTCGCGCTTGCCGACAAGCATAGCTCTCCAGATGTGTACATCAACGGCGAGGATGACACGTGTTGGCATCCGTGGATCAACGACCTGGAATTAAAGCCTCTGCGCTTCGAGACTCGCACCGGTACGTTCGTGGTCGTCTTGCGCAGCACCAAAGATACCTGGCTCGGAAAACATCGACACCGAGGAAGTGTGACGGCGGTCACATTGAAGGGAAGTTGGAACTACAAAGAGTGAGTCCATGTTCTTCTCCGCGCTTTTTCATCTTGCGCCCCCTAACAAGTGATTCGTAGATACGACTGGGTTGCCAGACCCGGGGACTACGTGGTTGAGAATCCAGGAACGATCCACACATTGCACATGGGCGCAGGTGCTGAAGTGGTCTTCACCATCACGGGAAGCTTGGAATACTTCAATGATGATGACTCCCTCAAAAACACAATGGACATCTTCAGCTATGCCCATTTATACTATGAGCATTGCAAGAAGAATGGGTTGAAGCCGAATGATGGCCTTTGGTACTAAAGGACTTGCTGAAAGGCAAATGTCTGATGATTCTGATGCTAGTATTCAAGGGCCTTAAAGGCTCTCTAAGTATGAGAGTACGTCAATTGTCACTTACCACGCGTATTCCTCCAGCAGAGCTTGATCACCAATGGTTTGCGTGCTGTACCTTGTCGCTCTGAGTTCATTTTCTTTTTAATTTCGTTTCTCTTTTCCTCAAAACTAGGTATGTCTCTGTGTTTTGCGATGTTCATCCAATCCTACTTGGCTATTCATCGGGTTGTCTGAGGGTCTTATTATCGCCTTATCGTTGACATTTAAAAGTACTACGTGCCGTAGAATTTGGGAAGAATAGGCCACCTCTTGCGGTGCGTTCTTCTGCTCAATGCACTTCGCGCCGTCGTCTCGAAACTTTGACTGCTTGTGAATTTACCGCATAGTCCCATCTATGATACCACTCCAAAGCTCTTGCTACCTAGCAGTAAATCCACCATCAATGGTAAGGATGGAACCCGTCATGAAGTCGCTTCCAGGGCTCGCTAGCCATATCGTCGCATTGGCAACGTCTTCTGCGGTGCCCAAGACGGGCCATGGAGTGGATTCGTCCAAAAATCTTTTTAAGCCGGGGTCTTCTAGAAATGGTCTGACCATGGCGGTGGCCATGAACCCTGGACAGACGGCGTTGACGTTGACCCCCTTTTTTCCAAAATCTATGGCAAGCTGCCTCGTCAGGTTGACCACCGCGCCCTTTGAGGCACAATAAGCGGGCTCCTGCATCAGCCCGATGATGCCGCCCATGGATGCGATGTTGATAATTTTTCCAATGGAATGGGACTCTCCCCCAGCACTGGCAGCGCACGGCGCCTGTGAAAGAAATTGCTCAATGGCGTACTTGCATCCCAAATAAGTCCCTTTGGCGTTGACGGCCATGGTGGCATCGTATTCCTCTTCCGAACAGTCCAGGATGGTTTTCAGGCCGGTGAAAATGCCAGCATTGTTGACCATGATGTCCAATCGACCGAACTCGCCTACAGCGCACCGGACAAGTGATCGGATCTGGCTTTGATGCTGCACGTCGCATTGATGATAGATGGACTTTGCACGGTATTTAGACTGGATGGCGAGATGCGTCGGCTGATGGTCTTCTTCGTAACCCTCTGGTGGCTGCTCGGCCCTCCGATCGGAGCAAACCACATTGGCACCGGCTTTGGCGAGAGCGAAGGCAATGGCCCGCCCATTTCCTGACGATGACCCCGTCACAATGGCGGTCCTTCCAACAAGATTCCTTGCCAGGGGGATCATAGTGTAATTTAGGTGTCTGTCTTCGAAAGACCAAATTTCGAGGCGTTGCGCAGGGTGCCAGATATTCTCTATAATGTTGACTCCGTTACCTGCGGACGAGGGGTGTAGACTCGCTTCTCAGCGCCACCACATACGAGCTTGACTTTTGAAACACAAGCTCGACATCTTCTACCCTTTTTGGAATTTGCCATGATGGAATCAAAATATTGGTACGTCGTAGAGCTAGAGCGTCAAACCGCGCCTGTGCAAAAGTTTCATCGGCTCCCTACTCTTCCAAGACTCTCCCAGGAACACCAACGAGGCATGTAGCCGAAGCAGAAAGGACTAATCTATCGATGCCGCAGATGCAAAAGAAGAAAGCACTCTGGTCCGGCCCCAGACTAAGCTGGCCTTGAACGCGAAGACACCTCATTCTCAAGCTGAGTACAGCCCTCGGCTCACACTCCGCATTGGCAACCTTCGCTCTTTTCTTCGGTGACACTCATGACACTGTAACTGGGGGGAAAGGCGGGGAGAAATGCGGGCTGGCAGCCTGACACCCTGAGCGGGATAGCGGTGGAGTCAGTCTCGGTCATATCTACCCAAACCCCATACCAAAGTGGATCGGTCGCCACCTCTCGGCTGGATTTCTCAATATTATCTCGGCGGGAAAACTCTCCTGTCTCTTGTTTCCGTTTACTCATTCCTGCCCTTGCCTTGGGTGCCATGATGAGAGATGCGTCGATTTACCGGTAAGCCATGCGATGCTGTTAGCTCCAGAATAGAGTAGAGGGCTAATCTCGGGGGCTGTAGGCTGGTGAGCACGACTCTAGATCCGCGAGACGGTCGGTCCTTGTACTCATGCTTTGGGCAGCTTCACATGTCGGTCACGCAAGGTGAAATGCGATGAAGCGCGACCTCAATGCAACAACTGCAAAAAGGCCCGTTTCCATTGTGTTCCCTGTGAGCCGGTGGCCTTCAAACATTGGCAGAATCCGGCGCTTCGAAACGACAAAGGCAGTCGTGCCTCAGCACCGTTCGAGCGTGACCATGTGTGGGTCAAGATAGATCCATTATGTTAGTGACTGTGCCAATCCCCTAGCTGGGTGCTAATTCTCGGACTGCAGACAAATTCATTGACGAGACCGCCGGCACCGCCATAGAATGCCGCCTTTCATGTGCTGATGAAGAGGTAGAGGAGGATGCTTGTCAGCCGCCTGAACTCCTTCCCTCGGCGCCTTTTGAGAGAGCTACGGATCGAGGAGAATGCCTTCGCTCATGCACACCATCCGCCGGCTCCGGAGGGGACTACGACACCAACAGTCCGTTCCGATGCGAGCCTACCTCACAAGTACCGCCGACAGACTTGCCACGCCCTGAGGTACCTACGCAACCTAGCCAGGACGACCGCTCGTCTCCCCCAGCAGATACGCATGCTACCTTGGCGGTGGACCTCGCGGGGTCTGGCTATGCAGCTGAGAAGAATGCACTGGAACGGGTGCAATCTCGCGAAGCTCGACACACAGGGGAGCAGCTTCCACGAAACCTCTGGCGATGGCCATCGTATCACTCTCCCGGCTCCGACTTGGAGACAAATGCCAACATCAGGCCTCATCATTTTCCGGGCTCTTGGGAGTCACACCTGCTGCCGCCCTTTCGCGATGCTGATGGCGTCTTCGAATCGTCCTCATGGAGCGTAGAGTCCCTGCAACTCTCTCCCTCTGTCCCGCCATCCCCATTTGAGAATGTGGAAGAGGCGGAACTCTTGCGCCGGTTCAGCACCGAAGTTGCCCTCTGGATGGATCTCAGCGATCTTTCCCAAACCTTTTCCAAACGAATCTGTCGTCTCGCCGTCCAAGATCCTCTTCTGAAAACAGCCGCCATCGCTTGTGCGGCCAAGCAGTTGTATCTCATCGGGCAGCTCAAAGACGACATGGTAGCTGCACGGAGGTACTACCACAAAGCCGTGTCGCTTTTGAGGCATCGCCTCGGGAAAACGGACCAACCTTATGCGACCCATGGATTCGCAGCCACAGTCATGTTTTCATGCTACGAGATGTTGGATGCGACCGGACTGGATTGGCAGAGACATTTGAACGGGGTCTTCACCTACGGAAGATTGCGCAACATCAATGGCTCGTGTGGGGGCATCGAGCAAGCTGGATTCTGGTCCATTGCTAGACAAGAGGTCGTCTGCTCCATCATAAACAGGACAAGGCTGCGACTGGACCCCGATTTGTGGGGCATTGACCTCGAAAACATTGGACAGGAAGGCAGCGAAGACTTGATCAACAACCAGTGAGTTCCCCCGTTCCATCATCAACATCATCATCATCAAGAAGAAAGAGGGCTCACCCAAGCAGAGTTTTGACCATTCTCGCCAAGGTCGTTGATTTCACGGCTACCCTCGACACCGCTTTCGAACGGGATAAGCAGGCGGTGACGGAAAGATGGCAAAACTTGACTCAGCTCTTGGACCACTGGGAGCGATCCGTGCAGGACTTTATGGGACCGGTCTGCGCCTACAGGAAGACTGGTGAAGTGTTTTCAACCATTTGGTTTCCCCACGGCGTTTGTGGCGGGTGCTTGATCTTCCCGAACCAAATTCACAAGCTAACGTCCTCTCCAGCGAACTCATGGCAAATGTTCCACCTCGCCCGCATATTACTTCTGACTACAAATCCTCGCCAAGGCAGGAATTGCATGATGGCATACCGGACAGTCGAGGTTTGCCTCATGGACCGTGCGTTGTCAAAAGTCGGTGCAGGCTAATGCCCAATTTCTTGCAGTTCGAAGTGCTCTGTCACGCCCGGCGGATTTGTGGCATCGCGCAAAGCAAACCACATGGCAGTAGTCGTGTCAACTCCGTTCAGCCAATCTACTTCGGTAAGATCCGCCCCCCTACAGGCTTCTGGAAGACACGGGCCCGGCTAATCCAAAACCAGCTGGATGCTGCTTCAGTGAGACCGAGGAACGTATTCAAACAGCGAGGCTCTTGAACGACATCGAAGACGATCTTGGCTGGGCAGCAAAGTATAGAGCTCGAGACTTGTACGATCAATGGGGATGGTCGTACCCTCCGGCCGCGAGTGTGTGATCGTGTCGCGAAAGCTTGCGGCTTGTTGCTGGCTTTCCTACCAGCGTCCGCGGAGCATGACCGAATCGTCGCCAATCCTATGCTTTGAGAACAACTCTGAAATATGCAATTCAACTTCGACCGCCGCTTCTCTCGCCCTATGCATCAGCTTAAGTGCGGGAAGTTGTACATCAGACTATGGCCAACTCAAATGGCATTTGGTGTCAACAAGGCATCTTGTCGATGATACAGTTAGCCATAGTCTCTCATCCATGACTTTCAACTCGCAGCTGACGTTACCGCCTCGAGCTTACTGAGGAGTCGTACAGATTAGGCGACGTTCGAAGACAGCCTCGACTGAAGTGATAGCCTGTTCGATAAAGCTTCGAATGGTAGATATGTGCCCAGCATTTCCAGGCCTTTGACAGATTCCACGTGTGCGATCGCTCAACCGACCGCTCCAGGGACAAGGCAGCTTCGCCGTCGGCACCGTGTGACATTTCTACCAGTTCACAGAACTACGGCCTCGTTCTGCAGAACTTGATATTTGGGAGGTTGATATTTTGGAGGAGCGTCAGTATGGGCACTCCATGATACCACAGTTATTGGAATGTTGATATGAGCGTGGTGTCTGGGGACACCTGGAATATTGAGGAAAGAGAACGAAAGATCCAAGTAATACGCTCTGGAGAGGTGGTCGAAGTGATACGACGGTTGAGAGATGGCCCTGGGCACAGAGAGAATCAGCTGCGCTGCTGCCACGGGGAAAGAAGGTTCCGTCCACGTGTGGTCTCCCTTTTCAGGTAGCAGTGGGCGGAATACGGGTGACGTGCTCTGAGTCGAGAGCGTGGTTTTGATGTATATGGATTCGCCCACTTTCAATCTTCTGGCGTTCCCGGCAGTGGAGACAATGCTAAAGCGAGTGCCCACTGCCCACTTTGCTTCGACGGCACATTGGAAGGACTGCCGCGAGTCGAATGTACCGCTTTCTGCGCAGGGGGAACCCTTCATTTCTAAGGCAGCCGTCAGAAGAGCACTTTGGGGTTTGTCGGTTCCTTCATGTCGAGCGATCAGCATGTCGAACCCATATAGCGTGACTGACAGGTCCGGACTCTTTTGAAACATGTAGCGTGTCAATACGTTGGGAGTGGCCTGCACCGTTACAGGAGATCTGACCGGGAGATAGGCGCGCAGAGCCGGATACGGCGCGGAAATTTGTACAGCTTCCCGCACACCGCCGATCCGTCGACCTCCAGAGTGAAACTGCGCTTCGACCCAATACGACACTTGGCACTTTCCACGAAGGATGCGGTGGTCAGTCAACGCCGAAGTCTGCGTCACGCTGGCCGAACCAGTGACGATGGTCGAGAGCGGGAGAGGTCGATACACGCCCGATGCAGTCGCAATGACGGTGGGCACGTCAAAGTGAAACTCGGCGTGGAAAGCGTCGATGTTGGAAACTGGATGGCTCTCTGACAGTCGAGGGACAAAGTCGGGAAGCAGTTTGATGTCGGCCAAACTAATGATGTCTTCGGTCGCGGTTCTCGAATCGATGGATGACTTGATGGTGCCTGTGAGAAGGAGGTTTAGTTTCCCCCGCCCACAGACTGAGTGAAGCTCTCGACAAGAAACGTTCAACGGACCTTTGAAGTATAGGTGGACACAGTCGAAGGCACGTTGTCGTACACTTTGTTCCAAAACTCCGAGTCGACAATCGAGACGACATACCTGATCCTTGACGCTGGACGTTGCTTGGTCGAATTCGTGGAAAGGGCGTTCAAGAAAAGTTGGCGGTGCCACATATAACCGAGCAAGGACCATTGTCACAGCTCAGTGATGGGGAAGCAGACAGCAATGTATCGAGGAGTCTTTTCTCGCGATCAGTATCGAAACGAGGAGAATGCTGTGGCATTGCCCGGATTCTGTGCCTGACGAAGACGACACGGCACGATGTTGGGCTGAGGAAATTTGAGAACTCTTCGTCGTTGACTTGGCTACAGGGTCTCAGACTGACTGACAGACTCTCGTCTCAGGAGTCTTTGAATTTCTATAACGAGCTATCGTGCCATGAACCGGGCACAATCCGCTCTGGTCCCCGGACACCCCCAATCTTGTGGGGGGTGGGGGTGAGTGGGTGTTGATTTGATCCAATCAACGGACTTTCCGTTAGCCAGAATAGGGATGCCAGCCGACTAATACCTGTCGGCGTATATGCCCTATTGAGTTGTACCTGGTCATCCCCACCAAGTTAGCTGCCTCGGTCTTCGCCATTCAAGGCCGACAGTTTAGCGCCCGACGGGTCGCTGATGTGGGTCCGGCATATTAGCCAAGCGTCCGTATTCGCACACAAAAATGGTCAGGAGGAGTCATGATCGATCTGTTCGTGCCCCCAACTTATGGAAGTTTGTTGGTGGTCAAGGGGGGCACGTGCTTGCGCTTTCCAACAGTGAAATCCTTCGAACTGGTGCGACGTGGAAGCAGCAAACAAAGCTGGACCCGTACATAGCTGAATCTTGCCATCCAGAGTAACCATGACCCAAGGCTGTTGCGCCGTCAATAGTTCGCCTGGAGTGCCGGACAAACTCCATCAAGGTCGCTGGTTGACGCAAAGGTCAGCCTGAAATCAGTAAATGGAGCATAAAAGACGGTGTAAATCCAGGTTCTTGGGCACACAATTGGGCAAGTCAGACCTCATCTGCCTGTTTCATGAGCGTCGTCGCTAGCGCGTTTAGGAAATTGTGAATGTCTGATAGTCCGCGGCGCTGACCGGCAGAGGTATCGGTTCAAATGACTATTTGTGCCGCCAAGCTTGAACTTGGTCGAGCCAGATGCTGTGCAGGACCGGTCTGGAGATACGAGAGGGTAGCTCAGGATCTGAAAGGCCAGATTGTTGCTAGTTGAGGTGTGGGAGGAAGTCGGTCGTCGACCAAGGCAGCCCGGTACGAATGAGTATCCGCCTGATAGGCAGCATCATGTCGGGCAGCCTTTTGGTTGACCAGCATGCTAGTCCCCGATGGTGGAGACGAGACTTGACAACAGCGCCCAGAAGCATGACAGTGGCTTGATTCGTGCTGGAATCATCCTCGACGTAATGGTAGTTTAATAGATTGTCGCTGAACGCGTCTTGAGGCAAACAACTGCCAAACTGCTGCGGATAACGAGGAGCTTTGTCTGAAGTGAGAAGAGGCCCCTAGAATGCCGGTCAGCTAGTCGTTAGCTGAGGGTAGAATTCCACGTACCCAGTCTTTGTGATGTCGAAATGGCAAGACGATGTCAATGCCCTCCTGCAACACACTGTGTCCACGAGCAACCGCAGTTTGCCGTCCCGAACGTCATGCAGTACGCCTGTTTGAGCAGCGGAACCGGTAATATCATTCAGTCGATGCAGTTGAGAACTCCGACAAGAAATTCCCACGCAGGAAGCCGACCAGAGCAGCCAGAAACAGTGCAGCCTCAGGCTTGAACCAGCGGCGGCTTATCCGATTGACCCTGCGTTGCTTCAAATTTTTCTTACTGATCATATTGAACAGTCGTGATCGAAAGTTAGTGTCGAGCGTATCCAGTTGTTCAGATGTGCGATATCCGACGGATGGAAGTGGCGCCTCCTGGAAACCGGGCGCGCGTTTGTGTGGACCGCCGAGGTCTCCCACATTTTTCGGCAGCATAGCGCCGAAGTACCAGGGCGCCGACGCGCTTTCATAAGAGGCGTCGTGAGGTGGGTTCTGCTGATGCTGTGATCTTTCCTCGCCATCCTCATACCACCATCGACATGCTCCGTGGCACCATTGCCGTCGAGGAAGCGGTTATTGACCCGGGCTCGCTGTGGACGTTGCCCGAGGCAGCCAATGTCATCCATCGTGGACAAAAGGTCTCGGACGAGGTCGTGGCCAGACATGCACAGAGGTTGGGTGACATTCACGGAGAACGTCTTCGCAAGATGGACGCGGAAGGAGTAGAGTATATGCTCCTGTCTCTGACCTCGCCTGGCCCACAAGGACAACCTGAACCAGCCGTGGCAGAAAAGATGGCACGGGACGCGAACGACTGGCTGGTCCGCGACGCTGCCAAGAACCCGCGGCGCTTTGGTGCTCTTGCGGCACTCTCGATGCACGACGCTGCTCAGGCTGCCACTGAGCTCCGTCGCGCAGTGGGGATGGGCATGTTTGGCGCAATCCTCAACGACTTCCAAAGCACCGGCGCGGACGGCAAAGGGCGGAAGTACTATGACGAACGAGAATATGACGTCTTCTGGCAAACCGTCCAAGAGCTGGACGTCCCTGTCTACTTACACCCGCGGTGGCCTCCCTTGAGCGAGCTCAAGCCGGAGGCTCAGGCACCTTACGCAGCACGACCGCATCTGCTCGGTGCGGGAGTTCAGTTCCATCTGGACTTGAGCTTTCACGTCTACGCGGTTGTTTCGTCAGGTAAGGCCGACAGACGTTTCAGGGACGCCGTTTGACACAGACGTTAGGGCTCTTCGACCGGTACCCCAATGTTCAGATTGTCATTGGGCACTTGGGAGAAGGGTAAGAAAAGCGACTGCGTGCCAAAACCTGGAACCGATGCTCGGATGCAGACTGACCATGAGCAGGACCGCATTCAACCTATGGCGCGCAAACTGGTGGTGAGCACTCGGTCACTTACATGCCCAGACAGGCAGGGCGTTCGGTTGTCTTCCCCGGACTGACACTCCCGGCTGAACAGGTACAACAAACCCAACCAAAAGACCACCCGGCCTTCGAAGGAAGACTACGGTTACTACTTTGCGCGCAACGTCCACGTCACCACGTCGGGGTTCTTCAGCACCCCGAACCTCAAATTTGTGGTCGAGCAACTGGGATTCCAGAGAGTCATGTACTCGATCGGTGAGTGGTGCTGGAGCTAACCGCACCCAGACTCGGAGTTGACTGGGATAGATACTCCTTACGAGACCATCGAGGACGGTCAGAACTGGTGGAAGACTGTGGAACTGCCGCAGGCTCAGAAGGAGGCGATCGGCAGGAGCAATGCCATCAGGTTGTTCAAGTTGCCTCTACCGTTAGACGACTGAGGAAACGGCTGCAAGCAGTCGGTCAATGGCACCGAGAATGTAGTTGCCCAGGCTTATCCGAGAAAGAGGGAGAGCGCAAGGGTGGGTAGAAAGCAGGTCCATCAATCACCTGCAACACACTGGCTCGGCTCTTCGTCTACATACGTATCCTATTCTTGCGGGGCTTGTTTGCTTGCTAGGAGACGGCTTTCACGCCTCATACGACAACATTGCTGCTCGCCTAACGGAGCCCTCAAGCTTGCTGATTGGGTTCACGTTACGTACAGTACTTTGGTCTCGGATCCAGCTTCGGCTGGCTGGACCGAAGGGCGCCGAGTTTTCTCTCCACCCTGCTGTACAGACGCAGTCCCCCTCAGTGCAGTGTGGAGCCCCGCATCCAGCTTGCAGCCGAGCAGTGTAACGGGAGTTGGGTCCCACTTTTCCTCTCCATCCCCAGATTCAAATCGACAACCCCATACCCCAGCCTGAAGTTTTGTACCCTGGCCTTCCTGAACTACCAATTCGGTCCTTCTGCCACCTCCTCGGACCGAGATCACAGGGATGAGTGTTCCGTTCAGGCTTAAAAAGGTGGCTCTGGACGGGAATGATAGTGAGAGGATGGGATCATTTGGATCCGAATTTATCACCCTAACAACAAGTTCAACCCTTACGTTGCACGTACGAGAGTTGGGACCGTCTTCAGTGACGGCCTCTCAAACCCGAAAACTCGAGAATCCAGCGCCATGTCTACAAAGACGCACCCGACCGAAGAATTTATCGAGGACGAGCAACAGCGACCGCATGACTCCTCGTTGCCTCTTCCCTTGGTCAAAGACAGTCTGGAGGTTGAAGATGAGGAGTTTTCCGCCCACGAGCAGCGCAAAATCATTCGTAGGGTCGATCGACGCCTGCTGATCATGTGTGGGTTTCTGTTCGCTATCTGCGTCCTGGACCGGGCCCAGCTGGGGGTCGCTGCCGTGGCTGGGTGAGTCTTTTTTTGTTGTTGCAGTTCCGTTTTCTGTCTGAGCGAGAGAGCCTCGCTGACTGGAAGCCGTCGAACCAGCATGTTAAAGGACTTGAACCTCGGCGAAGGCAATCGCTATGTCAGTAATCTCTGAACAATGCCTCGTCGTTAGATTGCTGATGTTTCGATCCATCGAAAAAAGTCCGTTGCGCTCTTGATCTTCTTCGTACCCTACGTCGTGTGCCAGCTTCCTGGGGTCTCCATCATCCGGATCATCGGCCCCCGAAAATACCTCCCTTCCCTGGCCTTGGCCTGGGGGGTGGTATTGTTGGTATGGTCACCCTCTCGCGACCTCGGGAACCTTCCTCCGCACACACGGGCTGACTTGAGTCCACCAGTGTTGCGGTTTCATCCACAACTACAGAGAGCTCTACGGCCTCCGCGCCCTGCTCGGTGTCCTTGAAGCCGGACTATTTCCGGGAATCGTATACCTTCTCTCGACATGGTACACTCGATGTGAGTCCCATCAACTGCCACCCCCTTCGCTGGGGGCTGGCCAGATGCGAAAGGTCGAACTGACAGCGCCACTGCGCGTTCTCCAGATGAGGTGCACAAACGGTATTCGACCTTTTACTTGGTCTCTATCTGGGCGTCGTCGTTCAACGGGGTTCTTGGATGGATCTTTTCACGGATGGCCGGGCTCGCAGGCTTGGGCCCCTGGCGGTGGATCTTCATCATGGAAGGAATCATCACCTGCCTCATTGGCTTGGTTTCCTATCTAGTCCTCGTCGACCTGCCGAACCAAGCTCACAAATCGTGGCGGTTCCTGACCGACAGAGAGGCTGCCTTCATCATCCGCCGGATCAATCGCGACCGGAACGACGCCGAAACGGAGCCGTTCGTCCTGACTACATTTTTCCGGCCGATGCTGGACGTCAAGATCTGGGCCTTTGCTCTGATTCAATGGTAAGCTTTGATTGAGCCAGATAAATCCTTACCCAGTCGCCGACATTACCAGAGGGGGAGACCAGCATGGATCTGACTGACCTGGTTGCCTCTCAAACAGCTTCGCCACCACGGTCGCGTACGCGATTTCCTTCTTTCTTCCCCTGATCCTCCAGGCGCAGATGGGCTATAGCTACGGAGTGTCTCAGCTTCTCTCCACTCCGCCGCCATTCTGCGCCGGCTTTGTTATGCTCGCCGAGGGCTGGTTGAGCGACAAGTACCGCTACCGGAGCCCCGTCGTCGCATTCAACTCCACCATGTGCATCGTGGGCCTGAGCCTGCTCGGGTGGACCCACTCGCCGGGTGTGCAATATTTCGGCGTTTTCTTGCTGAACTCGGGCAGTCAGGCCAATATTCCCGCGGTGCTGGCCTGGCAGGCCAACAACATCCGTGGCCAGTGGAAGCGGGTTTTCTGCAGTGCCAGCATCATCACGTTTGGAGGCATTGGCGGTATCATCGGATCCCTGGTGTTCCGCAGCCAAGATTCTCCGAGATATCTCCCCGGAGTCTGGGCATCCATCGCGTAAGCCCCAATCCTTTCTCCCTTTTAGCCAGGAGTCGAGGTCGACTGCGGGTTCACCCTGCTCGTACTCTCTTATTCGACCTCAAGCAAGAGCTGACGACGATTCTCGTACACAGATGCAATCTTCTGACTCTTCTCATTGTTGCCTTCTTGTTTATCTTTTTCAGCCACCAGAACAAACGAGCTGCGGTGGGTCTTGTGGTGCTTGAAGGGCTCCCGGGCTTCCAATACACGCTGTAATGACGAGAAACACGGCGGCACGTCCCTGCAGAACCGCCAAGCAGAAACTCAGGGAAGCTGACCGGCAGGTTCGCCAGTGAGATTCTAGGTAGATTGAAACGAGTCGATTAGTACGTTATTTCCGGGGTTCGAGTTGAACAGGTCAAAGATGGAAAACAAGTCTTGGTCCGTGAGCGATGTCCAATGTGCTGGCGTTGCCTCCGGTCGATTGGCTGCCCGGTCCAGCAGGTTCATCCTGGGGCACATGGATGGGGGAAATGGAAACAGGCCGTGGGCGTCTCCAACAGTCGCTCCAGGTGTCCTTCCAGCCTGATCTTGATCAACGGCGGGCCGGCGAGCAAGGAGCTGAGTCATTAGAGTCGAGCCCTCGCCCGACGCGCTCAATCGAAGAACCGTGTCCAGAATGTTCTTGGCCCCCGGCCATTTCAGACACATTTCTTGTAGAATCCGAATCAGGATGTTCAGCTCTCGCGCGCACACCCCGTCCTGGTCATACTCTCCTTCTGCATAGTGGATCTGTGGCACGCAAGCCACCATCAGGTACCAATTGTTTGGAGACATCAGGAAATTGACATCGTCCCGAAAGCGCATTTCTTCGTAGAGCTGTGCCATGCACGACGACGCGACCAGCGAGATCAGGCCTGACGAAGTCGGGTCAAACACTTGCCCGCATAAATGGAAGAATGTGATGAGGGTAGTAAAGTAACAGACGTGTATCTCGTAAACGTCTCGTCGATAGATACGCCGCCCGGAGAGGGGATATAAACGTGACCTCTCTGGGAGGTCGTTGATCCACTGTTTCAGAGAGACGAGGATCGTGCTTGCCTGCTCCTGGAGATATCATGAGCTTATTGCTGGTCAGGCCCGCCGGGGGAAAAGGCCCGCCGGGGGAAAGGACTCTCAGAAGCCCCGGTGACCCGGTGGGGGTTGGGAGGCATGATGCCGGTGTCGGAAGCGGGAGCGGCAACGTACCTTTTGAAAGGGGACTTCGAGCCTTCGAGCATACACATCCAGTATGCGGGCCAGGATGAGCCCCAGCTTCGTGAATTCAATGAAGAGTTCCGAACTTTCGTTGACCACATCGAAGTCGGCAGGCTGTAAAGGCCGGACCTCGAATTCGTGCAGTTGCATGGTGGCGGGACGACCAAAGCAGGCCGACATCAGCTTGTCGTGGACCTGTGGCCGCGAGTCAGTAAGTCACCGGCCGGACGGGAGATACTTGGCACTTGCAAACAAGTACCACGCGATCCGGCGAGCAGCTGGGGATTGGTACTTGGACACGGTCGACTCTTGGTGCAGTCCCATGTGGAGGGCAAACCGTATCGTCGCTCCGAGCCAGAACCACGCGCAGTCTAGGCTGACTACGGAGGGTGGCGTCACATTCCAACAGCTGAAAAGACACAGCGCCTTCAGGGTGGTGAGGTTGTCCTTCTCCACGCCCGCTTGAAGCAATGCCTTGACCTTGGCGTACAAGAGCTCGGTTTCCGCCAGGGGGCTTGAGCCTTTGGGGTGCCGGATCAGGCTTCCAACCATGCACAAAGCCTGTATCAACACTATCGACGGGGCTGCCACCTCGACATCTGCGCGGTCGACAATCGGCATCCGCGGGTGAAGGTGCATGAAGAAGGCTTCTGTCAACGCTTCTACCATAAGCGGAGGAGGCAATGTCGTCGCAGCCGTGGCTTCCAACAGCTGTCTGTTCACGAGATCTGAGACGTTGCCCACTGTTGGGTTGACAAGGGATGCCTGCGGCGACATGGTGTGGGACATGAAGGAGTGCTCTCCAATGTAGCCCGACTGACCAGGCTGGAGGAGCGCATAGTCGCCATCCCGGCCGGGGCGAGGGTTGGCCCAGCTTTGATGAGCATGCGGGGCTTCTTCACTCCCTGCTGCCGAAGGGGGACCAGAAGCTGATTTGTGGTGGGCTGTTCTGGGAGGGACCTGTCGCCGTCTGTGCCAAAGAGTGAATATCGTCAACGCCTGGGTGTAGGACCAGGGACTCACCGGCACGGCTGATCACGACGCTGACAATGGCTACACACACCTGTAGGCTGATCTTCGAGATCACATCTGACCTGACTTCCTGTTAGTCGACTCGAGCGCTGCAGTTCAGTAGCGGCCTCACGTGCCTTGCGCAAATGGCACTGCACGCAGGCAAGCTTCGCGCGCTCGCCCGACTTGCGGGCGCCAGAGGTCAAGCTTAACATTGGAGGAGGGGAACGCAGACAGCGATGGGTGTGCAGAGGCGACACTGTAGCCGAAGGGAAACAGAATGGCCGCCTGGTGGCTAGAGACGCCTCCCGAACGAGGTTCACCGAGGTCCACCGTGGTTCCAACAGCTGCTCAATCCGAACAATCTCTTTTGCTGGTGGCGGAGAAGAGTGGCTGCACCCTCAGGACACAGAGAATCATCCTTCGGTAGACGAAATCGGAACCTGTCAGGCATTACTTATTAGAGTAGGGCGAACGCCCGCCAGTTCTCTGCTTGGCCTCGGTGGGTTCGGCAGGCTAAGGAAACCCCTCATATACTTCGGCGCCGAACCAGGTAAGGGGGTCACGTCTAACTTCAACGAGCAAGGAATTGCTCTCTCTCCTCTTCGGTGCTTGCGCTTGCCGTCGACTACTTATTTCTCTTCTCCAAAGTCGGACAGTGAAAGGGCCATATTCTAGTTAGGAGGGTTGGCTCGAGCGCCGTCGACCGTGACCATGACTGTGCCAACGCTGGGTGGCCCTTCCTTTGCGGACAGGCAGGACTACGACGATGCCTCTCGCGGCTTCATCGCAGCTTTGAGCCCGTGCATCATCACAGCCCAGGACGGCCGCGTCGTGTGGAACAATGACCAGTATAGGTTTCTCGAGGAGGAATGTCCGCCGACCGCCGAACCCCGGCTATGGCGACAAGGCCAGTTATGCCTGAAGCAAGGCCTTTTCAGGGTGACCGACGGTATCTACCAGGTCCGAGGCTTTGATATTTCCAACCTGACTCTCGTGGAAGGGGAAAAGGGCGTGATAGCTATCGACCCCTTGGTGTCCTGCGAGTGTGCTTCGGCGGCACTGGCATTCTACCGGGAGCACCGTGGCCCCCGTCCGATTACTGGCTTGGTCTTCTCTCATTCGCATGCAGACCACTTTGGCGGAGCGCAGGGGATCTTGGACTCGGCAACGACCGAAGGACTCGCCGCGACGACCGCGAGTCCCTCTCATATCCCTATCATTGCTCCCGAGGGCTTTCTCGAGGAAGCTATCAGCGAGAATGTGTACGTCGGCCCGGGCATGATGCGTCGGGCAGGGTACATGTATGGCAGGCATCTTGAGCCCGGACCGGAGGGCTTCATCGGGTGTGGTTTGGGAATCGCTGGATCCTGGGGTACACGCTCGTTGATCCCGCCCAACGTCTCCATTACCCGCACCGGAGAGGAACTTGTCGTCGACGGTGTGAGGATCATCTTCCAGCTCGTCCCAGAAACAGAGGCACCATCCGAGATGAACTTTTATTTCCCGGATTGTCGGGCCCTGCTGATTGCAGAGTGTGCCACCCACTGTATGCACAACATCATCACGCTCCGCGGAGCCCTGGTTCGTGACTCCAAAGCGTGGTCGGCTTATCTGGACGAGACGATGGTTCTGTATTGCCAGGACGTCGATGTTCTTCTCGCCAGCCACCACTGGCCAACCTGGGGCCGGAGCAATGTCATCACTCTCATATCGGAGCAAAGGGACTTCTACGCGTACCTGCACGACCAGACCATCCGCATGATGAACGATGGTCTGACGGGGATCGAGATTGCAGAAAAACTGACGCTCCCGCCCCGGCTGCAGCAGGCATGGCATCTACAAGGATACTATGGTTCCATCAGCCACAACGTCAAGGGGATTTACCAGCGCTACCTCGGCTGGTTTGACGGTAATCCAGCCCATCTCTGGCAACATCCGCCGGCCGAAGAAGGCCAACGATACATCAGGTGCATGGGCGGCGCCGATGAGGTGGTCGCCACGGCCCGGATCTTTGCACAAGAGGGTGATCTCAGATTTTCGGCCACTCTGTTGAGCCATGTCATTGCCGCCGAGCCTGAACATGCAGAGGCCCGGGCGGCCCTTGCTTCGGTATACAAGCGGCTGGCATACGCCACCGAGAACGCGACGTGGCGCAATTTCTACCTGACCGGCGCGCAGGACATGGAACAGGGCGCCCGCCCGGAGCGCGCCATAGAGTATTTCATCCCTACGCTGCCGGTCGATCAATGGTTGACTAGTCTGGCGGTGCTCATAGACGGGCCAAGGGCAGGACAAGAGTCGGCTCCCATTATCATCGAGATATGCGTGCCCAGCGAACAACAACGTTGGAGGCTGACGCTGAGCAATGGCGCGCTCACTCACCGGCGCCAACCAACGGAACACAAGACCTTCGTGGGCGATCCTGCTGGCCTCACCATGACATTGGACAAGGAAGACCTGCTGCGAATGCTCAACGGGCGGGTCGAAGAGGTGCTCCAGGACGGAAAGAAATGGACTGGTGACTTGCACCTGTTTGTAAAGCTGTTGGCTCTGACATCAACGACGCAACGATCGTCTACGGTCGCCAGTGTTCCGACCCACGGAGCTGAAAGCAACGGTCTCGGCAGCTACGGCGCCGAAGTCCATGGTGTTGGAAGTAAGTTGTAATGTTATCACCGCGCCCGACGTTGATGTTCGAGGCTAGTTCCATGGGGAGGACACTGGGACAATTCATTCGTCAGTCCTGACCCTGCCTGACTTTCTCGAAGATCGGTTGCAACAGGATGTATCTTCCGCCATAGTTCTTTCATGGATGCCAGATTTCGAAATCGCTGGCAGGTTATCTGTAGAGCTTAGAAGGGTTACGAGATCTTTCGTGTATTGGAGACACACGGAAGAACCATTGAACATTCCAACCATCTCTCCCAACTCCTCCAGCATTCACCTGAGAATAGTTCGTGCCGCAACGAAAGAAGCTCTGTTCGTTGTAACTTGGGTATGACACTCGGAGCCAGGTTACCTCTATGCCAGCTAGCCTACGGTGGTTGAACTAGCTATCTCTGACGCTAACTTGACCGCCCATCACGGCTGAACGAGGCTGAATAAAAAATGAGGTAGGCTACTTGATGCTCCATTCAAAACAACGAGATTTGCTATTGAGAAGCGCTAGGCTCTAACATTACTATCCTCACTCTGACCTTGTGGCACTATACTGCTCCCAAACCCCTTCGTCCACGACCATCTCATGCTTTCCCATGATTCCCGCTCCGGTGGTAAGCATCTCGTTAATCGCCACGGCGTCCTCAAGCCTCCACAACTTGCTGACAATGGGAGCCAGGCTGTTGGATCGTACCAACCGCAGAAGCTCGTTTTCAAAGTCGTTCTTGAAGACTGCCCTCTGGCCTTTCCAGTAGTGGTTTGTGACGCTGAAGAAGCTTGTCCTGTCGGGTCGGTCGGCACAGTACTTGAGAGGGTCGAAAACCTTTGCTTCCAAGCCGGTTCCATCGGATTTGATGTTGCCCAGAAATCCGATGGCGATCATCCTTCCGGTCCCTTCCTTGGTGGCGGAGAGGAATGCATCCATACTGGTGGGAGATCCAATCATTTCGTAGGCGATGTCGACCCCACGGCCGCCATTGACCGCCTTGACCGCGCCGGGAAGTTGTTCGGGTGGGATGTTTCTGTCAACAGGGCGCACCCCCAGCGACTCCAGAAATGCGAATTTCCCCGGCGAGGCAGTTCCAATGATCGTCGTCACGTTGGGATAGAGGAGCCGTATAAGCTGGACGACGGCGGTCCCAACACCGCCGGCCACGGATCCGACCAGCACAGACTCCGTCTTCTCGTCGACAGGAAAGGCGCTCTTCTTCAACATCCCATACGCCGTCATGTAGTTCAGCGGAAGGGCTGCGGCAGCGACCAAGTCGTCGTCCTTTCTCAACTTGAGCATCTCATCCAGGGGCACGATCGTGTGCGTGCCATATCCTCCGACGACGCAGAGCGAGGCAACAACGTCGCCAACTTCAAAGCCATGTCGATCCTCTGTGCCACGACCGAATTCCTCGATCACTCCCACGATCTCGAATCCCGGGGTAAACCCCGGGCGCGCCGCCAGTGGGTTGCGGGTGTAACCGCCGGCGCGCATGTTGTTGTCGGCTCCAGAAATGCCACAGATCAATATTCGGACCCGTGCTGTCGATGGAGTAGGGACCGGGAGAGAGCTGAATTGTTCCCACTTGAGCACGGAGGGGCCACCGAACTCAGAAACGATCCAGTGGCCTGGCCTCGAGACCTTGGAGCTGCTGGACGTCGCCATAATGGAGCGTCTCTGGTGAGCCTTTGGGATTCAATGAAATGGTCAAAGATTTGAGAGATGATTTAGACAAAAGTCTTAGTCTGCAACAGGGAGTCTTGAAAACTGTAGGGGGCCAGAGAAGCGAGGAGGCTCGTGGAATGAAAACATGGTCTATATATATTCAGCCCCTCGACACAACCCTTTGGATATCTTCACTCTGCCCTCCAATATCTCGGATCATGGATGTTGTGGTTGGAACCGTCCAAGCTTCCCAATTTGGTGTATGCTGTACCCTTTCAGGCTGTTGCGGACGTTGCTTAGATATTCCCGCAAGAGACCGATGTCGAGCGCTTGACCCCGGGCACGTGATGGTGCCAGAATCTCCTCATTCGGACGTATGTAGACACACCGTAGATTTCTGACAAATCCGTTGGGCGACGCGCGGGCGTGCAGACGCCAACGAGGATGATTCTGAGCGATTACCAAGGCGTTTGTGTGGTAAGCGTTGTCTGGAAGGGATGTGCAGAGAATACCACCTTCGAGTGTTGACGCGTTCGTCAGCCAGCATCCCATTATACTCAGCGGCGAATCTTGACCTCCCCAAAGTCCATTTTCGTTCTCAGATTTGAGCAAGGAGTGTCCCTAAGGGTACTTTTCCGACCCCACTGCTAACCTAGAGTAGGTTACCTTTGATTGACTGACTAATTAACATAGACTGCTACGAGATTCACAAAACGACGTAACTACTCTTATTACAGTGCTCTATTTAGAGACCTTTTGGTCAGAGGCCTGTCCGGTTTAGGTGAGGTGATCGACATCCCCGCGGAGTGAAACACCCTATATGGTGATATACATAACGAGTACTTCGACTTTATCTGCGTTATCCTTATTATATTCATGGTTCCTTCGCATGCCTGCTGTTCTTCTTGACGCGACAGAACAATTGTCCTGTATTGGCAGATGGGTCGGACATCACGTACCTCAGCAATCAAATACAATCCCTCCAACATCCGCGGATGGCTCTGGTTTCGTCGAAAGTACCAGGGAGAAATCATCAGCATCCATGTCGTCTTCTTCCTCTTCCCCAAGCCCGTACTCCCCAGTTTCAACAAACTGCGGCCCACGCTCTCGAATGGGCGGCCCGCCTCGGAGCCGCTCAACCATACTTGGACTTTCGCACCGCCAATACTCGACAGCAAATACTCGCTCTCCCTCGATGGTTCCCTTTACCTTAGACCCGGCCTCGTGGCGCCTTTCGACTGCAACTTCTCCGACTTTGGAGCCAGCCAGCGGAGCAAGCGCTGGTGCCGCAGCGGCCACTTCGGCAGGCACCTCGAGCGCCGCTGACACTCCCTTGATCTTTTTCGACTCGGCGTTTGTCTCAATGGTAGCATCCTGGCCAATCAAAATGCCCGTGATCATCCACGCACGGCTGGTTTTGGCCCGCTTCATCAGCTGTTGCACCTGGGCCCGAATGGTATCAGCATCGATCAAGGCGTCGAAGGCCTCTCGCGCCTGCTTCATGCGCAGGCGGATGATCTTGACCGAGTCAATGGTGGTATCCCCGTTGCTGGACGCCTCGTGCCTGACGGCAACTTGGATGGCCTTGCGAACGACTGCCGTGATTTTCGTGGACGAAAGCCTCTGCACGAAGAGTTCTCCGTTAGATGCGATTAACTCGTCGTCGATGAAGCGCTCGACAACGCCGGACGGGTCTTCGGGAGCATAGCCACCTATCATTGGGTCCGACCGGTCGAGAACGAACCGCCCCAGGAGATGGGGAATGGTGCTGGGGCCTGGTGTCTTCAAAGGGTCAAGAAGCAGGAATGACATTTTGCAGGAGAATTCGAATGTGTTGACTCGTAACGTTGGAGAGAGGAATGGTGCAGCCGCCATATTTGCTCAGTAACCAAGACCATCTCGTTATTATGATCTGACAGATTCGTTAAGGCGCCGACTGCCAAATGACCTGACTTGCGATGCGATAGGTTCCAAAGTTGGAAAGTGCAATTAGTGGGCGAACTAGGAGGCCAAGTGCACGTATTTTCAGAGCACTGAAGCGGTGGTGTGAACCACAGCCCATCATCACACCATACAGCTGAGGTGCGATTGCACAACCAAACACTGCGCCTCGCACCACTTCAACTTACAAGCAGTCCAAACTCGCCGTCATTGTGAACAATATGCTTGCCCTGTCTTTCCTCGTTCTCTCTGACTGGAAATCATGACGGACTGTTCGCCTCCAGGAGTCTGGCGTCTCAGACAATTAGGAGAAGGCTCTCCACGTCGGTGGCGGATCGAACTCTGCCCGCCTCCTACACTCGGCTTGGCCAACAAGGAATTTGAAGTCTGCGACCCTTTTGAATCCACCTCTCAGGAACAGCTTTTGCGATGGTACTTTGAAGAATACAGCAACGAACCATTTGCCAGGACTCGCGCGCGGGATGCAGAAGCTCTCCTGGAACGCTACCGTTCTTCTCTCTTCGAGCAGCTTGGCTTTTCCAAGTTCAAAAGCCCACTCTCCGACGACGACGGGCATGAAGACGAGGACATATTGCTGAGTATTTTGCTTACCCCCGATCAGAACGGAATCGACCGAATCAACTGGGAAATCTTGGAGCAGCCCACGGCGGGAATTCCTCGCATCCGAGTCCAAAGAGAGCTTGTTGTACCAGACAATGGGCGACAGAGCAAGACCGTCCCATCAGTTCCGGGATCGGTCTTTCACATCTTGGTGGTCACAGCAAGGTCTCATGCGAACGCCGATGTCCCCCCGCGTCTGACGGCTCTCCCCTTGGTGGAGGCTCTCTCAGGCGTCCGACCCGGCCGTGTTGTGGTTGAGCTGGTGAGGCCGGCTACATTTGGCGAGCTGAGGAGGAGACTGACTGCCGGAACGGCCCGCGGTGGCTTTGGTCTCGTGCATCTGGACATGCACGGGAACGTCAGTTCGGAGAATGGGTAAGCAAGCAGCAATCCAAATGGCACAAACAATTTACAACATCTGTTCGTTCCAGCTAACCCGGGCCGCCACAGAGCCACCCTCGACTTTGTCGATCAGGCGCTGTCTCATCGTGAACGCCATTCAGCTGATGAAGTCGCTGAGCTGCTCTCGCAGAATGGTGTGAAATGGGCCGTTCTATGCGCCTGCCGGACGGCCATGCCGGGCAATACCGGTGACATGGGGAGCAGCAACCTCGCATTGGTCTTCCTGCGTCACGGCATCCGCGGTGTCCTTGCCATGAGATACGAGCTCAAAGCGGCGGCTGCCCCTATTATCACCAAAACATTCTACCGTGCCTTGTGCATCGAGGGCAAGTCGTTCATTGAATCCGCGGGTGCGGCCCGCGAAGCCCTCATGCAAAACCGCCGACGAAGAGCCAAGTATGCCGAAGCCGTCGAGATACAGGATTACTGCGTGCCGGCGACATACTGCTTGTCCGAGGGACACTCCGGCCCGGTCTCTCTTCTCCCGGAGTCACATCTCTCAGCGCCAACAGTGACTGCACCGGTGTTGTTTGGCCGAGACAGTGACGTGGAGCGGTTAGAGGTGATGCTGGTCAAGCCCGACCGAGCCATGTTTGTCATCTTGAAGGGAACCGTTGGGATCGGCAAGACACAGATGCTTCGACATCTGAAGTGGTGGTGGTCGCGTTCGGGGCTGTTTGATTGCGTCGTCTACGTCAACACACGCCTAGTCGAAGGGGGGAGCACGGCATCAGAATCTTGTGCAGTAGGTCTTGCGGCACTTGTCGAGGGCATTGCTTGGGTCTTGGGAGCAGAAGGTGTTTTAGTTCCCACAAAATGCCCTGTCGAAAACCTCAACGCCTTGGGCGAATGGATCGAAACGACAGGGCGGCAGTCAGCTGTCCTGCTGCTCGACGGGATCGACGAACTTTACCGTATGGGGTGCAAAACGACTGACACTCAAGAAAAGTGGCATGAGTTTCTCCGGGCGGCTCAGAACCTGAGCGGGAAGGTTACGATTGTCATGGCCATGACGAAGACTGATTACCTTGTCCCCAAAGAGCTGAACACTTGCGTCTTCCCGCTGCAAGCCGCGATGCTCCCTTCTGCCGCAGCGGACCTGATACTTCACTACTCTGGCACACGGCTCGACCTATCCGAAGCGGGGAATGAGCCGGAAAGAGACCTGAAGAATGCACTCTCGGCGCTGTCTTGTAATCCCACCGCCATCCAGTGCCACAAAAATGACCTCGCGAAGCCGTTCTGCGGCCTGGGAAAGATCCTAGACTGGAGCGACCGAAATTCTGATACACGGATATCACCCTACCTTTGGGAATCCGCTCGAGCAGACATGATTATATGGAGAGTAATCCACGGTATGTCCGGCCAGGGGCAGGTCTTGGACATCTTTGGATTGCTGCTCCTTGGGTTTTTCACCTGCGTAATTCCCGAGGTCGAGTCTTTGGAGCCGCTCATCGTAGATTTTGACGAATTTCGAAACTCCGAGGAGTTCGAGGAATACTTCGAGCAATTCGAAAAAGTCGAGCAATTCGAGGAACTCTTCGAGATCTCCGAGATGCTTGTGGGAAATGTCCGACACTGCGGCATCCCCCTCGAGCTCTGGGATTTCATGCACCACAGGCGTCCCACCCAGAGCAATAGTCTTGCAACAGCAATCTCGAACGCCCTGGATCTTTTGAGAGCCGCGGGGCTTGTCGATATCGAGATAGGTCCAGTTATGGGTGGTCAGCGGTACCACGTCATCAACCCCTGCGCGACGCAATCCCTACGAGACAGCTTAACGTTCCTGGTTCCTCCCTACCCTCTTTTTGTCATGCTTGAGATATTCAAGAGCTATCAAGCGGGCCGGTCGGACAAGATGTTGTGGCTCACCAAAGATATGTCGGTGCGTGCAGGGCTGCGGGAGTACGCTCCGCTTGTGCTAACGGAGAGATTCACCCTCCTCTCAGTGATATTGCACTATCTGAACGACCAGCTTAGCCCTGATCCCGTTTCTTGGAGCCAGATCCCAATCGAAACGTTGAGAGTCGTTTGGCCATCCAGCATGGGTGACGACCGTCTGTGTCCCGAGCTACTCGGTTCCACAATGCTAAAGTGGATTCGCAAGTTCAAAGACTCCGAGTTCAGCGAAGCCCAGATCGAGTGGCCCGACTGTCAGAACAAGCTGTGGCTCCTCAATTGGGCGGTGGACTACACGATACGGTACAATCATCCGAGCGATCTCGCTTTCGTGTTGCCGCTGCGCGAAGCGGTTCGGAAGCGGCAAGCACAGTCTCGGCTCGAACACGGCGTCAAAAACTCTGCATGGCCGGAACGCAAGGCGCTCTGGACGAACTTCGGCCTGGCAGTCGCCGCGGGCGACGCCGCTCGCATGGCTGCGGTGTCCCAAGCCATCATGCAGGATAGGCTTTTGTCCGACGATGACTGGGGTTGGTTGGGCCGAGTGGTGGACGTAAACACTGCAGCGCTAGAGGCGATACCCTTCCGGCCTGACATCTCCAAGGCTCCAAACTTAGAGACCGTTCTGGAAGGCCTGAGTCTCGCGCGGGAGCGCACAGCCTCAACATCGACAAATCCAGAGCAAGAATGGGCCATCTCCAGCACCCTCCGGCAGAATGTGGCCATGGTGGAATCCATTGATAGACAGAGTCAGACGGCAGAGCAGTACATCAAGTTGTATTGCGCGACGGCTCTCAGGGACAAGTTCCTGGACGGTCTTCTGACAAGTCTGCCGCCAGGCTACATCGCGCGTGGGTCCCGCTTCATTGATTACCTTGGCAGAGGCGACCTGTCCCGGGCAAAACAAACAGCGTACAAAGCCTTCGAGGAGGCTGTCGAAGAGCAGCAGGCGCATATCGCCGCGACGTGGCGGGGGGTATGTGAAGAAATGGAGCGTTTGGATGCCGAGGAGGAGAGCCACGAGGGACTACGCCAGGTGATTCTGGAGTACCTAAACCGTACCCCGGGGACAGAGCTTTCGCGCGCCGTTGTTACGGAGGACTATGCGGCTGCATACGAGCTCGTAGAGGCAACACTGGCCGTGGCTGAGATGACGAAGCCAAGAGGAGAGGAAGTACGAATGCTGAGAGAGACTGCCAAGGTCTTGGATCAAGGCAGGGCGAACGGGGGAAAAGAGAAGGCTAAGTGGTGGGATGTGCTGTTTCGGCTGTTCCGGATTGGGAGGGATGTCAAGGTCTCTGCCGAGAAAGGGGAGCCTAGTTGACGAACTATGATCAGGGAGGTACGGTTCCAGAATGTGACGTTGGAAATTCAAGGAGGAAGTGATAATCACACCTGCCAATGGAATGGCAGACAAATGGCTCGGCTTGCGTTGTTCGTTTCTGCATTGATATCCAGCAGAATAGGCAAAAGTCACACACGGTGGAGAGACAAGGAGTACTCAGCCTTGTCCAATCTCTAGTTAGGAAAACCATTCAAAAGACTCGTATTTATTCCGGCGACTGTATTCTGAACAACACGGACGCGCAGAATTGATAGAGGACCAAGTACATTACTCGATCGCCGAACTGACCCCCAGACCGCATGCAAGTGCCAAAGGGAGTGCCTCCGATCTACCCAATCGTCCCCGCTGCCTCAAACACGCGACATCATCTTTCCCAACAAAGTGGCGCCGTAAGCTGTATCTGGCTTGACTTTCCAACTGGGGATCATTCTCTCTTCCGAGCCAGATACGCCAGTTCCTCTCACAACGGACGTCAAAATAAGAATGACAACCGCCATGACCTCGGCCGGTACCGTTGCCACCTTTGCGCCGGCAATTTGCAGCACGATACTGACTCCGAGATATGCTGCACACCAAATCATCCCCCCATACCATGCGCAACTCCTCGTCAAGATCAGGTCCCACTGGCAGATCAACTTCACAATATCAAGAGGGACACGGCAGCTCCCTTGAACCGGCGTGAAGGTGGTTCCTTGGAGGTATCCAAACTTCAATTCTGCCTGCCGGCACTTGCCCTCCTCGGCACCATCTAGGGGGAGCGCGTCGAAGCGCTCTTCGACCCACGTTGGTGTCTCCTTATCCCTCTTGATCCTGACTCGAGGATTTCCTCCCAGCATCAGCAGACCAATGGCGCCAAAAGCCCACGACGCTATCGAGCAAAGCTGGATGAGATAGGGAGCGGCGTTGCCGAAGATATTGTGTACCCAAAGCGCATAGAATGCCGAAATGATGAATCCAACCACGAAGACATTGGCCACCATCAGAAATCGAAGGAGTCTTCGGAAGATGACGCCCAGCTGATCGTTGAGTTGGAATTCCTCTGTGAGGACACACTCCCAGCGCTCGAGGTGCTTTTGTTTGATCAGGGCAATGGCCACCAACATCACGCTGAGCAATTGCATTCGAGCTTGATCAGCGATATTGTAAGTCTTGCCGTCGGGGGGCTTTAATATCTCACACATGAAAGCTTGTCCGCCTCGGCTGCCGTCCGTCAGTTTCGACGGTCGATCCATTGAGAATGTACGGTCGCCGTCGATCCTGAGAGCTCGCCATTCTCTCGGTTCCGGCATTTTCTTGCGGTCAAATAGGATGTCGGAGAGCCATCGAGGGGGCACATGGGGCTTTGCGGCCACGGAAACTTGCGTGGGAGAATCGAACCGGTCGGAATCCCAGACTTCAAGCCGATTCCGAATGCTGCAAGCGAAATAGGAGTACATGACATTTTTGCTACAGTCGACGCCGAACGAATGGGCCCACCTGTCATTGCCCCATTGCACTGCCCGTTGCATGATCTGCCATCCGCCGCGAGGCTGGAGACCGATGAGGAAGCATCCCCACGGAGAAGCATTCCACCACTGCGGCTCGAGATTGGACAGCCCGGCGTCGCTGACCAGCATGGCAATCAGGTCGACCGAGGCGACATTCAGGCCGCCTTTCCACACGTGGCTGTCGTAGGCGCCAGAGCGACGACGGAGCCCGGCATGGTTCCTTTGGATGATCGCAAGCGCGTCAGGAACCAGTGTCGCTGTGCCTATGACTATATTAGAATTGGCTCCATATAATTATATCCACCTCCAGTAAAGTCATACGTTGTACAGGGGGCATGGCTATTGGCTTCAGAAGTAAAATGGCCGGCAAGTCCAAAGTTCATACGCTTTGAAGAGTTAGCGAAACGGAACACCCAGGGGAGTCGAGGAGATATTTCGAGGTCTATTTATCCACAAATCGCTCCAGCCCATTTGGGGCATTCGGATCATATCGCAGCCTGATGATCAGGCTGTACGAGGAGTGTTCAGTGATCATGAGGACGGGAATCATCCCATTCCATCCAAGTTTGCATGAATCATGGCCTCTGTGACACAGTCACCGAGTGTTGGCGGTGCTGGTCTTCATACTAGGTCTGGGCAAAGGCTCACGAAGCGAGATGTGCACCGTGGTATGATTCATCCACCTTACTGCCATGTTTTAAGGCACAGAGAATCACCACAAGAAATGAACAGAAACAGCACTCGAACGATATTTCGCGTAAAGGGAAAATCTGGGGCCGGCCGTGGACCCCCCTTTCGCGGAGTGTGGGCTGGACGCTGGAGGCGAACTCATGGCCAAATCCGTGCTGCCTGCAAGCCCAGACGAGCTTGGTGCGCGGGACAAGCCGTCAAGGTTCGGGCCTAGTTCAGATCAAGAAGCGAAAAGCACCCACGGGCTGAATTCAGTGGCCTCAATTGCAAAAGCCTTCTTCTGCCACAGCAACCGCTCTGGCCAAAACTGATCGATCACCTGCTTGTCGCATTGCAACACTCGATGAGACTGACGCTGGGATGGCCGCTCAGATGGACTCCCTGCCCACCTTCGGCTCGCCGGTGCTTCGTATTGTCTGCACCTCCGACACACACAATGATGACTGCCGGGAAAGCGTGCCGCACGGCGATATATTCGTGCATGCTGGAGACATGACTGACAACGGCACATTGGAGGAGTTTCAAAAGGCATATGACTGGATCGCGTCCCTCCCGCACCCTGTGAAAATCATAGTTGCTGGTAAGGCTCCCGCACGTGGAGCGTGAATGTCTTCCACGCATGTTGATCACGGAAAAAACACAGGCAACCATGACCTCGGCCTCGACCAGAACCATACTGCGTTCTCCCGAGATGTCTTGGATCTGTTTACATCGGAAAACGCACGGGCTGCAGGCATCCAGTATCTAGATCGAGAAGTCCGAACCGTAGGCTACTGCGTTGTCCCGGACCAGAAGCACGTCCCGATCCGGGTTTACGGCAACCCGACGCAGCCCGACTTTCTCAACATGCCGTATGCATTCACCTATCCCCCTTTTCCATCACCAGCGTCAATCGAGGCATGGAACTCCTCGCCCGACCGTGGCCGTGCCGTCAACTTGTGGGTGATGCACTCTCCGCCCAAGGACAGATTGGACGCTATCAACATACCTGGGCTGAGTGGATGTGCTGCGGAGTTGGGCAAGATTGCTGGCGCACGCCCGATGCTATGCGTGTTTGGACATTATCATTTCAGCTGGGGGGTAGAACGCGTGAGATGGAACGACGAGAATGGCGTGGCGGAAGCAGAGCTTTTCGCCATGTCCAAGGAGCGGCGCCAGGCGAGCGGCGATCGCGAACGGCATGAGGAACATACCGTCTTTGATTTTTCGGGCCAAGGCGTCCTCGCCCCGTTGGACGAGGGGGAAGAAACAGTCTTTGTGAATGCTGCGTGGATGACCATGAAGAAAAGGGCGGTCACGGACAGGAATCCTCCTTTCCAGATATTGCTCGATTTTGCGAGTGTGGCTCGTGTTGCATACGAGCCGCGTATAAGCGACGCCAGCTAGTGTCAAACACGCTGTTGGCTGCCTTTCTGAATCCCGTAATGCATGATTGATCCAAAAGAACTGGCCATGACGAACAGGCACAACAAAGCCACAAAAGGCAACGGCCACCAGCTGATGGTGTCAGGCTGTTGCATGGACGAGGAGTGCCAGGAAGGGACTCAGCTGCAGAACTCACACTGTGGTAAGATCAGGTGATAGTCCATGACCAGATCGAGATCCGCGACTCAGGTGCTCCAGCCTCATTGCAGACATTCGTGTTGTAGCAAGGCAAAAGCAGAGTAGCGCAACGCCCAAAAGAAGTGCGACGAGTGATGAGGCAAATCTGGGCTCCAGTCGACATTCGCAAATGGGCCATTCATCAGTCCTGCCACCTCCATTTCCTCGCACACCACATTCCTGCGGTTACCGAGGTAATCAAACCATCATCATGAAAGGGAGAAAAAATCTCTCCCCGAATTGATTTCAAAGTATCCTCCTTAACCCCGTGTCTGGTCCTATGGCGTTAGACATGGGTGAACGTGTTCTGATCGTGTAGAAGCTTAGGACGGTCCGAGTGCTCTCAGTCGCGCCAGCGTCTGGTCCTTCGGCCGCTCAAAAATCCATCCACTGTGTAATCACGAGGGCTCGAGTCTGTGGAGTGAGACTTGTGCGCAGCCTGACTACCTAGGTGGCTAGAACGATTTCTTCCTTCCAGCTTGTTCCTCTTTTTCTTCGACATCACAGTGTCATCCGATCTCATCAGTTTTGACACGAGCCGTAGGATTTCGAAAGGGATGGCAGGCACTGAAATTGAGTAGGCGACTGAGAGCAAAGATTGAAGCAAAGAATGTCCATCAGTACAAAAACGATCAAGGCTTTTCGGCAAGGGCGGTCTTGACTGGTCCCTCGGCATACAAAATCTAGTAATCTCGGTTTTGTCTGGGGTGGACGCAGTTCGGCTCGGGGCGTAGTTCGGAGGTGCGTACCTGCCTTCCTGAGGTAGCCTAAAGACCAGTGGGCAGGGTTACGGGAATAGATTTCATAGATGGATGACCAGTCAGATCCCAAGCCCGTTTATTTCAGCCTCGTTAAAAATCTTTCTAAACTCACCAGGGGAGGCTAGGACGGCTGGTCGTGACACTATGACTTGCCTTGTCTCCTTATCTGCGGCAGCGGTATTTTCAGCCTTTGAGATCTTTAACTTAACGTTTATGTTTGTACCTAAAGAAAACGAGCCCATCGGAGTGGAGAATTCTATGTAGTACAACGAACAAAGCTTTGCGCATAAGATGGTGGCCGTCATGCAGGCCGTGCCCAGTTCTGTCCTATTTTTCTCCCCTCCACATCTTCACCAGATTCTCAAAGAGCGTCCTCCGCTTAGCGATAATGTCATTGAAGATCTCCGCTGATCCGACCGCTCCGATCACAATCTGGTCACTTCCCGAAGCGAGTCCCTCGAAGGCGGCCTCTATAAACTTGTCGACCGGCATGCCCATGGAGCGTCCCCTTTCAGCACCCAAGTAGTCATGAAGTTCAGCTTCCAGCTATTAGTCACTATGTCAAGAACAGTAAGAAAAGACCTACTTTGAACGGGAGGTGGAGATATCTCGATGACCCTGACTGACGAGTTCCGTAGTTGGTCGCGGAGACAGAGAACAAAGGCATTCAATGCTGCCTTTGACGCGGAGTAAGCAGGTAGCGGACCAGCAGGAACGATGGCTAGGTTTGAACCGGTGCTATCACTGTTAATGCCCGTGATCCACCACTCGGACGACATACTCACAATACCAGGCTGGTCTCCGTTTCCTTGTTCATCAAGAAAGGTAGGAACTTGATGGCAAGATCCACAAAAGATGAGAAATTCGCTGCCACCTCTGAGTGAAAAGCTGCAAGATCGACCTTTTCCGGTTGGCTCAGGTCGATCATGCTCTGAACTCCCGCATTTAGAAAGACGCAATCCAAATCTGGGTAGGTTTCTGTAGCTTCTCGCACAAACTCGTCCATCTTTTCCCGTTCTAAGATGTCGAATCTGATGGCGCCGGCCTTGTCTTTGCCGTGCTTCTCGACGAAGGCATCAAGTCGTTGCTGTCGGCGCCCGACGGCGATAACCTTGGTACCTTGTTTAATGAGATGATCTGCCATTGCAGCCCCAATTCCGGCCGTCGCTCCGACAATGAGCACTCGCTTATAGGCAAAGGCCATGGTAGATTTGATCCGAGCCTTGTGAAATGGCTTCTGATGAAAAGATAGAGGAACCAAGTATGGTTTCCGAGATACCTGTCAGGAGTGGAAGGATCCGAACTCCCTTCGATTCAAGAAGGAATTCATCAGGTATATATGGGTCAAGCGGTCGTCCCTTAGCCAAAGATTTTGGACAATGGCATTATCGAGGCGTCGGAACCTTACCGAAAGCCATGAAGCATTCAAGGAAGTCCATTGCCCCAAAAGGCTGGTGTTCTGCTGCAAGCCGGGGATAGAAGCACTCCACAGTCTAATTCAGCGCGTGACGTGGGCTCAGGAATGGTAGACAGAGGATTCAAAGGGTCCTGCTATTCCTCATTTGAGATACTGTTGCGTTCGACCCGTTCGATGGCTCGAATCACCCAGACAGCAGGTTAACGAAGGTGACAACGGAGACAAGGCATCGGGACAATGGACGCAACAACTTTATGCCGAGCAATGACGTCGACGGAAGACCTGCCGTTTTTGGAATAGTCTTGTATCGGAATGCATTTTAGCATAATCCGATTAAACCCGACTGGCTTTGACGCTGCATAGATGGCATCAACAACAGAGGCGCAAGCTCCGTGCATCTCTGGGCACTGTTGAAGTGAGCTTAGCCTCCGCTAGTCGCCTTGTCCTGACGATGGAGAAAAGGTCAGATCACAGGCAACACCGAATCTCCTTCCATTTCCATCCTCCCAGCCCCCTGTATCATGGTGTTTAACGGGAAGCCATCTCGAGCCTGTGCTCATTGCAGACGGAGGAAACTTCGTGTGAGGACCCTTGCGTGTGGGCAAGCATCGTTCTTCTAGCTAACTAGCTGCAAGTGCGATCTTCACAAGGATGCGTGCGGTCAGTGTGTGAGAGCTGGTCTAACATGCTCGGGCTACCGCGACCCCGATCAATTAAGAATCCGAGATGAGAGCCAGTCAGTCATTCGCAAAGCTCGAGGCCTGCCTTCAGCACCAATTGCAACGAGTATCGACACTCCACTCGTGGACAGGGCAAGGGCAGCCTTCTTCTCCCATTACGTCCTTGGGTTCGCCAAAACGTATGATGTCCTGGAACGGATTGGTCGACAAGCTCCGCTGGACAAGCACTTAGCAGTCAGTGTTGATGCCGTGAGCTTGGCTTTCTTTTCTTTTCAATACGACGCTCCACGTGCCTTCAAACCCTCTCGAGAAATGTATCTGTCCGCTCTTCCGCTGGTCAAAAATGCCGTGACAACTACGGAGTTTCTCGCGTCGGACTCGACTCTGTTGGCAGTACTTCTTCTCGACCTGTTTGAAAAGTTAACCAACCGCAGTCCCATCTCATCTGAATCATGGATGAGCCACGTCAAGGGTGCATTGGCACTTGTTAAGCTGCGCCGACCCCAGCAGCTTGAAACTTACGTCGGCTTACGGCTATCAGTTCGCCTGTTCACGAACATGCTCATAAGCTGCGTGGCGGGCGACTCCCCAATTCCACCTGCGTTGATCAAACTCCGCTCAGACATACAACCTCATGTCGACGTGAATGATCCCAAATGGCGGGTTTCTGGCCTGGTAATGAAGTATGCCAACTTTCGCGGAGCAGTAAGGGAAGGCTTTCTAAAGCCTTCTGACGTCATCACGCAAGCAAAGAGGCTAGACAGCGAATTTGGCTCACTTGCTAGGGACATGCCACCGGCGTGGATTTCACACAGGATTTCAGTCCCGACGGGCTCGCCTGGAGTGCTGGAGCATTATTACGACGTCTATCCGGACTATTTCACGGCACAGACTTGCAACGTTATCCGAATCATGCGAATTCTGCTGAACAATCTCATCCGAACCACATATGCGAGCATCATCTCAGACAGCACAGGTGTCCATCATCACGAATTGAATGTCGCCTTCGCTTCTCATATAATCGACACCATGGCAAAAGAGATCTGTGCCACAGGACCTCAGTTCACACAAAAGCCGACCCATTCTTCACCCCTTCGAAAACTACACTGTTACACACTTCTCTTTCCTTTCTACGTGGCTGCCATGTTCGCAAGTCCTGAGACAAAGGTCCGGGACTGGGTGATTCTGCAATTGAAAAGCATTTCCGGCCACTCGGCTATACGAAATGCCAGCATTGTGGCTGAAACACTTGAGAAGAGACAAAACACAAGTCCCTGGTCGATGTATGCCATTCTGGGCAGTTACGCATTCGCAGCATAGCTCGCAATAGTATAGCGAATACCTCCCAGATACCCTGTTTCAGATCGCGATCCAGGACGGCGGCACCATGGGGATTAATAACGAGGTACACGAGCCGACAGATCGGCCCGTTACAGCCTGTGATTGAGGCCGGCTGAAAACATATTGAACATGGTGTCGTGTTGACGGGTGCGGCTCTCTCAGTGCATCAGAAGAATGGCAGAGGCGCAGTTGGGACATCTTCGTGATTACCTACAACACTGCTCTAGGACAAGGCCGTCTCACACCGTATGAAGTCAACTCACCAATATCCATGGATCACACAGAATCTCTCATTGGTTTTCAGCTCTGATCGAGAACTGGAAAATGTTGGACATATACCCGATGCGAGTATTTTCAAGATAACGGAAGCAGTCTGGAGATGATGTCTGTGGCCCTGGACGCCGGTGGACAGCATTAGGAATGGGAACCAGCATCCGCGCCGCCTATCTATGGGGGTATCTAGCTAGTCTCTCTTTTTATGTGGGGCTATTGGACGACTGATTACATATTGCTCTCGAAGCTCTGGTTCTCGCAAGTGCAACAAGGCTGAGCGTTCCAGTCGGTCATCCGGCAACGTCCCCCCAAAACTGCAGCCCCCGGTCCCGTCTTCTGCTCACGATTGTTCATGGAAGATTGCAAAAAAGATTCAAACAGCAAAAACAATCAACAGTCAGGATTCCCAACTGGTCACCCACGTTAGTACTAACTGACCGGCATGAGGCTTGAGTACGGCTGAGCGAACGGGAAGCCCTATTTTCCTCATCCTGTGGTCGATTGCGGATGGAATTGTGATGCTAGAAAATATCAATCCAAAATGAGGGGCCGAGAGTCGAGAACACTGGCAGTTAAGATACGAGGTGGCTTGATCCCTCGAATTCCAGACCTTCGTTCTGATTGACCAGACAATTTTCATGGGACAATAATTTCTTGGTGGCAAAATCCAGAACGTTGTGGCCAGAGCGAACAGACCCTGCTGCTTGTTGCATGGCTTCTATGTGGCTTGCATATGTGACTCTGGTTGCTCATTTTCTGTCACGCTTCTCCACATTGTTGATCATTTCGCAATTGCGGTCAGCCTAATACTACGTCAAGCTTCCCACACGGCTAGCTTGAGGCTGCAAAACAACCTTTCCAGTTTACCTAATGGCTGATGGTATTCAGCTTGTGAAGGAGAAGTGTTTGCTGACCCGGTTGGGATTGGAAGCCACTTCACATGCTGCCCCGGTGACTGCACAATAGTGGCAGGAAGACCTAGAGTACCCAGGTCTTTTGAGCGAATTTTACCTTATGGTCTCTGACTGTGCCACGAGCGGTCTACATTAGATATCGACAACGCCTCGACAGCCTGTGCACAGTTGGTCCATCATTCCCACGAACTGAAGAACCCGGCCGAACAAATAGTTCCACTCCCTGCATCACATTGACTATCTATCATCGGATCAAGCCTAGTGGCCGCAAGAACGTGCATCAAGCGACTCAGGGTCCCGGTGTAGAAACTCCAACGAGTCGATTGGCTCGTCCGATACAGCAAGCCGCCTCACTTCTCAGCCAGCCTGATCTGCCATCAAAGACACAGGGCATGGAGCTGAAACGCAGATCTCCCGAAACAGACCCCCGGCTGACCAGCGAGCCAATAGCAACGCAAGGTAGGTCGTGTCTTCCCGCAGATTGTCCAGTCAATATCTCGTAACGAGCACTTATTAGGTCACCAGGCTACCTTGGCACGGCTTCTATCAACATTCAAGTCTGTTCATTTCCAGGCTGAGAACCAACATGTGAGACTACAGCAGATCATTTCCATCCCTCGTAAGTACCTTGGACAAGCGTATGTTCCTAGGCGTTGTTTCCACGATGACTTGATTTTCAGTGTTGATGATAGCGAAGCAGCGCCTCGAAAGTTTCGAAAGCCTAATGCTGTGCCTCCTGTCGGTTCCATGCAGCCAGCCATGACGTTCAGCAAGCCACAAACAGGTCAGGGCATGTTTTCTGAGCATCTTGGATCTATCTCGTCAGCAAGGTGGAAGAGGGAGGTTTTCGAGACTTCGAGCTTCAGCTGGGCGATGTTGATCTTAGACCCTTCACCGACAGGCATCATTAACCAAAGCACGAGCGTGAAACTACTCGCACATGTCTGCTCAACTTGGAGCTTGGTCCAGGTCGTTGGTGGGGGCCTTCCACAGAGACGCTCCCTTACACGAGAGCGGTAGGAGGGTTGTTGGTTGCTTTGGTGTTCTGTATCAAACAACTGGCCCGGAAATGTCGACCGAGCGAGGGAGGCGTTCGGTTTGGACCTCTTCAGGAGCTGAAAGAACTTGCTGCAACAAGGTCATCTGTTCCTAGAGAACGGCACTGTTTAGGAAGCATGCCGGGTGGCGCGGTCTGGCCCAGCACCCGCATATGCACGAGGACTTGGAAACACGACCTTCTCCAGCGGCACAGGGCTCTCCACCGCCAACCACGACCAAGGATGGTTTCAAGTGGCTGAAGAGATGCCTCCCATCGAGATGGCATTGATGGTCTCGAACCGCTGGCACCCGGGGCACTAATGAAAGGAGGAGGTTATCACGCACGGTATTGACCCGGCATAAAGGCTAGATCAACTGCAATCTGCATGTGTTGAAAGGCCAGAAGGCAGGCCAAGCATTGCTGTCGACACTGGCACCAGACTTTTCAAGATATAAACCCGACCAGTATCCTGTTTTCCTCTCTCTTCTTCTTCTTCCTCCAACACTCCAACATTCCGCACCTTGTCTCAAATCAGGCTCTTGATCTCTGTCCAATCCCGCATACATCACCATCATGTTGTTCAGCGTCTGGTCACTCCTCCTGGCTTCTGCCGCTGCCGTGCCCGCCATCACCCAAGCAGGACCGTCCAGCGACTGCTTGACAGTTCAGATCAGTCTGGACCATACTCCAGAACCGACAGACAGCCGTTGCGAGCAGCTTTGCAACGAGCGCGAAGTGTTCTGTGAGGCAGGCTGCACGACCGAGGAGTGCAAGAAGGTGTGGTAGGGCGATGCTCTCGCTGATGTGGACATGGTGCCGAAAATCTGACCGGTAGATAGTATCTATGAGGACGACCTCTGCAAGATGAAGTGCAAGTGGACGCCACCGTCTCCGCCAAAGGACGAGAAAGGAAACGAGTATTGCGTGCCGACGTGCCTCGAGGGACACTACTTGTGTATCAACGCGGAGAAACTTCCTCGTATCGAGTGGTATGTCAACGTCCATGGCCTGTGCGGCGAATCGAGTCCTGAGGCTGATATCAAAAATAGCGACTTCGAGTACTGGGTATGCAGAGCAAAGTGCAAGGTTGAAGACGATTGAACGATCGTCGACTGGAGTGCGCAGAAACATCTCAGGAAGTTGCAGTTAGCGTGTCTCTAGTACACATATTGATGGGCCGTTTGGTGACCTCTAGTAATGAAGTTAATGAGCTGCTGGTATCTGGTCGATAACATGTCTCCTTTCGAAACCGAATTTAATATCATTGTCGACGCATAATGAAGGATCCTTGGCGACAGAAGTCATTCTTGAAAGACCCAAGCCCGGGCGTTCGGCGGCACCGCGTTGACCTGTTCATCGAAGGATGTGTCGAGTGAGTCAGAAATGCAAACGCGAAGACCACCATCTCCTGCTCTGCTAGGAAGGACGCAGTCCAAACGTCCTCGAAAGTTCGGGGACATGAAAGCAAGCATCATCACTGCTTGTGGAACCTCTAGCAGCAATGGCGCAGACCGATCCTGCATGAATCTCTCTCATCAACCCCGACTTATCAGGTCCTGTCTCCAGATCCTAATTCGAAGTCTGATGTTGCTTGAAATCTGCTTCCGAACCGAGTAGTATTTTTGAGTTGAAAGGTGTGCCGAGTTGGAAAATAGATCACCTTGTTCTCCGTCGCCCGCTGTAACGTCATGGGCTCACGCAACACCTCATGAGCTTTTCTGTCCTTGGTCAAAACCCCTCGACGCCGCTTTCTTCGGTCAGTGAGATCCATAACAGCGCCCAGAGTTGACATTATGTTTCTTCTGGGTGCTCCAACCGTATAAGCGCTTCACGATCGCCCTGGATCTCAGCTCGCCGCACGACGTACAATGAGGGCCCAAGGAAATACATTTACCCTAGGGATGTCGGACGCAGATATTGGTCTTATAATTTTGGGCCAAAAGCTGCAAATCCTCTTCTCTTCTTTGGAAGGCGTAAGCTAATTCCCGGTAACCAACGCTTCGGACATTTCTGTTGGGCTGAAGAGAGTTAAGCAGCGAAGTGAGTTCACCGACACGTTTGCGAAAGAACAGGGAAAGGACCAGATTGCACATCCATCTCATGTTCACTGGATTGGGCACGACGAGCTCGATATAGGCCTGATATCTTTGAAATCCATCTTCGTAGTCGCACAAGGCACCGGGCTGCTGATGAACTCAAGATGTCGCTGCTCCCGTTGCCCCTCTCTCCCCCTCCCGAAATACGGCACCGAAAGCCATACTATATCACTTGGGCGGCAGACGTCTCTTGGCCCTGAAGTTTTGATGACACCACAGATGAAAAGGATGCGGCTGATTGGGAATAGCAATCCGAAGGTTTTTTTGGTACGTCAATTCCAACCTTCGTGGCATCAGAATACTAATAGCTGATGACGTCTGTAGGCATCAGTAGTATAGGTCAACGGAAGAGCTGCGTGGGAAGGACAAGACAATGTCAGTGTGTTCTTCTGATCGATGGACCTCGCGACAATCCTTTTGATGCCCCGTGTATAGTTGGCTCAAAGACGAATAACTGGTGGTTAGATGTCGTAAGTGGGCTGCAAATATCTCTCTATGAGGTGTTCGACTGGCTGCATACTGCTTCTGGACATGTGGGAAATCTCACAGGGAGGGCTGCTTCCCACGAGACGCATACCATATTGCTGTACCCCGTTATGCGATTGCGAAGACCATTCAACAGCTTTCCTATTAAGAGGCTTACCACTCGGGAGACAACTTGATTGTGGAGGTACGCATCGTGCTTGCCGGGCACATGAGTATTCGAGACAGGCATGACCTTGCCGAAAGTCTACAATATGTGTTGGAGAGTTCGAGGAGAGATGAGGTGCAAATTGTGTTTGGACGACACCATTCTAGACACCCAAACTGGCCCCCCACGCACCTGGGTGGCATGACACCCGGCGTACTTTATACGAATCCAGTTGAGCACCAGAGGAAGCCTCACTATTCATTCGGCACATCGAAATTGGCCCCTTTTTGCGGCTTTCTGTGGCGGTGGTTTTCCGCTCTTGGCCTGAAGGATTGGCCTTTTGCCTCCTGGATTGGAAAACGAAACCTACCATTTACACACTTCCTTCCACCTTTTGCGCCACCCTATCTGTACTCGGTACAACCTGTCGCTACCGCTTTGCTCTTCGCCTATTTTGCTTGATCGAGACATATTAGGAAGCGTTGCTCGGCTTATCATATCTCCGTTGCTCGCAATTGAAAATGTGCTGGACAATCCCGATTACGGCCCCCAAATCCTTTGACTAGAGCCAAACCTCATGTCCACTCTCACTTCGAGTCAGAGGTAAGCCTTGATCGAATCACACCAGCGACTCATCCGAGACATCTACCATAATCTCCGCGAGATGACAAGGGAGTCGCTCACTCCACGTGCTCCGGTTAGCCATGGATGCTACCTCTTTTGCTCACGAGGATCTCCTCTCGGCATGAGGCTCTCGACAAACATGTTCGATGTGGCCTCCCCTGGGACTAATGCCCAGTGGCCCAGGCAAGATCTTCCTCATGGAACAAAATATAGAGCATCTTGTCAGGCTTTTGTTGCATCCAAAGTTCAATCCTGGTGGGTCGACGGTGGATAATCTACGCTTACACTCACACCAAAGGCTCCATCTCAGACACGGCGCGATCCTTCTTGACCCAAGCACCTGGATAACGCGCGCAACGCTCCTTGAACCCCCCAGATTTGAATCCGGCCCCAAGGAGCGGATGCAAGCGCCAGGTCTTTGCCTCACCATCTCCATATCTGAAGCCTGGAGCAAAGAGAACCGCGAGCGGCCCCGTTCTGCAACTCGTCTGCTTAGCCATTTCATTCTACCGCATTCCTTTGGGTCCAACTAGATCCCACATCCTTCCTCTCTATAACCTCCTACCTACCTTTGGTAGAGCTCGGCCTTGTTCCTTGATGATCTTCACTTCCGATACATTCCTTTCGGCCGCGCTTTATTCAGCGCCAAGCAGGATGGAAGATTGATCGCATTTAGTTACTTGGAACGACAGCATGCCTAGATCTCGTTATGCCAGATTCAATCCCTTTGGGGGCTCTGAGTTGACCGCCAGTCCGATTTCCGAAGAGCCCCTCCAATTTTCCAACATCATTCCCGATTCCGCATTCAATCCTCTGCCTGGAAGCTCGCCCAGCGACGAAGGAGCGGACAGATACTCGAAGAAGCAGCGGGCTAGATTTAGTGATCGGCAAATTTCGAGCAAGTCGACTGGTGACGTCCCTTACGGCGCCCTTGAAGGAGGCAGACCTCCCAGTAAGTTGGATCGGGCCTGGGTGAACCGAAAAGGCTGAAGCGACAACAGGACGTCGGACAACAAGCAGTTCACTATACAGAGTCGCTTCTTCTGTTCGCGACTTCGCCGTCTCCCATTTCAATGTCCCCGCGGTAGCAGCGCCGTGGGAGCATGGACTCCCTGAGAAATATGGCTCAAGCTTGCCCCCATCCAACACTGTCCGCTATTTTGATTACCGGCGGCAGCGGCGGAGACTGTTCATCAACAGCAGTTTCCAATGGCTCATTACAGCTCTTATCTGCGCCGCGATGGCGGGATGCTTGTATGGCTTTTCCACCATCATAACTGGCCTGAGCGCTACGCGCAAGCAAGTCTTCAATGCCTTGGTGACCGGGTTGTCATTATGCTTGGGTCTCAATCTTGCTTCCTCGTTAAGCGGCTACGCGCAGATGATGCGTTGGCGTTTCCTGGCCTCGGGCTATCGCACGCTGCAGGATTTCGAGCTTGTCATGAACTGCGATAGCCAGTCCAAAGTATTCCGCCTGATCTGGGCTGGACGGACGCGTGGGAGGCGACTGCCCAACAAGACCCAGGTTCTCGCCGTGGTGTGGTTGTTGATCAATATCGCCGTGCAGATTTTCACGGCCCTGCTCGGATTGACCTATTCGATCGATGTCAGTTCCGAGTTCGTTCGCCTGACTTTTGGAAACGTCAGCGTGGCGGACGTCTCTTACATCGGTAACGCTCAAAGTATATATCTCTACGACCACAATCAAACCGACGGCAACTCGATCCTCGCCGAAATGGCTGCCGCAAATGAATGGGGTGTTACCGGCCAGGACTTTAACATCTTTGAAATTCCGTTTGACGAATACTTGGGCCATCAGCAGTCCATCTACACAGACGGAAGTTTCTTCTGGTATCGTTTCATCGACCGCTCGCCGCTCGCCTTGTCACTGACAGCCGTCACCGAACGCACGGTGAACACCACAGCGACGTGCCAATCGTTCCCAGTCACTTACGGCGGCTATGCCGGGTTTCAGACGGACAACGCCTCTCTCGCAAACGACCTGACCTGGGTCGACGCCAATGGGGAGGAGCATACGTGGTGGATCCCCGAGACGGCAACGGGTGCAACGACTTGGATGTCGAACCTGACGAGCGACTGCGGACCTCGATGCCTCCAGATTTACGCCCTTCAGAGCGCAGACAACATCACAGACAGTGTCCCGAAGCCGCGGTTCTGGACCTGCTACTCCAACGTCTCCCACGTGGACAACGCCGACCTGTACATCGACCCGGACCAGTACCAGATCGCTGACACGCAGGCCCAGATCCTGGCCGGGGCGATCGGCTGGTCCGGGTCGGTGATGGCCGCGCGCGACAACTCGACGGCGGCGTTGGAGGAGTCGAACCTGCAATTCGTGCAATATCCCGTGTCCAGCCAGTGGAGCCCACCGGGCAACTACACCGCGGACGACATGGCGCTGCTGGTGTCGAAGTTCACCGCGGGGGCCATCGCGGCCATCGACACCAACGGCCCACGCCGCAACGTCACGGGCTTCGGCCCCGCCCCGGCCCAGGTCCTCAACGTGCAGTGGCGGTACGCCGGCTCGATCCTGGGCGCGATCCCCGTGGCCCAGGGCCTGGTGCTCCTCGCGGTAATCCTGCTCGCGGACAAGGCCATCATCAAGGACACGAGCCACCTGGCCATGGCCCGGCTGTTGAGACCTGTCGTGGACAAGCTCGGCGACACCGGGTGTCTGCTGACCGGCGACGAGATCGCGGAGCGCCTGGGCAACCTCCGCGTTATCTACGGCGTCCGGGACCCGGACGATGGCGTGCACGGGCACGGACTGGGCGTCACCGGCACCGGCACCGGCGACGACGGCAGGGTCAGGCACCTCGACATCATCGAGGAGACCGAGGGCCTGGGCTACCGAAGGGGCCGGATGCCCGAGGGGAGGTATGATGGCGTGTACCCCTTCAGGGAAGATGAGACGGAGCCGCTCCTGTTGGCGAGCAGAGAGGCCGAGGCGGTGTCTTCACCGGAGGGGGAAAGGACAGCGACGGGCATATATGGCGGTGGAAATATCTTGAGGTCAAGGAGGCAGTGGACCAGGCGCAGGATGAGCATTTAAATGAGGCATTGGATGATGGAGTTGAATATGCCAGTGCGACGATTTAACGATTCTGAACCCCAGCACCGTCTAGCTACATGTAGTGGTCTATATATAGGTAGAGAATGTACTATTCCTCAGTTGAGTACGGGCCATGCCAGCGCAATTCCATAATTCTTACCGTGCATCTATATCCGGAAGTATATACCACGAATAGATTCTAGATCTAGCGTGTAAGTATAGCTTGACGCCTCTTTGGTGTAAGAATGATATATCGAAGCCCTGCTGGGGTGCGTTCGTGAAAGAGTCTATCATCCAACCAAGCGTATGCCACAATCATAGATCCTCCACAGTGTTCAGATAGTTTTCCCTTCTGAGATATACCCAAGGAACCAAATCTTGACTGCCTCCCAGGTAGCTGCAGCGAGCTAAAATACTCCGTTCCAGGTATGATGTGGAGCAGCATCATATCGGGACGACCGAGGTCACATCCCTGGATGTGTTTGAAGGTGATCACAGCTTTGCACCCTTCGGCTTCCTCTCGTAAGGACCACCAATCATCTTCTTCCACTGCTCATCGAGGCTCTGCTTCTCAACAAGGCTCTTCTTGCCCCAGGTTCGATTGTGCTCTTCCTCGTCCTCACGCCAGATTTTCATCTCACTTCCGAGCCAGTCGCATGCAGAAACGGCCGTCCGGTCCACCGCCTCCATGGCGATTAGATGGCCAAGGTCTTCGAAGAGCACACTCCGAACCCTCCCGGCAGGGGCACCTCCGCTGCCTCCAGCACCAACGCCCGTATGGTCCATTTTCGCCTTACATGCGTCTGGGGTGCCGACATCGGATTTTCCGCCAAAGATGTAGAGCACGGAAGGCCGGAGTTCTTCGAGGCGGAAGAAGGTCTGGGGTCCTTCGGCGCGATAGAAAGGATAGATGGTTGGCAATGCCGGGTTCAAGTCCGGGTGGGTTTTGCGATTTATTGGGTGGCCATTGTATCCGTATCCCTCATAGTTCGGGCGGAGGAAGGTGAAGACTTCCTGTGGAACTGGAGTAGTCAACGTTACCTTGGGTGAACCATCTTTGTTTTTCGCTTCCTCAGGGTGAAGTAATGTGGGCATGTCTCTCAGGCCGTATTTCACCCATCGATCGAGCACACGAGGATCCCATGCTTGATAAAATTTGCTGTTTTTGAACGACTTTGCTGCTTCTTCACGCGAGGGCCAAACATCGCGGCGGAATGTGGACAGGCGAGCCGGGCTGGGCCCTGCTGATGGTGCAACTGACGAGTAGATCTGGATCACAGGGTCGATGAGGACTAAAGTGGTGAGGAGGCGGGGGTGGGTATATGCAAGATTGACTCTGCGAGGATATCAGTGCGCGCCGTTCTGAGGTAAGACGGTGAGCCATACAAATGATTTCCGCCCATCGAGTGGCCAATACCTATAATCGGCCGCGGCATCTGGTCGCGCTTGAGATTGATCAGGTGTAGTAGATCTCTTGGGTGGTCATTCCAGCCAGGATCGTTTCCAAGTAGCCGCTCATTCAGCACACTACTCTGTCCCTGCTGTGCAACATCGGCAATCCATATACTCCTTATGCGAAAGCCATGTTCTTTTGACCGAGCGTGTATATCATCCCATAACGGCTCGTACAGCTCTTTGGGGAACCCATTTGCATGGGCTCCCAATATCGTGACATCCCCGGGTTGGGGATTCGGATTGTCTTTCGGTATGTACTGTTTCACAGCCAGATGCAAAACATCCTCTTGTGAACCAGCTGTGGCTCGGGGAAACTCTCGGATATGTTGACAGGGAACTGTGTGCTCGACAATGTGGAAGGATGACATCTTCAGAACGGGATCGGGTCTCCTCTCAGGAACCCAGCGATGATACTATGGCAGCAAGAAGGTATGTCTATCCATTGACATGAAAGCGCATTTGAACAGGGTTCTAGGGCTGGGATATATCGCATGCCGTCAACTGCGAGGAAACCAAGCCCTTCACCCGCGCCATTGAGACTCGAAAATGCAAACTGGGGAATTGCCGAGGTTCTTGCCGCGTCCCGGGACCGGAACCCACCAAGGCTTCGAATTTGCGCAGAGGGCCCCAGATTTGTCGGCAAGCTGCAGGCTCTCGTCCGTAACAATGCAATCACCGGGAGAGGTCAAAAGGTTATAGTCTTCGTTGACTTCTGAGTGGAGACGAGCAGATGTAATGGACGGAGGCGAGAGTCGCTTGGTCCGGAAGAACAGAAAGGTGACGAGGCTGACAGTCAGCCTGATGCGCACACGATTGGGCGCATCTAAGGTATTTTTGTCTGACAAAAACGCAAAACGCGTCTCGAGTTACCGCGTCAAGTGCGCCGTTAGAAAACATGCCGCAGGCGACACTCGGCGCACATCTTCCCTCCTTCACTCAAGCATGATGTGTACTATCGTTAACCCATGAGCATTCCCCTTCTGAACACCTGTGCTGTCATCTTTCGTAGAATTTTCGGCGCAAACACATCTACTACTGCGAACATGGACAACGATCAGGCTGTGGTGGCAGAAAAGGAACCGGGGCTATTCATGCATTACAAATTTGCGATCATCCGCAGTGCTGCCCTTCCAGAGAATGAAGCTGAATCTGTATGTACTACCGCGTGGTTCAATAAATGCAGGTTAGCATTGTCCGCTGACCAAAGCAGAGAGCGGCCGAACTGAAACTACACGATGGCGAGGTTATGATTGACCAATATCCACAAACTCGTCTGGATCTTCGAGGCATTACACATGTCATCTCTGCAACCTCCGACTTCCCCGATTATAACTCCTGTTCCGATGCGCTCATACCTGTCATCAAGCCCACCTGGGTTGAGCATTCACTCGCGAAGAATAGACTCCTAAATCCACGTCAATATAGCCCAGACCCTCGCTACTTCATGTCCGATGTTGTCGCCTGTGTTGGTGATTTGCCACAAGGTGATGCCGACGCAATAGCAGGAGGAATACTGGCTATGGGAGGCTTGTTCTCTACAAAGCTCACAAATCAAATAACTCACATTGTTGCGCTGTCTCTGGACTCAGACGCTGTCGCAACTGTCGCAAAGAAGAAACTTGTCCTCAAAGTTGTCTTGCCTCATTGGGTGGACGATTGTTTAAAATTGGGAAGAAAGATTGACGAATATCCTTATCAGTTGCCGCATCCAGAGATCCTGGAACCTGCCTCTGATAGGGCTCCTACCGCAAAGCATAACCACCAGGTGGACGGGGCTGTACATCCCGACCCTGTGCTATTCAAGCAAAATCCCAATCCACCGCGAAAGCTGCAGAATGTTTTCAAGAAGAAAGCCATCATGCTAGCGAATGACTTGGGCATTAGCCAATATCTTCGTGAGACGCTGGCCGCTCTGATAACCACTGGTGGAGGGGCAGTCACAGACTCGTTATCCAAAGCCGATATGTATATCTGCAAGTATCGAGAAGGAGCAGATTACAAAGCGGCCTCGAGAGAAGGGAAAGATGTGGGAAATTTGTCCTGGCTCTACTTCTTAATACAAACCGACCAGTGGACATCGCCAATGCGACGCATGTTACACTATCCACTGGCAAAGAATGGGCTTCCCGGTTTTCCCGGACTCGTCATAAGTCTCTCAAACTACAGTGGTGAAGCAAGAACGTATCTTGAGAATATGATCATCGCCACGGGAGCCAAATGCACCAAAACCCTCAAGCAGGACAATACGCACCTCATCACCGCCCACGACCACAGCGAAAAGTGCACGGCCGCGAAAGAATGGGGGGTCCACATTGTCAACCACCTCTGGTTGGAAGAGAGCTATGCACGGTGGAAGATGCAGAGCATAACCGACAGAAGATACACCCACTTTCCCCAGCGCACAAACCTGAGTGAGGTTGTTGGTTCCACTCAATTGGACCGTGATGTCCTTGAGAAGCGTTTCTTCCCTGATGATGACACCGAAATGACGGGTGTCGCTAAGAACGGACCAACGCATCGAGTGGATAAAAAAGCAGTTGATGCCGAACAGCCGTCCTCTGTGAGAAGGACCAAGAGCGAGCAAGCCACCAAATCTGGCCTTGGTAGGGGTATGCAGAAACCGCATACCCCAGCGACCCCCAGGTTCAACGCAGTGGAAAAGGAGAACATAACCCCACCAACAATGAACAGTCGCAAGTCCAAAGAAATTGCAGTGTCTCGATTGCAAGCGCAAGCCGAAGATATCCTCCTCTTCACCAAAGAGAGCAAACGAAAGGGCGGCGTCATCTACGGTGGGCGACGCAAGTCGGACCCCGATCGTGTCCAACTGGGTCGGAAAAGACCGATGGATGAAGTAGACGACGTCGACATGTTAGACGAGGGTGATGCGAAAAAATCCAAGCGCGAAGATGCCCCCACAATTCGTCTTGTGGTTTCTGGGTACAAGAGGTGGGTGAATAAGAGCAAAGTCGAGGATCATGACAAGGTGAGTGTATTCAGCATCCGCATCTGTGTTCTTTCCATTAATGTTGTAGAAACACCTTCGCGACCTCGGGATTCTCGTTACTTCCGACGCCAGCAAAGCGACACATCTTGCAGCCCCCAGAATTGTCCGGACGGTGAAATTCGTGACTGCTCTTGCTTACGCGCCCTTGGTTATCTCGACGGATTTTATTGATGATTGTCTTGTTGGCGACAAGTTACTCGACCCAGAGAAGTACAAGCTGCGCGACAAAGAAAGCGAGAAGAACATTCAGCTCAATCTGGATAATTCTCGACAGCGGGCGCAAAAGAATGCAAATAAACTTCTTCAGGGCCGGTGTGTCTACTGCATGGAGAATATCCCTAGGGGCTTTGACGTATACAAAGCCATTGTAGAAGCCAACGGTGGGCGGTGTATGTTGTGGAAGAATCGCAAAGGAACGATAGTTCCGTCCGGACGAGCAGACGGCGAGGTGTTTACAGATACCGATGACAACCACGATGTATATTTGCTGAGTCACGAAGAAGGCGACCATCACGGTCTATGGTCACGCTTCAAAGAGATGGCTGAGGGCAGTCGGAAAGTGCCTAAAATCGTGACGTCAAGCTGGCTTCTGGAAACTGCAATCTCCCAGGAGATTATGCCAACGAAACCGCACGAGTTGTCGAGAGATGATAACGTATTCTGATGAATCGAATGAATGTTTGGCGTTTCAGGGCCACAGCCGGTATGGAGTGCCTTGTCTGGCTGTACACCATTTAGAAGAATTTGACACCTTGCTGATCCTCTGTTCCAAAGACTTGCGCCTTTCCCTTCTTGACGAGCGTGTTGAGACTCTTTTGCAGCACTTCCATATCCAGTCCATAGAATTCCTGCTTCTCTGTCGTTTCGCCCTGAACCAATTCATAAAGAGTCAAAACCGTGCCCTTCTGACCGGTTTCCTCGACCCAGTTAACGATCAGGGTTGCCCATTCTTCGGGTTTCCGCCACCAAATCCATGCCACAGACTTGTCGGGACCGCGCCATTCAGCTCTCTCGTCACCTTCTTTACTGGCCATGTGATCTACCACAGCCTTTGCATCTTTTAGACTGAGCCCCTTTCTCAGTTTCGAGTTGTAGAACAGAGGACTTTGAAGGGTGTCAATGACTGAGAGTTGGAAAAGACGGTAATGTCTGCAATAGCGCTGGATGAACTCAGACCATTTTTTCAGTTGGGCTTGCCGGGTTAAGGAGGTGGGCTGGGCGCTAAAGAAAGGCGGAAAGTTGTAGCTCTTCTTGAACACTGATTCTGGGAGGTCCTCGTGTGATGGCTGTTGTTGGCCAGTTGCAGCCGATGCCATTTTGTTTGGTGGTGGTTTTGATATCTGGTGATGGTCACCGCATCTTCTTCGGCCTGGAAATGCGCATCCCTTTTTTGACCACGCGTAAAGAGTGGGAATGGTTTGTCGGTTGACTACCAAGGGAAAGTGTAATGAGCGTCTTGGTTTCAATTTTGGCGACAACAAACCTGGACCTCTTCTCTCCCATCTCGGTCCTTGTCCCTCATCGCCCCGCCGAAAAGAAGGTCGTCATATTTTACTTCGGAGACCGGAACAACGGATTTTCCGCCGCTCTTGGCTTCTCGCCCAACGCCCTCATGTGGTGCCTCTAGAAGTCGCGCGCCTCGCCTTCACTGGCATTCCCGCGTTCCCCAGTCCAAAAAGAACTTGTTCTGTCGCATTGCGTCTGGCAACCAACATTCAACCACCACCCTGTCCAGCGCGTCGACATACTCCAGCGCTCCCCTAGATGGGAGTAGAAAGCTTTGGAGCCTCCTGACAACTCTCTCCTGGTCTCCAGGGCCTCCTCGCCTCGCGCGCCGCCCCTTCCATCATGCCGCGAAAACGTACCAGAGATGAGATGGAGGTCTCAGAAGTCGAAGAGAAGAAACAAGAACCGTCTCTACTCCAGAGGATACGGAATATGTGGGAGTTTGCCTCTGTCATGCAGTTCATCTTTTTCTTTGGCAAGGTTATCAAGATCGACGAAGACTTTGACATCGAGGTGCGCCCACCACCCTGCCCGTCATATGAATTGACTGGGACTGAGTTGCGGCGGAGTGTTTCTGATGCACGGGATGGCTAATCATGAATATGCAGGATTTTGAGAGCGAGTGTCTGAAGCCGGGCTACTCGGAAAAATTGGAGGAAATCGGTCTCAGCCTTCTCAAATGGATCTCGTCTCACAGGGGTCTAAAGTTGGTCTGCTCTTGCCCACCGCACTCTGCACATCACTAATTCAAGTACAGTTACGACATCTGGGATGAATACACTCGCCGGCAGTACCTGGCCAAGGCTCCCCATCTGAACCCTTATGGTGATGCGGAAGAGCCTAAGCGGTTTCGAGATTTCGACATTTTCACAAAGATTAGAATCCTCCACCAGCTCACAATATGGACGTTTTGGAACCCCGACCGTATCAGGGAAAAGATGACGGAGCATCCGCGCGAGGTTGATCAGACTGAATGGGTGAGTTTCATCGGCAATGCACGTGCATCACAGTATTTCTCACATCTTACCCAACAGCGCATTGAAGAGTTTGGCTACGACCGCCATGACCGCCAATACTACCTGCTCGACGACAACCGCTTCTATCGACGGACCGAACCTCCGTTGCCCCAAACTCCAAAAGCAAAACCGAAAGCAAACTCCAAGAAAGCCATCGCTGCCAGACGACGCGAGAGCAAACGGAGAAAGCTAGAAGCCGAAGCTGCCGCCGCAGCCGCAGTCAGCGATGCCGAAGAAGAGAATGAGGAAAACACCGAAGAGACAGAAATTGCTGAAGAGGAGAACATGCCTGAACCCTGGGAAATCGACACGTTCAGCGGATTCAAGTGGGAATGCCTGTGCATCACCCTTGGCGATTACCAGGGACTATGTGAATCGTTGAAGAAATCAAAGGACCCCAATGAAAAAGCTCTACGAGAACGCCTGATAGAGGAGGTCATACCTATCATTGAAGCCGCCGAAGAGAAACAACGTCGCAAGATAGAGCGCCGCGAGAGGGAACTACTCATGATGGAGAGAATGGTCGGCGCCAAGCGATCTAGTCGTTTAGCAGACAAGCAGGAACGGGAAAAGAGAGAAGCCGAACAAGCTGAGGCCGAGAAGAAGAGACAAGCTGACTTGGCCACGGCCCGTCGTGAGCAGGAGAGACAAGAGAAGATGGAGCAAGAAAGACAATACCGCATGATGACCCGAGAACAACGAATCAAGGATCGAGAACTCAAGCGACTGCTCAAAGAAGAGGAGCTCGCTAGAGATGAGCTCGAACAGAAGCGCATTGAGGAAGGCGAAGCTAGAGGTTCTGATCGAGCTCTGAAGCAACGAATGGAGCGGAATAAGAAGGAGCTGGAGGAGCTCGAGGCTGATGAGGACTGGACCTTTGACTGCTCCGGTTGCGGCAAGTACGGCAAGAATTTTGTGAGTACCATGCTTCCAACTATTCAAGTGGTGACTAATTCCTGTATAGGACGATGGCTCTCACAGTATTTCGTGTGAGAGATGCAACGTCTGGCAGCACAGCAAATGCCTGGGCATCCCCAAATCTGCAGCGGAAAAGGATGATTTCCACTTCATCTGTAAGGATTGCAGACGTAAAGAAGAAGATGCGAAGAAGCCCAAGATTTCTCTCAAGTTCCGTGTCGGCACATCATCTTCGCCTGTCCCACCAAGTCCTGTTCCTTCCACCAAGGTCGTCGCGGTTGAGGTCCCCACGCAATCCACTGCTCGATCGCCCAGTCAAGGTGAAATCACCAATGGACATCAACATTCACCGCCAAACCAATTGTCCAGTCCCTCTCGACCTATTCAGTTCGCGCAGATGAATGGCGTCCATCCGCAGCAACGTCTCGGCCCAACTCAGCACCAGCCGACGTCAACGAGCCCTCGACAACAGGGCTACACCGTCCGTCCCATACAGCCTTATCCTCCAGGAATCAGCAATGGCGCGGCTAGAAGCCCACCACCTCAAGGTCAAGGGAACTATTCATTCTTTTACAATGGAACTCAATACCCATACCAAAACTCTGCAGGCCAAAGGCCATTGGCGCCCTCGCCTATCCCCAAACACCCACCACAAGACTCCGGCGCACAAACAATGTCGAACAGTGGACGTCTCCCTTCTCCTGTGATCAATCGTCCCACGATCTCGCCTACACAGGGAAATATGGACGTCGGCCCTGTGGCAGGGATTCCTCAGAAGTCAGCCCAATTCCATCAACCGGGCGCAAATGGCGTCTACAGCCCTGCCAACAGTACATCCTCAAAGTTCCAGGGCACACCTCGCCCGCCTGCACAACATCAAGCCCAACCTGCCCAGACACCCGTTTCTAGAGCTCCAACGTACCCGCTCTCGGGTCTTTCGCCGAAGAAGCAACAAACTCCTGGCCCCATCCAACCAGTCCCAGGCGGCAGTCCTCTGAATTCGAACCCGGCATCATCCTCACCAACATCAACGTCATTACAGCCGACGATGTCTCCAGCCGGCAATATCGGTATTAATATTCTCTCTCCTGCTCCACACCCTGTTGAAAAGCGCATCGTCAGCGGGACGCCTATTCTTCCACCCATTGAGAATCTCCGACCAAGCCCAGAGCAGTTGAGGAATATGAGTTCTACAGAACCAGTGCCCACCCCGAGTAAACAGTCCCAACCCCAGGGCCAATCCCGCAGTCCAGCCCAGATCCCAGGTCCGCCCAAAGTTGAGCTTCAGCTGGGGAAGCAAACCCATACCGAAGGTAGTGGAGTTGATGGTCCTGCGGTGCCGACGAGTGACAAGAACGGACCGAAGACAATGGAAGGAAGTTTACATACGAATGCAACTCCCGGAGCCAAACAGGGACAGTCAACGGACAATGCCCCAGCCCCAAGAGACGTCGAGATGCAGGATGTAAAGTGAAAAAGCGTTTGGATGTCTTTAATTCCGCGCATTCTTGTGCGTCTTGGAAGGATACGAAACGTCGTTGAAGGCCGGCGGATTTTGTATCAGTATCGGCAGAGCAATCTCGTTTGGACAACACATGCTCTGGAGCTCTCGCCTCGCTGGAAGGCGGGTTTATGGTTGGAGCGTGCCCTCCACGCGGACTCAGTCCATGTATGTACACTTGAACGAAACGAAGACAGATGACAACGAGGATGAAGGTTAGGGCAAAGGGCACAGGCTGCTTTGCTTTGTGGTGCTTTGCGATGCTGCCTTGTAGCTTGAATGGAAAAAAAAAAACAACGCACAGATGCTGAATCCCGTTCTTGGTCCCCCCCTGGTGATCCATCTCCCTCCCACAGTTCCCAAGTCGTGGGCTCGCCGTCTCTGTCGGGACGACCATCGGCTCCTCCGTCGCCAAGGGGGATGATACATGCTCTCTCTCCGTCTCCATCGCATCACCCTGCGGCGCGCCTGTGCAAACCCCATGGACGTCAAAGGCGTGGATCTATCTACTGTGGATGCACAGCCCCCTCCTAACCGTCGTCACCGCTTCTCGTACCGAATCCGCCATCCCGGCCTCAAGAATGTCGAGAGTGTGGCAATACACCGCACCACAGCACACCGCACCACCTTCCAGCCCAGCAGTCTTCATCAAGTGCGGAATCCTGGATATCTGAATGGGAGGATAGGACTTCACGATCCCCTCAACTCTCTCGGTTGATTTCCTTGACCAAGCACACACGGAGGACGATGCGAAAAAAAAAAAAAAAAAAAGGCGCCCGCTGTTCAGTTCCAGATGCGCCCGTTATGCACCACGACGACCTTGTGCACCTTGTCCGCGGCCTCCTGCAGCGTGCCGGCGACCCAGCCCTCGATGCCTTCCTTGAGGAGGCGCTGGTAGTTCTGGATCGTGGACTGGGTGAACCACGCGATGTGGGATGCTGGAGGCAGAAAGGACCATTAAGTTAGTGTGTATAAGATGTTGTTCGTGGATGAAAGCGGGATAAGAAGGGGAGGGCGAGGGTTTGAGAAGGAAATGGAATGGGATGGGCGAGAGAAAAGATGGAGAGAGAAGGGGGGGGGGGTCAACAACACTCACAAATGGTCAGGTTCGGCACCTCGTCTTCCCCCTTGGCCAGGTCCGGGATCAGTGGACTCGTGCCCGGGCCCGCGGGCTCGGTCTCCAAGACGTCGGTGGCGGCGCCGGCGATCCAGCCCTCCCTCAGGGCACGGGCGAGGGCGTGCTCGTTGACGATGCCGCCGCGCGCGACGTTGACGATCAGGGCGTCCGGGCGCATGGTGCGCAGCTCCTTCTCGCCGATCAGGTCGACCGTGTCGTGGTCCTTGGGCAGGCACACGCCGACGACGGTGGCGCGCGCGAGGACCTCGTCAAAGGACACGCGGCCGGGGCGGACGGCGGGGGCGTTCTTGCGCTCGCTGACCAGCACGTCGCCGAAGCCGACGGCGTGGGCGAGCTTGTGGAGGCGCGTGCCCAGCGTGCCGTAGCCCATGATGCCCAGCGTCTCCTGGCGGCAGCCCAGGGGCGGGCCCGCGGGCCACAGCTTGGTGAGGGTGCCCTTGTCGAGCCACTCGGCGGTCGTGGTCATGGTGTTGTGCACCTGCACCACGCGCTTGCGCGCCGCGAAGTACAGGCCCAGGAAGTGCTCGGTGACGGCGTCGACGTTGCCGGCGGGGCACTTGGTCACGGTGACGCCGCGGCGCGCGCAGTCCTGCTTGTCCACCCACGAGATGCCCACGGCCATGACGGCCAGGACGCCCAGGTGCGGCGCCCGGTCCATGTCGGCCGGCGTCACGGGCACCACGCACGCGATGACGATGGTCGCGTCCTTGATGCGCTCGCCCACCTCGGCCGGCGGCGTGCGCTGGTACACGTCGATCGTGTGCGGGAAGTCGAAGCTGGGCATGCGCGCGTGGATGCCTTCGAGCACGACGATGTGGTGCTTGTCCTTGCCGGGAGGCAGGCGGCCAGGGCTGAAGAGCGGCGTGGAGGTGGAGGTGGAGGTGCCGTTGGCGGCCATGGTGAAGGTTCTGAAGGGTGATGATCTGGGTGGGAGAAGGTGTCGTTGCCCGAGTCTGATGGAAGGACGGTGACGGAAGAGTGAGGAGGAGTAGTAGTAGTTGTTTTCGTTGGCAGCGATGCCCAACCGACCAAGTGAATCTGCCGCAGTGAATCTTCTGGTCCAAGTCGTCAGCGAGTGGCCGGATGACCTGCTCTTGCACACAAATGTGACCCTGAAAGCAAGTGCTGTTGGTGCACGACGCTGCTCCGAAAATCTGTGGATTGTCCTTGTCTGTGTCGATGCTGTTGTCCCGGAGAGTCGCAATGTCCTTTTCATCCACGAACCATGACCAACCCGGCGTGGATTGAATAGTCGTGGTAGTCGGCGTTCCGAGGCAGAGGTCTCACAGACTGGACCGATGAAGAAGCAACCAGCTCGCCAAGAGCATGCAGACCTGCCGTTGAAAGGCCGTGTGGGAGGGCAGATTGAGGAGGCTGCTGGTCTCGCTCAAGTCGCTCCAAAGTATGGCGCAGCCTCACTCGCGAGAAGTCGTTATATTGTCCCTCGCTCACGAACCTTGACTGGTTTCTTTCTTCCTCCCTTTCTCTCGACCCTCGATTCCAGGTAATTGTCCCCCCCACTCAATCTTGACTCGACGAAAGACTGTCAAGGACAGATCTCTGATGGGAAGTATACCTCCTGTCTTGGGCCGGTCCTCGAGATTCTTGACACCAATAGACCACTCTCGCCCAATGGCAACCTAGTCAGAACGGGAAAATGAATCGCGATATCTAAAGGATCTCCTTCCGTCTCTATGTCTTGTGCGCTTATCCCCCCGGGGGGGGGGGGGGAGCCGGCCGAGTCTAGTACCGAGAAAAGCCCCCAAGAAAATGATAGCGAGTGGTGAGCTAGCTAGCAAGCCTGAGTAGATAGCCAGAAACGCAGATCGAACGTATGGGGATCTATATCTTTTTTTTCCCCAACGAACCTGGATCTAGAAAGGAGAGAGTTACAGAAAGGTAACCAAAGGATCGCGGAGAGGGGGGGGGGCAAGATGGATATAGGCGAGGTTCATTATCTACAAATTGGGGCTCCTCTTTTCTCACCCACCTGCTCCAGCGAGGTCGTGATTGGCTGCGCCCTAACGACGACAAGGTTCCCACTTGATGATGTATCTACATGCAGTAAATACCACGTTGACAAACACGGGCCGGGTAGAGCCTGTCTTATATCCTATATCCTATATCCTGATATCCACCGTGGGACAAGGTGGGAGCATTGATCGACCAGGGTGGACAAATGGCGAGTCAACATGGACATCTGCAGCCCCCTGTATAGCGGCCCGCGGGCGATCCTTCCAACGCCCTTTCTGTGAACGAGCCAAACTACGGCCAAGTCAGGCACAAGGGCGTGCGGGAGTCGAGGTCGAGGCTCTGCTCGTGCCTCGGCTATACAAGGCGCGGGCCGATTATCGGCTCAATGCCAATCGCATCTTTCGCTGCAAATACGAACATGGAATTGGACATATGTATACACGCTTTGTATCACTGACAGCGCAGGCCCAGACAAGGCACAGGCACGAGGACCACTAGAGGAATGCTTGCGCCGTGGCCATGGGCACCATTAAAAACCATATCCATATGCCATGACCAGAAACAAAATGTTCACGGACACACTCAGCCAGAGCACTCCCCTGTCCACAGCCGACGCCTCGAGAATGACCGTCGGTATTAATACAGGCTCAACTTCCGCATTAGACTCGGGAAATGACCCTCGCCCTCTTCTTGCTTCCTAATGTTCGCTGCCACCTGGCTCTCCAGCGTCTCCGTCTCAATCTGGCCCAGGATCGTTTCGTCGTAATATTTGAACAGGGTGCCGCCTTCTGTCCATATCCGCCGCAATGTGACCACCGTCGCCAGGGCCGAGTAGATCTGGTATTCCTCTTTTTCAATCTGTTTTAACCGGTCGAGCGAGGTGTATGATTTCTCCCATTTGCTGTCGGTCTGTCGTTCGTATTCGGCGAGAATCTCGTGTGGCGTCGCGGTAAAGGAGTGGACTATTAGTGTTGTATTTCGGGACGCGTTGGCGTTGATGAGAGCCGCGACGACGAATTTGCCGACACTGGACAGGTTAGCACATGGAAATCAGACATTGGCAGAAACATACTCAGCCATGGCCGTAAAACTGACGGGCCCGTTCCCATCTCCCAGCAAGGTTGCCTTCTTCTCCTTGACGTCAAATTGGCCCAGCTCAGGTCGAGCCTTCATGGTTCCAAAGTATAAGTCGCTGTAAGGGCCCGTCACCAGGTACGTGTGTTCCAGCCTCTTCATGGTCTTCATATGCGCCCGCACTTTCAGCTTGAGCTGGTGAGGCGGCTCGTGGGCGGACTCGGGCCAGTATTCGATGTCGGTGCCATATTCGGAGGTGAAGAAGCGGCGCACACCCACCTGCTCGGCCCAGGTAATCAGGTTGATCTGCTTCTCAATGCCCCCACGGCCGACGCAGGAGACAATGGTGTCAATGCCTGGTGGAAGGAGGTACGTCAGTGAGGGAGGTTCTGCATGCTGCAGGCCGGCCGGTGTCGGCGCGGTGGACGTGTGTAACATACCTTCATATGCCCTCTTGACCGCGGACTCGCTCTCCAACCTGCCCGTGAAGATTTCCACCCCCCATGCCTCCAAGGCCGCGATATCCTGCACCTTTTCCACCAGGGTCTTCTCACTGGTCAGGACGCATATCCGGTCGAAGTTTTCCCTTGCGTCGACAATGGCCCGCGTAATGTATGTGCCTATGACGCCCGTCGAGCCGATGATGAGGATGTTGCGGGCGGGCTGCGAAGCGTAGGCCGGCATGGCCGCTGGGTAAAAAGGGAAAGCAAGCGGGAAGGATCAGGATTGTGGCGTTTTTTTTATTTTGGGGGGGAGTTGTAACCGAGGACTCGGCTCGTTGCTAACTCGGACGGGTGTGCCTAGTTTCTCGATGGGCTGGTCGCGCCGCAGTTCGTAGGACTTTTTCCCAGGTGTGCACGCGAGAAGTGATTGTTCACAGCAGAGCGAGGATTGGATGGGAGAGGAGGGCCAGGCTAAGTTAAGTGCTGACGGGTGGATCGTGGGTGGGAGGGTGGTTTGCGACGACGGGGTGGAAGACACATCAAAGGCGCACACAGAGGATAGTGGCAGGTAGGAAGTCGTGTTGGTGAGGTGTGTATCGAGTACTGTATATAGGCGTGTTGGATGCGTGTGCAAGGCTTTCGATGCGGGGATAAAAGCTGAGGTGGTGGTGAGAAGAACAAGAAGGACGACGAGCTGCTTCCGAATTTGGCCTCGTACTCGTGTTGGGCTTGCCTCGATCAGCGCGTACAGGTCAACAACCAGAACGAAGGAAGACGCTGCCTCCCCAAAATTAGCCTTGCCTCTTGCCTCGAAAGGCCCCCAAAAGAGAAGCAATTGATGATTGGAAAGGGAAGCAGAATCCCCCCAAAAGGGGCTGAGAAAAGGGGGGCCAGGCTGATCAAGAGCCTTGTCGACGACGAGGACGAGTCTGCTCTACGGAGTATAACAACAATCAATCGGGCAAGCATCTACCCGATTTATATCATTACCGAGTCTCTGCACCCCAAGATCGACCACCTCGCGTCAGATGGTCTCGCAAATTTAACCCAAAACCGCAAGTCGGTGTGTTCCTCCTGGTGGAACTCGACTGCGCTCTCGGCTCCGTAAAGACACCCAACACATCCAAAACGCTTCGCAAACATTCCCCCTCTCGAGTGCCTCTATGGATCGAAGCTATGTACATCGAAAATAAAGTGCCCGCCTTACAGGAGCCTCCACCGCTTGCTATCACCGATGCGTCTCGGTGCCACCAGGGCGGCCGCTGCCCCGCGAACATGGATGGCCCCCTCGTCCTTTGACCAGCAGCTCATCGCAACACCAACGCGAGACATCAATGAATCCCTTCTGCCTTGGCCGGATTGCCGGGTTCGATCCACCATCGCAACAGCCCTCCCCGCATTCAGCCTGACGAGCATTTTCAGCTCAAAGTCTGTGCCCTAACCGACGAGGCCAATGCAGTCTCAGCCCCAGCTCGCGCCCAGCACAGCGCAGCACAGCACACGAGCATCCAGATGTTGACGCGTCCCCAGCTCCGCATTCTTTGGTTCATCCACCACTAACTAGCCTCCCCGGGACATCGTCGATCCAAAGCCACCTGCAGAAACTGCTTGAGCAGCCCACGGGGCCAAAAAGTTGCCGCCATCAGTGCGTAGCAACTCGATTGTTGCAAGAGGAGGTAGGATCGCGAGCCCATGCAGTCATGCTCCCTGCTGCTGATGAAGGAGAAGATGTCTGACGAGGCTCATGCTGTGTTGTAGCCACTGGCCCCATGCAAGTTGACATGAAGGAAGAGGCTGCCTGACGATCAGACCAGCCTATCCCTGCATGTTGATGATATATCCGCAATGCGCAAAACCCTTTTGGACGGATCCACGGCACCTTGAACCGAATAACGATGCATGTGCCGGTTACGTGGCTTTCTCATCATTTCGTCGTCCTGAGTGTTGGACACTGGGCATCACATTGATCAAAGTACACCGTCTGTGCCTTATCGAGGGACGGGTAGACCATCACCTGCTGCATGATTGCCACTGCATTTACTGTTCTTCAGCACCTGGGCTAGACAGATCAACCTCCTTGTTGGTCAGTTGTATAAAGGCCTTTGCAGTTGGTGCCCATGGACAAGGTCAACCGCCATCTTTAGCCGGGAGACTTCTACCAATCCTACATCACAGAGCTGACATGGCAGATTAAGTCTTTTTTCTATCTCTAATATTTCCGGCCATATTTCCGTTTCTAGTCGAACCACATCAACCACTCGTCTGGCCTGTGTAGATCAAGTTCAGCCAGGCCCCCAACCTATACCCAGCCCGCGCAATCTGGATCCTCGCCACATCATAATGCGCCTTGTAATACGTGCCGCTCAGATCCCCTTGTTCGACCGCATCGACACCTGGAGCGAGGACATCGGTGCACACATAGCCATTCGCCTCGCTTGCCCAACTCATGGCCGTCGTCTGCGTGTCGTTCAGGCTGATGCCATCCAGCCAACTCCCGGCGTCCCAACCGTAGTCGCCCGCCTTGATCGCGGCGGTGAGATTCTTCCCGAATGCCTCGGCGTCCTGGCCGTCCGCCAACTGCTCCACAATCTCCGTGTCCCAAATGTGGTGCAGGTTGGTATGTTCGCCATCGTAGGTCACGTTGATGGTGTTTCCTCCCACGTCGAGGGCCTCGTCGTGGAGAGGCTGATGCAGGTCCCCGACGAAATGAACGATGAACCGCATGGCGTCGAGCTTGGTCGCAGACTTGGACTCGTCACTCAACAAGATGGATGTGTAATTCACAATGGCCGAAACCGAGCATCCGGCTTCACCACAGTCACGATTAAAGTCCACCGAGCAGGATTCTGGAGGGTTGTCGTTCGCGTCGATGTAATGGAGTGGTGCGGACCAGCCGCCCTCACTGGTGTACCGGTACGAGTCAGCCCATGTAGAGACATTGGCCATGTAGTCTGATTGAGTCGAGTCCAGAATCGATTGGACAGCGGATTTCGTGGCAGACGAGACGTATGATTGAGCAATCCATGCTATAGTCTCGTGGCCAAGTGTGCCCCAGGCGTTCGTCAACCGGGCCAAGAGGAATATTGCTGCAATGACAAGCGATGATAGCATGATTTCCAGATTGTTGTCTGTCAAACCTTGCTACCATTGTCACGACCAAGGTGGCATACCCTTAATATAAGAACATTGCTCTTCTTGGATGCCACAGACGCGTCGATGTCCAAACCCTGCTGCAGACGTCCAAGGATCAAAACAAACAACTCAGCTGTTTCAGAATGCATCACCTTCAGTGTCGCCATGGATCATCGACAATCTCATCTTCGGCGGATCAGTGGCATGAGCATATCGCCTGGCACGACATTGGACAAAGGCGGAGAGCCTCAATTTCCTTATGTGGTACTCCACATGGCCAATCACAAAGGCTCACGACGCCAAGACCGCCTCTCAAGTATGTGACGAGGCTCCACGCGGCTGTGAGAGAATGTTCTTTTGCCCGTGGAACAACAGCCGTCGTTGCATTCAATCAAGATTCTGCCGCTTCGCAAGCAGGTTCAGTGCAGATCCGGCAAGAATGAAGCCACATTGATCCTTGCTCAGGGTATGGTTGACGGGGATCGTGAAGGTCTCTCCGTTCTTCTTCGTGACCTTCAAGTTGATTTCGCCTTGACCATCGTTCTTCAGAACATCCCATAGGCCCTCTGTGTCGACGTGGTCGCAGGCATCGATGCGATCGTAGTCCTCTTTGTTGACAAATGTCAAGGGTACTACTCCTTGTTTCTTGAGGTTCGTTTCGTGGATCCGCGCGAAGCTTTTGGCCAGAATGATCTGGCCTCCGAGATACCGGGGCTGCAGGGCCGCATGCTCTCTGGCGGATCCCTCACCATAATTGTCTTCGGCCACGACCAGCCAATGTTGTCCCTTTGCCTTCCATTTCTTTGCGAGTTCTGGAATAGACGATGTGGACCCGTCACTGTCGTATGCAACATTGGTCTCGCCAGTCGCTGCGTTCACAGCACCAATGAGAGTGTTTTCAGCAATGTTGGGAAGGTGTCCCTTGTACTTGAGCCACGGTCCAGCCGCTGAGATGGTATCCGTGGTACACTGACCCTTGACCTTGTACAGGACTTTCAGGCCCTTCAGCTCGCCTTCTGGGAATGGCTCGAACGGCTCCAAGATAGCCAGTCGATCAGAGTCAGGGTCGACAACGACTTCCACGCTTTGGTCTGGCTCAGCAGGGGAAGGCAAGAATGCAGGATTGCCTATAGCAAAGCCCGACCCCGGCAGCTGTGCACCCTTCGGAGGCTCGAACTTGAACTTTTCCCCAGAGGGCAGGGCAATTTCATCGACTATGGGATTGAAAGAAGTCGACCCAGAGTATGAAATCGCGGTGACAATTTCCGGCGACGCAAGGAAGCTCATGGTACGAGGATTACCATCATTCCGGCCAGGGAAGTTGCGGTTGTAGGAGCAAATGATGGCGTTGTCTTCACCTTTCTTGACACCGTCGGTTCTCTTCCATTGTCCAATGCACGGCCCGCAGGCGTTGGCCAAAACGGTGCCTCCAGCGTTTGTGAAGGTTTCGAGCGTCTTACTTTCCTCCAAGGTGGCGCGAACCTGTTCACTTCCGGGCGTGATGAAGAAATCTGCCTTGGGTTTCAAGCCGGCAGCCTGTGCCTGTCTGACCAAATCCTGAGCACGGGTCATGTCCTCGTACGAGCTGTTCGTGCAACTGCCGATCAAGCCAGCCGAAAAACTGTCCGGCCACTTGTTCGTCTTCACTGCATCTTTGAACTTTGAGAGGGGCGTGGACAGATCAGGTGTGAAAGGGCCGTTGATGTGCGGCTCGAGTGTGGCTAGATTGATGGTGATTCCCTGATCGTACTCCACGCCCTGGTCGGCTCGTAGGAAGTTGTGTTTTTCCGAACCATATGCGATGCCCTTGACCGCATCGACAATGGCGTCTCGCCCTGTAGCTTGCAAATAGGGAATATGATTCTCGGTGAAGGGGAAAATCGACGTCGTAGCCCCCACTTCCGCCCCCATGTTGCAAATTGTGGCCATGCCCGTGCAACTCAGAGTCTCAACACCAGGCCCATAGTATTCGATGATGGACCCGGTCCCTCCACGAACGGTCAACTTGCCCGCTAAATGGAGGATCACGTCTTTTGGTGTAGTCCAGCCGCTGAGCTTTCCTTCTAGACGAACTCCCAGAATCTTTGGGGCTTTGAGCTCCCAAGGGGCGTCAACAAGCGCATCGACGGCATCGGCGCCGCCTACACCGATTGCAATGGCACCCAATCCTCCAGCATTAGGTGTGTGACTGTCCGTCCCCAGCATCATCAGGCCAGGAGCAGCGTAGTTTTCCAACACCGATTGATGTATAATACCTGCCCCAGGAGGCCAGAACTCAATCCCGTATCTCTTTGCAGCAGATTCCAAAAAGTCAAACACCTCCTTGTTGCCCGCAATGGAATTCGGCAGATCCACGTCTGCACCTTTCTCTCCCACAATCATATGGTCGCAATGGATACTCGCAGGCACAGCAGTACTGGGGAGGTTGCACGTCATAAACTGGAGGATGGCCATCTGTGCAGACGCATCCTGCATGGCGACACGGTCAGGCTTGAGCTTGAGGTTGGCTTTGCCCCGAATGTTCTTGCCATTGTCGGTACCAGTTAAGAGAGACTCGGAGGGGTTGTCGAGGTGAGAATACAGGATTTTCTCGGCTAGGGTCAGCCTCTGGCGGCCCAGAATATCTCTGACATCTTCAAAGGTCTTCAAGATTTTCTGGTAAGGGGGAACGGCAGCTCGTCGCCGCAACGGCGCCGCCTGAGACTGCTGCAGGGTTGCATAGCTGCGATGGTATGATGGCCGTGCTCTAGAGCAAGAGCCCAGGTCCAGAGGACATCTGACTCGCGCAGATGGTACTCGTTGCAGTAGGGCAGGCATCGTTTGGAGGGTGCTGTCTGGGCGAAGATGCAAACAGCAAAAGCGTGTCTCCGAGCTTCGGAGGGGGGGAAATGGAGAAGAAAATAAAATCAATGGCCGGCCCGAAGTTGTACCGAGCCTTGGCACTGTCAGACCAAACAGTGCTGACCCTATTGGTCGCGTCTGGACTCCCCCTTCCCCTTCCTAGAGTCCGGACCATTCAGATCCACCGCGTAATACCTATTACATGGCCTCCCATCCAGTCTCGAATTATGGAAGGCCACAGCATCAGGACAGCCCATCGGCGTTGAAGTAATGCACGAAGCAAGTACCAGCTTGACCAGTGGGCCGTCAAGCCTTCTACCATGTCTTCGCATCCTCAACCTCGAAGCACTTCGGCCAGGCTGGCTCGTCCTCACCGTGACGAGTGGTTAGAGCCGAGGACGTCAAGAAAGAGGATCCGATATTGTCCGGTTGCTCAACCCCAGGTTTGACTGACAGCCCAGCATGTGTTCCCTCGAATAGCCCCAAGAATCCAGCCCTCTCTGACTTTCCAATATGCGACGGATGGCTAGGTCAAAGTTCCTACATAGCTTCCACCTAGTTACCCTCTATACTGGGGGCCCCCATGTATATCAGCTTTTCATTGCAACGATAGAAGATATTTTCGCGGGTTATCCCTGAAAACGCCCACAAGGCTCCTGTGTGTGTGTGTGTGTGTGTGTGTGTGTGTGTGTGTGTGTGTGTGTGTGTGTGTGTGTGTGTTAACTGTTACTGCTGACGCAGCCCGAGGACAGCTGCAACGACCAGCCGTCGCCCGCGAACTTTCACTAACTAGCCTTGTGACAAACATTGCAATCAGGCGACAGATATTAATTAATTGATTAGAACGAGCCGGTCCAGAACCACTCCATTGGCAGCAATGGCTTGTCTCCCCTCGCTCTCTCTCTCTCTCTCTCTCTCTCTCTCTCTCTCTCTCTTGTCACATGTGTCGTTGTTCGGAGGTAGGTAGGAAACAATAATGCCACGGAGAGAAGGCGACTATAACAACAATGGCCACTTAGGCGATGGCGCCAATGACTGTGTACGCGAGAGCTCATGTGCGTGTGGTCTACTCCGTACAGGGACAAGACCGACAGGGGGTCCCCTGGTGGTCCCCTGGTCGCCCGTGTTGGTATCTTAGCATCTTAGCATCTTAGCATCTCAGCACCCTAGCATCTTGGCATCTTCGCATCTTAGCACCCAACGCGGCCGTAGTCACGTGAGCCCGGAGGTCGAATGATTGCCGCGCATTGGCCACACCGCCGGATTCCTTTTCCGTTCTGCCATCCAGGTTGTCGCGCGCAGGTCGACGCTGGGAAGAAGATGGGTTCTCCCTGAAAAGCCCTCCTTGCTGTCTCCGAGGCGAACCTGCGTCGGTGCCAGCACACCCTCATCCCTCATCCCTCATCCGCAGCAGACAGGCCCAAGGGCTGCTTTCACGGGGACCAACGCCCTAAATCTGGACCGTGGCCCTCGGCGGATTGGAGGAGCCACTTTCTGGAAGCCTTTTCCGCTCACCAGCAGCTGGCAGGAACAGCTGGTTAGTACGCCGTATTCTCCCCCTTCCTGGCCTGTCCCTAGTGGTATATATCTACGACCGCCTGACCCTCCAGCGTCGCGCCCGGGAGTTTGCCCCCCCCTCCCCCTATACCCCCTAGACCCCCTAGTTATCGAGACGGGTGTCCGGCTGCTCGTCCGTCCACACTGCTTCCCATCGGGCCAGCAACTCGCCCATCGTCACGTCCTCGCCGTCTTCTGCGTCCTTCTTCACCAGAGCGAGGTTCGGATAGACGCTGCGGATGCGCCGATGCGCCCCCACCGTCCACACGTTCTTGTCGAACTCGTCCAGGATCTCCATCAGGCGCCGAGGCAGCTGGACCCCCATCGACTGCGCCGTCGGCCGCAGCATCCGGAGCATACCGGCGTACACCAACCAGCGTCGGGCCCCCATCATCAAGTACATCGTCAGGTCGATGAGGGCGTCTTCGTTATCCTCCGACTGCGACGACGGCGGCCCACGCAGCGCCTTCAGCAAGATGAAAAACGCCACCGCCGCCGCCTGGCAACTGCCGGCCATCACGCGAACGAGGCCGTATGTCTGGCGGAACTGTCGATACAGGGGCAACATGTGTTGGATCAAGAGAAGGGACGTGCGGCGAGCAGTCATGCCCGCGGTCGGCGGGATGCTGGGCGATGCGTGGCCGGGTGTTGGCCCGGGCGAAGTGTCGCGCGCAGAAACCTCACTCAAGGTGAGGGAACACGAATAGTAAATGGCACTGATCTGGTTAGCCAGCCGCCCATGCACACACACACACACACACCCACACACCCACACCCACACCCCGCCACACACTCGCTGGGGAAAGATGTTGCTCACTGTAGCTCAAACAATGGCCCCGGCGTGGCGGAGTTGGCTTGCAACGTTGCAGGGAGGCTATCGTGCCAGGTACGCAACCTCGCCATCAGCTGCAGAGATGCATTCTCGTCTTCCAATTCAGTGAAAGGCACGCTTAATGCTACCTCATATGCTATCTCGGCCAAGTCACAATAGGCATTCACGAGGGCCTCTCCATACAGCGGATCTGTCCTCTCAGCGCGGGGATACGGTTTCCACTCTACCGACTTATCAAGGTCATCCCCCGTGAAAGGGCGCGCCACCGTCGGCGGTTCGAGCGTCGGGGGTTTGAGAAGAAAAATGGCAAATATCCTGGTCTCTTAGCAGGACAGGATCGACAAAGTGGATTCATCAATGGACTCACGTGTTGCAGGTAAAGACCGACCAGGAGACATTCAACAAGGCGGTTTTCATCTTGTCCACGGATTCGGCCGGGCAATCACGTGGTATCTTGACCTGGTTGTAGAGGCCCATGTCGCGGTACATGTGGACTACTTGCGACATGGTGGACCAGCCAAGTTGATCTTTGCCGCGCATACTCTGGTACAGCATCAAGAGGTACAGGCCTTGCAGGTTAGTCATGGAGGCGCGCCCTTCCTCACGGTCCCACAGGCGCCTTGCTTCGTCATAGAAATGCTCTCCCCAGGTATCCGGGTCGTCCGGGTCAGAGAACGCCCCAGGTAAGTCCGAGTAGCTGCAAGAAAGGGCCAGCAGGGCGTTCACCAGGAACGAAGAGCAAAGCGGACTCGTGGTGTCTCCCGCTGCCATGGCGTCGACCAGAAACGGTTCGTGAAGCGGATGCATGAAGGTGTTCCACCAAGTGAAATAGAGGGAGACCAGGTGTGAGACGAGATAATCATCGTCCGTGACTGTCGTCCAGGGTCTGGCCGTGAGCTGGAAGAGTGGCTCATCCGTCATCTGCTCCACGCTCATGGTCTTCCTTCGCGGTCGATTCGGCGGAGTCTGCTCGGCCAGACTGGCAGCTTCGGCTCTCAGCCTGAGAAGGCCATCAATCGTGGCTTCGGTCTGGGGACTGTTTTCACGAAGTTTTCTGACGCTTTCGTCGATGACGGAGTTGATCTAAAGGTCGAAGACAGTCAGTCAGTGTCATCCGCTGGAAAGTGCAACCTCCAAGGTCATTTGTCTCTCCCCCCCGCGGTGGGTTTTCTTCTTGTGTAGTGTACCGCCGGACGCGCAAAAGCCCACGGACGCGACTCACGGTTGACAGCGGTGCGTCATCTCGAATCAGCCGGATGAGGTGCTGGGCCTCATTCTCGTCACTCGATCGAACAGACCGGAGCAGAGCTCTCAACAGATCGCGGTGATGCTCGGTCCCCTCCTCCAGCTTCCGCTTGATGGCCTCTTTCCGCCGCCCGTCGAGATCTTCTCTGAACACACAGTCGGTCTTGGAGGCGATGCAAGCATTGCAGGGTCCGGGCGGGCCACTGCACTACGGGACTGTCAGTCATGGCCATTGTGTCAACAGGGTGAAGGCGGGCGGGGGTCTGCATCCCCCATACCACACACCACACACCTTTCTTCTCTTGGCCTTGCACGCCAGGCACGCGGCGGTGGCGTTGCTCCTGGCATTGCGGGTGATGCTCCGCCCGCGTGTTGGGACGGAAGGCCCGCCGGGCTCCTCGGGCGGGGGATTTGCTGGTTCGATGGGCCTCAGGCGCCGCTGGGACATTTTGCTCTGGTGTCCCCGGATCAAATTTCCAGGCCCGTGGGCTGGTGGGTTGGAGCGTGGTGTCCGGGCAATGAATGGCCTCACGGAAGTTGTTTCCAGGAGAATTGTATCAGCAAATCTTGCCCCGCTAGGTCGAAAGCAGGTTGGCCCACGATAAGCGCAGGCGCCCGCATGCGGTCACGCGGTCGCTGCATCTGGGCCACAGGGGGGTGGCTGGCTTGAGAGCGGGAAGAAGGGGTGGCTTGCTGGCAGAGCGTGGGTTTGCACAACAACGAGTCAACGACTCCCAGTGGCAGGGGAAACATTTGGGGGGGGATTTTTGCTCCTGCCGCAGAAATTGTGGATACTGTCCTAGCGGCGATGTGGCCACCCCTTGCCCTAGTACGGCTAGTGACCTCGGCGCTAGCCATCAATTACACAGTTCTGATTGGACGGGATGCCGCCACCTTCCTCTAGCGTTATTCTCAGTGGTCTGGCGCCAAGATGACCGCCTGCGTCTTCTGTCAGACCAGTCATTTGTCCGCTGGCGGTCTGCTGTGACGGGACGATTTGGCTTGGTTGGCCTTGCAATGCCGAGCTGGATGACAATAAGCTGGTATTTTTTGTCTGACCAACCCACCCCCCTTCTCCCGGAATCCTCGTCATACCGCCCGTCACACCGTCAGGCGGCCACAGATCTGCCCGCCCGCCGGCCGACGTCATACAACAACAAGCGAGGTGTGCGAGGTGCTCGGTACAGAGGGCACAGATTGCTCGTTCTGCGCAGACCTCTGCACCCAGGTACGCAACTTAGTGGATTCTTGTTAAGGTAACTTGATCAATACGAAGGGGCCATATAGAGGCCGTGCGAGCCAGGAAAGCAGCGAATTCTGCCCCCCACTCCGTGCGAACGAACTCCCCCTCCCCCCAGCTTCGAGCAGAGCTTAGCTATACTAGGTACCCGGCGTTGAGAAGGCACGGGGCGCTCCCTTACGGGTCTTTTGGTGACCTGACGCAAAACACTTCCCCCAGCCTTCGGACCAGATTGTCTGGGGACCCGAAGGGGGATGTGTCCTTGAATCATGCCAGACTGAATATATCAACACCCATCGCAGACTGCTCTCCCCCCCCTTATTCGTCCCCTGCCTCTTCCTCGGCCGCGGTTCTCAACTCGTAAGCAAGGTCGTAACATTCCGCCAGAAGGTCGTTGACACTTCCTTGCCCTTCCGGAATGTCGTTTCCGATCTGGAACTTGCCGTCAACCCGCATGTTGTCGATGGAGTTGAGCTTCATACTGTAGGGATACAATTCTCGTGGGTTGGAGACCCCGCCGGCCTTCTTGACCTCGACCAGACATTTGCGTAGGGTGAGGAGCTGGTTGTATATGGGAAGGAGGGCTTCCGACACGGGCTCGGATGCGATCAGTAACTGGTAAATATAGGCATAGCCCCGCCGGATCAGATACAGGAGTGTCTGCCACCGCGAATCAGTAATTGCGGTTGTAAGCAAGCAAGCAAGCAGCTCATGGGTGCCATTCTTACTCTCTGCGCGTGTAGGTCTGCAGGATGGCCCTCGGCATCGAAGAAATTACCATCTCGCCTCGAATCGTCAATACGATCCAGCTTCCTCTGCCACATAAACAAGTCGGTTTCGCGGAGGGACCAAGCTTGGGTCATGGTCAGCCGGTCGAGCTGGTTGCGGATTTCGATGAGTTTGTCGTAGGTATCCTGGAATCGCTCGTCTATCTTCCCTTGCCTGATTCGAAAAGGTCAACGAAAAATTGTCCCACAGCAAGAGGGCACAGCCAACGTACTTCTGTTCGACTATATCGGTAAACTTGAGACATCTTTCGAGGAGTGGCACTACCAAGTCTTGCCCCCCCTTGACTTCCCCTTGTTCGTTTGGGAGCTTGCCGTCTTTCATCGTGGCTTGGATTTGCAGGAGCTGCTCCCGCAGTTCGTTTAAATCTTTATGACTGAACTGCAGGTGATTTAGTATTATGATTCAACAGGCCGAGATCTGAGTATGTACCTTGCTCCTTGTATTCAACGCCGCAATGGCCCGGAGAATGGAGACCAGCTTCTCCCATATCGGGGTCATTTCTGGAGAGAGTGTAGAGAGGAAGTTGCGCAACTCGTGCAGCATTTCCCGGCACACCTCCAGACGATATTGGATGCGGGTCAACAGGTGATGGGAGTACTTGTCCTTGCCGTGGTCCAGGGTGGTCTGCATCTTCTCAAGGGTGTGTTCCAAACTAGTCAAATCTCTCTTGCTGTAAAAGGCAGCTTCTTTGAGGTGTTGGCAAAGGCGCGTGATGTTCCCGGTCATGGCGTACAGCGCAGGCGCCTCGTTGTTCCGTCCCACGGCCATGAAGAAGAGAGAAACAAGTTGCAGACAGTCATCGAGGACTGTATCCACTCGGTTCTGTATCAGATTCTCTGGCCCGCGGACCGAGTTGAGGATCGAGACTTGCTCGATAACCTGTTCGTACAAGGGGAGGACGTCGGAGGATTTGACATAGGTGCTTTTGTCTTGCTTGAGGAGCAGCAACTTGTCTCTGGTCAGGAGCAGTTTGTCCAGGATCGGCTTCTCTTGAGGCCCAACGGGCGCGCTTGTAATGGGTGAATCAGACATGGTCGGTGGTGTTCATCAGAGGCAAAAATTGATAATCTGGGGAGGGGCAGCAAGGACAAATGGCGCAGCAGCGGGCGCACACGAGACTTTGTCTGTGAGCAGAATCTGGAGGGTGGGCGGTTGGCGCTGACAAGATCGTGGAACAAGAGATAGAGGGTACTCCAAGTTCGCAATCGACGGATGCTCGGTTTGACAGTGGACGGTGATTAACTGCGGTTTTGGGCTGCGCGTGCATGCACAGTGGATGTGGTGGGATGCACAGGCACGGGCTCAGTATGATAGTGGAAATGGGTGGGCATGCGGTGATGCAGTGCTTAGAGAAAAACTTGCCCCGCGCGGTAGGCTGTGGAAGCAGGGCGCTGGCTAATCAGAGCGCCCAGCGAAGGCCCCGAAAACTCACAAACCCCCGTCTGTGCCGGGCTAGCCTGGGGCCCTGGAGGCCCAGATGTCGCCATACGAAGCACCTGGCTTCACTAACGAGGCACCTAAGCTGACTGGGGCTGCCCCTCGCCTTGGCGCTTGGCCATCCCAGTCCAATCACCCCGCCTTCTCTCGATCCAACAGCTTGTTCCGAATCCCAACCGACTGGGAAGCCATGCTCGCCCCGGGGTAACAGCCTTGTCGACATCAAAACCCCATTCCTTCTTCTGCCCACCTCCATACAATCAATCTCCTCGATATCGTATCCCAGAGGCGCACATGGGGACTGCACACTCCGGCAGCCACGCAATCGCGCCACGCACTGTACATCAGGATCACCATGCTCTGCCCTTCGCTCGTCTGATTGACGGGACTTTTACTTGGGACATGGCCGACATCAGCCACCGGGTCAACTCTACCGTCGTGGCTGATATGCTTGGAGACTGCATAACGGTTCTGTTCGGCCCAGTCGAGGAAGTGCGGCCTTCCATAGACCTGTGGTAGCAGAACCGCCATTCTATAGACGGCGGAAGTCATCAGTGCAGTGCCAGCAGCATCTCCATAAGCCCAGGCAGAAGATCGATGCGATGGCCCGTCCAGATAGTTCTTCAGGAGACCCGACATTTCATCCCGGTGTTGGACCATGGTGCATTCCAGCATACCGTCAATGATATCTGTGAGTGCCTTTGTGCTTCTTGCCTTGAATTCGTTGTATTGGAGCACTTCGATTGAACTGTCTGGCGGAGGCTGCCACTTCGAAATCGTGGCCAGGACTCTGGTCATTCCCGCTACAGCCCATGCATTGCTGGTAAGCCATACATCCGGGTCTGAGCAGCATACTCCCGGTTCTAGCTGTGTGGGCTCTGAGACGATATGCCTCCAAAGGCCGTGACAAGTTTGCCCGTCCTCCAGCGAAATGTTTGTCCTCAAAACGGAGTTGTAGAGTTGACACTGCTGCACAGCTGTTTCTAAGACCTGCATGTCCTGCAGTGCCACACCATAATACGCAAGGAATGGAGGCACCATGTAGACGAAATCACCCCAGAGTTCGGGGGGCTCATCGCGGTGCGAAATGGGTGAGGACATGGCATGCACATGGAACCTGGTGGCTTTTGTCATGAGGTAGTCGGCCTGCCGCTTTGCAGCCTCGAGGTAGGTCACATTGTAATGAGATAGAAGCAGGGCGGCTGTGCCCAGGGACGCAGGATCCGCTGCTGAGCCTATGCCGTTGTGAGTCTGGGGGACAACCCTCAGAAAGACCGTGCTCCCATCTCTGTATTATCAAACAACTCTTGACAACTCACCTTCACCATCAACCAGTAGATCCGAGCCGTTGGTCCATATCACTGCTCTTGCATACGCAAGACCCTCGACTTTCGAGGGGTTATTGACCTTGGGAATCCGTCCGTCCGGGAAAGCATCAGACCCAAAGACGGTGAGCTCGCGATCACAGAACTCGAGGAGAGCTTCTGAGAACGTTCCAAACTCCCAAGACCGAGAAGTAATTGCGCGACCCTTCGCCAGCACTTTTTGAGGATCGAAGCCTGCGCCTGGCGTGGAAAGAAGAATCCAGGCTGCAGTTGCAAAGGCAGCTACAGCCAGAGGCACTATATAGTTCCTCATTATGTCGGTCTCGATCCCGTGTCCATGGTCAAGCAATCGCCTGTTGGGAATTTCGCGAGATGCAGTGATGCCGAGTTTCAGCAGGACTAAATCAGGCTAAATGGGCTGATACTATGACGCAGCCTTATATACCTGCCACGACGGCATCGACGACTGAAAACATACCCTTGAGTACCTCCTCAAGTTCCACTTCACACCCCTAGCACGAACGAGAGAGGAATGTACCACTGGTGAATTTTCCATTCTGTGAGAACATGAGCTGGCGGCGCCAGGGAGGTTGCCCATATTAATTACGACTCCTGTTCAGAAGACTCGAACACTCTCTCCCCTTCAAACCAAGTGCCCAAGACCTGAGCCCCCTCAAATTCACCCTTACTCAGATCGCGGTCGATCATGATGAAGTTCGCTTTCTTCCCGACCTCAATGGTCCCAGCCTTGTTCTCTCGGCCCGTCGCCATTGCACCCGCCGCGGTCAGCATTCTGCAAATCGTCTCGGCAGCTGTATTCGCCGCAGATTCCGGTGCCGGCAGGGCGGCAGCAATACTGTCCATGATGAGGGCACAAGCAGGTAGAATGGACGGGTCTTGGAAGGCCCAGTCGCTTCCAACGGTCAGATGAGCTCCGTTTCTGATCATCTTTCCCCAGTTCCAGTCCATCAGACCATTCGACATCGCTGTGAGCGGATGAACAAAGAACATTGACGGGGACATCTCGGCGGTGACATTTAGCTGCTGGAAGCGCGGATAATCATCTGGCTACATTAGCACATTCTAACCAGGACCGGGCGGTGCCATACCGTCATGTACTCCGCTGCAGTGCGCGATTTCATGCCTGGGCCCATGACTGTTGGTCTTCCTAACGGCTTCGTACACATCCAGGGCCCGACGTGTACTACCAAATCCCGTGCAGTGGATCTTACATGTCATTCCTCTCGCGTCCAGTTTGGAAACAGCCTCAGCCAGGTCTTCGATTTGTATCTTGCTCTCGTCAATTTCTCCGGACTCTGTGAGGCCAGCATGCGTGTAGTACGGATGAAGGGGGACACCATCCAGCATGAACTTGACAAAATTGGTCTGGACATGTTGTGACCTGAAACTTCCTGCTCGGTCAAGCGTCTCGTGCAACGTTTCGAGACTTTCTTCAGCAAGCTGCTCTGGCTTATACACGATGTGGGTCTGCACATCCATCTTCAACTCGCTGGCGGCATCGAGCTCACCTAGTGCTCTGAGGATGAGTGTGTTTGACGCTGCTTCCTGAAAACTCGTCACTCCTACCGAGTGCAGCAACTTCATTGCATGGAGAATACTGCGTTTGATATGTGCCATCTCCGGCTTTGGCAATGCCAGTGCTGCCTTTGTCATGGCCAGCTCCGTCAGTTCGCCGGTCAGAGTCCCATCTGGCCGACGGAAATATTTGCTGTGTGGCGCATCGGGCTCGGTGAGGCTGTAACCCGACCTTTCTAAAGCCGCGGTGTTGAGGAACATCGCGTGGCCTGCTCCTCCTCTCAAAAGCACTGGTGTCTCGGGAAATTCATGGTCCAGCGCTTCTCGGTCGAAATCCTCAATGCGGTAGAGGTCCCCCACTATCCAGTCGCCATATGCGTGGGCGTGTTCACAGGCGCACGATGGCGACTTGAGCCTTTCAGTGATGTTGGACATGGTTGCGTCGAACCCGGGCTTCAGATTCGAGAGACGGGAGAGACCTGCAACAAGGATGTGGACATGTGCATCGTGAATACCGGGCATCACAAATCGCGACCGCAGGTCGAACGTCGGAAGTTTCTCGCGTCGTGCGATGTCTAGAATGTCATCGTTGGTTCCCACCGCTGTAAATTCACCACTCGCTGAGACTATGAATGCCTCGACGCGGTCTCCGTGGTTGCTTGCCGTGAAGATATTGCCAGAGTGGTATGCCACAGACCCTCGACTTCCAGCTGCCATGGTCCTGACAATCAAGGAATGGAAGGTTCGGAGTTGCAATGCGCGAATGGTAACTAGTGACTCGGTAGGAATGGTGGATGTGAGCTTGACTCGGAACTCAGGCACCCTGCTCAGAGGCGCAAGTGGTCAACAGGTCTCTCTTCGACAGCTCGAGGATGTGGAAGTTTGTAGTGATGCAGTTCTACCAGGCACAAAGGACCGTTCACATTGAGAAATGTCAGCATTGCCATTTAGGCGTGCCGTGCAACACTTGGATAGCTGCGAAGGCTTTTCGAAGGAATGGCCCCCCAGGCTGTCAGCATATCCCCGGCCTCGACTATCCCACATACTGTGAGGTAGCAGGTGGCCACGGGTGTGATAGAGTGGAACTGACGATATAGTACCTTACTCTAGTTATGGGTGACGGTTATAGTTCTGCAAGTATCTCTCTTGACGCCTAGGCGAGACGAGGGGTTGGCAGTTGGTGGGCTGTTGCTGGTGGAGTGGCTTATATGTAAAGAGCTTATAGGCGGGTAAAAGTGGCGGTCATTTCGGATTCTGTCGCAAGGCTGGGCGCCATTTCATAATAAGATATCCCATCTACCTTATACCCACCTGATCAGGGTTCCTATTGTCCTGTCCTAAGACTTCCGAGTAACCTTAAAGGGAGTGTCGTAACGCTCATCACGAATTCGTGGGAGAGTCCATTCTGCAGGCATCCGAAGCACCGAGCCAACATAGCCTTGCCGATATGGTATACGAGACAACCAGACCTAATTTCATTACCCACGCCGACCTGAAGATGTCCCAAATCCAAGTATCTTTGCCAACAAAGCCGCTAGTTATCTTATAAGTAGCTGCTGGAGGGTTATCACGATTTATACTTCCGACGTTACAATCCTGTGGAATGATAAAACATGAGATGGCACATGCCGTGGACCTGGATGTAGCGCTAAGCAAATTGTTTTCCGTTGGCGAAGAGTTTACGGGCCGATGTGGACACAGATCTCGCGATCGATTTGGACGGCGTGCAAAGGAATCCTTTCAACATCGGCGCTGGTGCCGCCTCGAAATTCTCCATGCAAACCTGGCGTTGAACTGTAAAATTCGCACGTCTTTCGTATGGGCGGAAAAGGATGGCATTCGAGTAAAGTGTGGCACGGGCTATTTCAAGCCCTAGGGGCTCCAACTCGAAGCTAAGCAAACTCGACTTCTCCCTTCTCCGTATCGTAAGCGACGATCATGGCTTAGGGCTCCCTTCGTTGAGCCATCAAGGCGGCGCCATGTCGTCGACAGCCCCATAATGGAGCGGGATGATGCCCTTTGCAACGACCAATTGGCCTGTGGGAGTGGTCATTTTGCCAGATTGGCGACTGCTTCGTCTCTACACTGTGCCGTTGCAGGAAACGAGACTTCCCGAAAGAACAAAAACTTATCCTGGTGTGATCACGGGCCATTTTTTCCTCGACGCTCTGCAACGCCTGAAGGTGAGAGCCTCTCACTCTCCTGTTTTTGCTTTTGCCAATCAATTATTCCTACGGCACTTATTTTCTATCCCTGGGGAGTAATACCATTTACCTTTATTGGGACTTCTGTTGGAGCTTGTCTACTCCAGGCTCAGCACTGAAACATTTGAGGGATGGCCAATGCGCCTCCTGCTTTCAGACCAGAGCATGATTATTTATGATGTCGAAGCTTGGTGAAAGTGCCTCCCGAGAATGGACACGGGAGAGTCGTTACCTCATTCCAATTTACAATCTCGTCAGTGGGCCCTAGAACAGCTGGGCATATCGTCCTTTGTCGATGCAGACGGTAAAGAGCAGTTGTCGATTCGACTTGGCTCGAGCTCCTCAGAGAAGCCCCAGTTCTCCGAAGCGGTTTTGGACAAGTCAACCGGGCAATGGATACCACGCACCCCTCAGCCTGCGCTCCAGAAGGCCGAGCTTGCGCATCGCCCATCGCGCCATTCACTGAAAGCAGAACCAGACACTAAATGCTGGACTAGCCATCTCCCCCAAAATGAAAATGTGCATTGGTTCTTGACCGGGGTGGATTGGGATACGACCGATTTCGGGCCCCTCGAAAGCTGGCCTATTTCCCTGAGAACCGTTGTCAGTATTGTGCTGGCCGATAACTCCCCCGCTGTCGTCTACTGGGGGCCCTCGTTTTCTGCTTGCTTCAATCTGACGGCATATAACGATGTATGTCAGAGGCTTAACAATCGTTCGGGCATCCAAGGAATGCCCTTCAAGGACATATGGGAACAGTCATGGTCAACCTTGGAAAGCTTTTTCAGAGCGATGCAAGATAGTAGTCGCACCATGAAGAGCATGGAAGTAACATTGTTCCCTCAACAGCCTGACGGCCGCCTTGAAGAAACCTTTTGGAGCGGGACCCTCCTGCCTATCCTTGATGAACGGGGCAAAGTGAACGGCTTTTACAATCGGGCGACTGAGATTACCAGTGAAAAGGTAAGAGAAAGGAGATCGAAAATGCTTTACTCAATCAGCGCACCACCAGCCGACCCGAATGGATCGGTTTGGGAGCATCTTTTCCAAGCCCTACGAGAGAACCCAGAAGACTTCCCTATGGCTTTCGCATACTCCGCCGAAGACGACGCCGCCTCCTGCAAGTTGACTTTACAACAGTCGCTGGGGTTACCACCGGGTGGACATCCTCTGGTCCCCAAATATGTGGATATCTATGAAGGATCAACCGGGTTTCTATTCTACTATCGTCGGCTTAAAGCCACAAACAAGCCGATTGTGCTTCATCATTTGGACAACACACTCCCTGAAAACTTTCTGGAAGGATTTGACTGGCGTGGCTACGGTGACACTCCGATCTCCATGGCTCTCGTGCCCGTCTCTGTCAGCAGCAGACTGCTCGGTGTCGTAGTCTTTGGCCTCAACCCACGGAGACATTATCAAATCGAAGATGAGGCGTTCATCCAATCTTTGTGCCGACAGGCATCTGCGACGATTGCCTTCGCTGTCGACCGCGAGGAGGCACATGAGCGCGCCGAACGGCTCACCCTACAGCTACAAGAAAGCGAGCGGCAAATCAGAGAAATTGCTGAACATAGCCCCGTAGGAATGATTCGACTTACGCCAGCAGGAAACATCATCTGGGCCAATAAACGTAAGTTTCCCGTCCTCTCGGCGAGCCCGTTGTGGATTTCAGTCTGGATCGGAGTGGTCATTTTGTTCGCTTCATCGGCCAGCGGTACACGCTAACAAATGTGTATAGAATACTACGAGATGACTGGCCACCCCGTCGAAGACAAATATGAATTCTCTTTCGTTGAGCCTCTCCACCCTGATGAGAAAGAACGTATGATGGGAATGTGGCGCGAACTTGTCAACGAACTGAGGCATGTCAGTCAGGAATTCCGCTTGCAACGGACATGGCGACCCCCTGCCACTGCTGGAAACCCATATCCGAAAGAAGAATCTTGTTGGCTGATGGCACATGCCTTCCCAGCTCTAGAAGACGGAAAGGTCAAAAGCATTGTCTGTTGTATCACCGACATCAGCAAAACCAAGTGGACAGAAGAAGTTCAGAGCCGTCTCGCTCTCGAAGCAACCGAGGCTCGAAAGTTACAAGAAGCGTTTATTGATTTCGTGTCTCATGAGATGAGAAACCCTCTCTCAGCAATTACCCAACTTGCAGATGGAATTGCTGCGTCTCTGGTCGACTGGACCTCTTCAGATCAGTCACCAGAGGCGACACAACAACTGCTCAAGGAAAATGTCGAATATGCAAAGACGATATTGCTCTGTGCTTCACACCAGAAGAGAATTGTCGACGATGTCCTGACACTGTCCAAGTTGGACTCTCAGCTGCTTTCGATTACCCCGGTGGTGACCCAACCACATGTTGTGGTCGAGTCAGCGTTGACAATGTTTCGAGCAGAGTTTGCCACCCATTCTATCGCCATCGAGAGCGTCGCAGACGACACGTTCGAACAGTACAAAGTGGACTGGGTATCTGTGGACCCTGTCCGGCTGACGCAGATATTCATCAACCTCTTGACGAATGCAATCAAATTCACAAAACTCGAGGCTGTCCGCAAAATCACCATTCGAAGATCAGTGTTTATTGGCCACGTCCCGCGCATAGACAATATTGTTTGGTTTCCTACGAAGAAACCCAAGCGTCTGCCTCCACAGTCTCCCCAACGCGGTGACGGCGAACCAGTAAACCTTCTTTTCTCGGTCTCGGATACAGGAAAGGGGTTGGAACAAGAAGAGATGGCCCGACTCTTTCATAGATTTCATCAAGGGACAAAGAAGACGCATATTAAATATGGAGGCTCCGGCCTTGGGCTTTTCATCTCGCGCGAACTTACCGAAAACATGGGAGGCGAGATTGGAGTCATCACCGAACCGGGGAAAGGAAGCACATTCGCGTTCTACGTGCAAGCACGTCGAGCAGTCGCTCCAAACGATGACGTGCACGTCGTCCAACATTCAACTCCGTCCTCAATGTCACGGCGTACCTCTTCCACGTTCAAGGCGGAGATTCCAATTAGAGCATCTCCTAGAATCACCCCAGCCAAGAGGCCCGCTTCTGTGCTTCTTGTCGAAGACAACATCATCAATGCGCAGGTGCTCACCAAACAGCTTGAAAGGGGAGGGTGCACAGTGTACAACGCAAATCATGGAATTGAGGCTTTGGATTTTCTGCCTCGAACGAGGTCCTGGCACGACTATCGGCCCATCCAAAAAGTCGAGACTCCGTCGTCTAATCTGGACGTTGATATCGATTGCATATTGATGGACGTTGAGATGCCCGTACTGGACGGCTTAACCTGTACCCGGCGGATACGGGAACTCGAGCAAAAGGGAAAGTTGAAGCGACACATCCAAATCATTGCCATCACCGCAAACGCCCGGGCTGAGCAGATCGAAGCCGCTTTCGAGGCAGGTGTTGACGACATTTTGCCCAAGCCATTCCGAGTGATGGAGCTGCTAGAAAAGATCGAGAACAATACCAAGAAGGGCAAAGTTTCAGTCGCCGGTGAATAGTTTGTACATTTCGACGTGACCATCAACGTCTCCGGGAACAGTCCGCCCTCGAGCCCACGATATGCCTCTGCCAAAGTTGGTCATGTTGAATTTACATGGTGAGGAGATGGTGCACAACGACATGCCCTCGGATCCCATCTGAGCTAGTGTTTACCGATCAACTTCCCGAGCTTTCCAAACGCGGATTCGAGGACGAAGAAGTGTCCGAAGAAGAGGATCTGGAGGCGAAGTGCCGCCACAAGGTCTGTGCCCAAAAGATTGTCTCCAACGTCCCTAGGACCATTAGAGAAGCGATTACGGTGATCTTGACGGCGCGAGATGCACCCAGGTTCGCAAAGCTGAGGGAAGGGTAGGAAGGATTCTGGTGATTTTGACTTGACTGAGAAGCCTTTCCATTCGCGCCGGAGGGGTTGTCGTGGCGAGTTGTTAATGTTCGATGACTGAACTGCTGACCGAGTCCGGTCAAGGTCTGGGGACGCTGAGATGAGCGTTCGAGGTCGAGCCTCGACAGTCGAAGCTTGAGGCGCAGACTTGACAGGGCTGTAGGACGAGATACTAGAACTGCAGGCATGGTTGACAGAGGGCCGACTGGAAGTAGAAGGATTTGTTTGTGGGGGATGTTGGGGTGGTTCACGCAGCGGAAACTGCGGCGCAGGCTGGCAGCGATGATATACTTATTGTCACCCCTGTTGCTTTGATGGCACTGATACCCAAGCTGTGTGAGTTCAAGCGCATGGAGTTCCATAAAATGAGAAGGAGTATGCCGATGTGATGTGATGATTCGTTGGGTGCAGTTGCTCCACCTCGTAATCGCGATCGTATTCGTGTCCTCGTTTTCGCGTTCCAAGAGATACACCTTGTTTCTCACATCTCCCTCGTCCACAACCAGTCTGTGTAATTGCTTGTTCCTGCTGTTCGTTTGCCATCCAGAATCAAAGGCCCCGATGCCTCCACGACGGTCACACCAAAAGTCGCGCCGCGGCTGCCTAACCTGCAAGGCTGGTCACTTAAAATGCGATGAGACGGGGCCTCCCTGCGGCCGCTGCAAGCTCCGAGCAACGACATGTGAGTACACGAGCCCAGGTTCAGGACTACAGCAGCCGCAAAATCTGCCATCCGGCCATTGTCGGCCAGTCTCCACAGAGATCAGTCCTGACCTCCAGCAATTAGAGGAGCCGCTGTTCCCTAACGAGGGCCGCTTGCTGGAGCTTCAACTCATGCATCGATGGTCGACGGAAACTTACAAGAGCATGTACAGCAAGGTGGCGGGGGATGACTATATCTGGCAGATTGCGGTGCCGCGGTGGTCGCTGCAACACGATTTCCTGTGCGCCGGTCTCTTCGCCCTCTCCGCCTTCGAGTCTGCCAGCTGCTCCTCAGGACCTGGCCGTGGCAAATACCTCGAGGCGGCCGTCGAGTATCAGACTATTGCCCTGAATAACTTCCGCCGTCAACTTCAGCACCAAGAGACAAACCCAGAAAGCTACGAAACTGTCCTCTGCTTCTCACTAATGCTCATGGTACTCGCCCTGGCCTCATCACAGTTCGCGTCAGAGTTGGCGTGCGGCACTCAGGGTGACGATAGCATGGTGCAGAACACATTAACTCACTTCGAGTTGGTTCGCGGATGTAGCACCGTTCTAGGGGACAACGCAGAGCAATACTTGGCCCAGAACTCCTACGTACAAAAGCTTACACCTTTCGAAACACTGCCCCGGACGCCGTACGATTCTGATATAGCGCTCGCCATGTCGACATTGAACACAGCCAACGAGAGAAGGATCACGTCGACTGTGGGCGAATCCTACGAGCATAGAGTCCAGCAGGTGGCCCATTTTGAAGCGTGCAAGAAGGCGATAAGCCTCCTTGAAGAATGCTTTGCCAAGTGCGTCGGCCACGATGACGACCACCAGGGCTACATCCTGGGATGGCTGAATATGGCCGGCGAGGAGTATGTCAGTGCCATCAAGTGCAATGACCATGTTGCACTGCTGGTATTGATGTACTGGGGTTCGCTGGTCGAGAAACTTGGCCGCCGTGTCTGGTGGGCGCGAGACTTCGGGCGGCTTCTGGTCGAAGAGATATCGGGAAAGACACTGAGTCAAACAGCCGACGCTTTGACCATGGATCTCATCGCGTCGGCACGAAGGTTGATCGCTCAGCATTCTGGCGGCATGGCTGATGTGTAACGGATCCACAACCCATCACAATGTGGATCACGCGGCTGGTGGCACACGAATACGATCACGATCACGATTACGACGAACATGGGTGCAAGGAGCCTGCTGTTCAAATCAATACATAGCGAAAGGGTAGGTCGCTTCGTGCTTTTGCAAACCTAATCTGTGGTCCGCCTCTCCTCGATAAATATCCGGAAAGCGTGCCTCCAGACATTACACTCAACTATGCCTCGCCATTCAACTCAATATTAACCAAGCTTACCATGCTTGATACGACCATACGGACCAACCGAAAGCGCCCAACCACACCAGAATCTCACAGCAGAGAGGGCTCTACCAAGAATACGCCCGTCCTACGGCATTCACAAGAGTCCCATCTGCCTCCATGGCTACCCGATTCAGTCGCCGCCGCACGTGTGAAACTTCCCATCCTCGTCGGGCTGCTCCTGACATGTTCACCCACCATCTTCCTCTACTCTCTTGAGAGTTGCCGTGACCACCAACAACGAACAGACCTGAGTATCCTCATCCGGACTTATATCCTCACTGGCACTGTGGGCATGACCGTCACTATGCTCGTGCAATCCGTTCTCGCCTACCTGCTCGCTTTGCTCTGCTTCAACGGCCATGCCAATGCAACATTGTACCTCGCCGAGACAATGAAAGCTGAACATGACATCAAAGACGAAGCTCACCGTAAACGACGTCGCGAAATGTCCCGTCGCCATGCGTATTGGGTTTTCATGCTGCTCTTCTCCTTCGTGGTTGCGGGCCTAGTGGAGGAGTGGATCAAGTACATCATAATCACAGCCATGGTTGGCCTTGCACAGCGATCATCGCACGGCAGAGGAAGCATCAAGACTGAGCGTGACTATGTCGCCGTTGCTGTCTCAGCCGCGCTGGGCTTCGCCACGGTGGAAAACATTGCCTTCTTGTACGCTGCAGCCCGCCGCCGCAAAGTCAGCAGCGGTGATGATGATACCACCTTGAAGGAGGGCAGGGAAGACGCCATGTTCACGCTCCTGACGGCCGTCGAGAGGGTGGTGCTGGGTATCCCCGGGCACGCGATGACAGCTGCGCTGATCGGAGTCAACCTGCTCATCCGCGACCACCGCCACCTCGAACACGCGGCCACCAACTCGATGAGCGCGTGGCTGATCCTGCGCGACTCGGCGCTGTTCCACGGCTGTTTCAACTTCGTGCTCTTCGCCGCAAGCGCCCTCGAGGGGAACGTCGGCTGGGTGCATCCGTGGAGGGTGCGCACGGTGTGTCTCGTCCTCGCACTCGCTGTGGGACTGCAGGCGACGCTGGCACTGGTGCTTCGGACCAGGCTGCGCCAGGTCGGAATGTGGTGATCGTCGCATTGATTTCGATGGGGGCGCTCCTTTGTCTTCGGTTTAGGAGAACCTTTGTTCCGTACGTCTTGTTTTCACATGTTGGCCTTTTCTTCTCTTCCTTTGCCACGTGTACGAACAGGCGATAAGCTCCGGGTGTTGAGGGGCGAATGGATGGATAGAATTGGTCGGGCAGGACTCTCACCTCGACTCGGTGTAGCTGGATTCACTCAATTCCTCTCTCTCCCCTGAGACCGCAAATCCGCGTTGAATGGGAACTTTTGTATAGTACATAATGATACACGGGCATAGATATAGGTAGCTGTACTCGGGACTCCGTCTGGGGTATGCATTCAACGTGCAACTGGCGTGACATGTTCATCTCTTGACCACCAGGCCGGGCTCATAGAAACGGCGGACAAACACCCTCGTTATCATCATCACAGTTGATCCTCGTCGTCAGGGTCGGGCATGCCCGCTTCATACCCCCAGTCGGCCCCATGAGCCTCTCCAGCCCCTGACACTGCGGTATGCTTATCGTGGCTGGGGACTTGGTAGGATGCGTCTTGCTCGTCATAGTGGTCGTCTTCATCGCCGTGTACTTCCTCCTCTTCATCACCTTCTTCGTCACCTTCTTCTTCCCCTTCATCCTCTTCATCCTCTTCCTCTGTAACACTCACGTCCTCGGCCTCGCTGCCCAATTCTTCCTTCACCAAGTCCCGGCCCTTCATCTTCTTCCTCTCCCGCTCGTACTCGCGATCATAGTCGTCGTCCGATTCGTCCGAGGCGCCACTGCCTTCACTCTCCCCTTCGCTGCCCGGATCGTAGTCCTCCTCTTCCTCATCCTCTTCCTCTTCAATCTGTTGTTGGGCCTTCTCCAATTCGGTCCGGCCATCTCCGTCACCTTCCGCATTGCCTCCGTCGCCGTTCTGCACCGCCGCACCCTTGCTGAGCGCCGTTGCGTTGAGCTTCTTCGCACGCCGCGACTCCGCGAGACTGGCATCCTGCAAACCATGCCGCTTGACGTAGGCGTCAATGCCTGGGAAATCCGCCTGGTCTAACATCGAAAACTCAACCTCCTGAATGCCATCGCCATCAGCTCCATCCGCCGAGCTGGCTCGATAGACGATGTTCAAGTTGAATGTCCTCTGCAGCACGGACGTGTAAGAAATGCTTTCGACGTCTTCGAACGCAAAGAAGGAGAGCGGTTTCTTGAACCCAAAGAAAATGCCGTTGCTCAGAAAGAAGAGGTATCCGTCCTTGCTGCCGCGGAAGGCTTTGACGTGATATGCCTTGTCGCCTTTCCGGTGGGATTCGGGTTTGGCGCTGGAGAACTCCTCGGCGGTCGGCAACGTGAGGCCTTTCCCGCTCTTCTGAAGCAGATGGTCGAGCACGTTCTCGAGGATGTCGTTGGGGCCCGGCGCGATTTTGGCAAGGTCAGGGCTGGGAATGTGGCACGACTTGAGCGGGCCATCGTTGACGGCCCAGATGATCGCTTCAGTGTTGTTGCTGTTGCTTGATTCCGACTTCAGGAGCAGGACAAAATTGTACTGTTTCGCGGCTTTCTCCGGTATGGGCAGTCTCAGCGCGTAGGCGACTTGGTCCAGGGGCACCTCCATGTCGACTTCGTTGGTGGCAGGGTTCCTGGTGTAGATGGCAAATTTTGTCCCGGCGTTGTTGATCCCGGTCCCATATTGCGCGATGCCCAGATGTAATTTTTTGCGTTGCGGCAGCGAGAACGAGACATCTCTCGCCTCGAAGATCACCTCGCGCGGCTGACCACCCTTCTGCGCCGCGACGGCGACTGGGAGCGAGGAGCCGTCCGGGAGTTTGCGTTTCTTGGAGGCCGGTTCGTCGTGTGCAGACCCGTTCAGAGGATGGGAATTGAGGTGATAAGAAGCAATATCCTCGAAAAGGGGTGCGTACTGGGGAGTTGCGTCTGCGGCCAGTCAGTACCTATACACCTTCGTTGGAGTGGTCTTTGCCGTCTCCTTACCAATGGCGTCAAAGATTCTCTTCCGTAATTGTGAGTTGTTAGCAAATGCTTGATTTATCGCATCGCGTCCAGACATCTTGAGCAGAGTTGAGCGATCTTGGGGGGAGAAGATGAGGAAGGAATATCATTGAACCTGAACTGGTTTCTGATTGTAGGGGTGGTTTACAGGCAGGCAGGGACCAATTCAGCGATGATGCAATTGGCTCTTCGCGCCCCCGTGGCCCCTGACCGCGTCTGGCTCTATGTCCAATGCTCAGACCAATCAATGCTACCTACACATCAGCCTTGGCTCCGTACTGCGGCTACGCCTCGCAGATTCGCTATCAAACATGGTCAATGGCCCTGCGTCCAGAGGCTACCCAGTGGCTTGAGTCGGTATCCCATCACAGACAACCATCCCCTGCAGTACATGGACCCTGTGTCCTCAGACATATTCGGCTTTGTCGAATTTCTCCTTGGGCCAGAATCTCGCCTTGATGGGATTGCCGTTGAAGATCCTCCCTTCCAACGCATTGACTGCCCGCAAAGCGCTGAGCTGGCTCACGAACTGTACAAACACCAATGCTTCGTCCTCTTCATTTTCTGGCCGGTGGATGTAGACTCTCTCGACACTGCCGTACTTGTCTCCACATTCCTCTCCAATTTCTTGCATAAGCCCGCCCTCTCCCTGCGTGAGCTCGTCGTCAAGATCTAGGCCGTTCAACATGCCCTCGAGCCGAATCACCTCAGACATTGCCCCGAACTTGCCTTCTTCCTCCGCACGAGCAGTCTTGGATTTGTTACCACCAAGAATCTTACCAGTCCCTGCTGGTGCGGCGAAGCCACCACCTTCTGCGTCGGACTTCTTCTTCCGTTTGTCAGCCTTGGCGTATAAGGGGTTGATGATCCCAGTGCCGTGAGCTCCAAGGCCTTGACCCTTGCTCCAACCATATTTCGCCATTAGCCGTTCAGCAAATCCCACTTGACCAGGACGTTTGGATCGTGCTTCATCGGCGTCACCATTTTCATTCTCACCAGCCCCGGGTGCTGCAAGATCATCTTCCAGGCCTGGTTCGGATGCTTGGATATCTTCCGGTGCTGCGGGTAAGTTATACCGTACTGGTGCCCTCGTGATCTGAGCCGACGGTGGGATTTCTGCCGGGGGCGATGGAACAGCCGGCTGACTTTGCTGGCCCTGACTCATGCGCAAGCGTCTCAAGTATGCGTCCTCACCAGTTGCATCATCTGGAATATCAGCAGGGGGTGGCGGTGGAGGAGGGCTTTCGTCATTGAGATTGGGTGGAGGGGCAAAGGACATGGGAGGCGGTGCAAATTGTTCTGCCAACAAATCAGCAAGTCCCAAGCCAACACAAGTTGCCTCTCCATACTGTTCATGGGACGACGGTAGTCGTCATCTTCCGATTCACTATAACTCCTCTGCCTCATGCGATGTCTGTAAAGAAGGTCCTTCCACTCCCTGACCTCGCGGATCTTCTCCTCACTGTGTTTATATTCTTCATAGTTGTTTGGTCTGCTCGGGTCGTAGATGTCATCCCAGTTTTGAGTCACTTCGGCCGCTGCCTTGTTCTTCTTGCGTTTCTTCCGGCCTCCGCGTTGACGCTTCCCGGTGTAGAAATTATTCACATCATCGTCATCGGACGCCGTGGCTGTCCAGTCCGCAATGGTGGTCTTGGGTGCAGGAGGTTGAGGTACAGAAGTTTCTGTGGCAGGACTCCGGGCGCCGCCTTCGACTGTGGGGGCTGTAGGACTGGCAGTTGGTGGGAGGGCGAATTTACTGGCGATGGCTTTTGCTTTTGCTCTTTGAGCAGCGATCTGGGGTCTCTTGGTAGGCTGGAATCTCAGGGAGGCTGTAAATCACTCGAGAGCGTGGCGCGAAACGTGAGCAGATCCATTCAGCAAACCTCTAGGCCCTTACGACGAAGAAATGTACCAGCGAGTGCTTGCTGTCTCTTGACAGCCTCATCCTGTTCGGGAGAGCTTTCGGCCGGCTTGTAGGAGACCGGCGCACTGGAGATAGTGCCAGGACCAGCATTATTCGGGTCGAGAAGGTTCGCATAGAGCGACAGGCCTCCCCGCGTGGGTGTCGCAGCATTGTTCGACATGTTCTCACATGTGCTTTTGCGCTGTGCTTTTGCTCAGACGGGGGGTTGATGTGAGAGGAGGAGCAGTGAACTGGAAAGTGACTAGGGCGGGAAGTCTAACAGTGCGGTCTCGTGATGGAGACACCGACGGGCAGTTCTCGGGGGAAGGGAAGCGACTTAGCAAGCAAAAAAGGCCCCCTCCTTAGGCGCCGCTGGCACCTATTGGTAACCCCGGCGCCCCTAAAATATGGGCCTGGGTAGCCCTGTTTGCATCGGAAGCTGCTTGCCAGGGGTCGTCGATTCACCAATCGCTTGACCTCGGGCGCATCTAGGGATTTTCGTGTCGTGTCCTATTCGGATGACTACAATTTCTCCAAGCTGAATTCAAAGCTCCCGCTACCATTTCCATGGACTTATCGTGTCACCCGATATAAAATCAGGGCGGTTTGGCCCACACGCCTTTTCCATCGCGTCCGGTGAGATACTAATATCGAGATGGAGCCCGCGAAATGTGTCAGGCTGGTCTCCTTATCTGTAGACGTCGCATCGCATCACGTCATTTTTCCATCTCAGACTTCTTTTTTTCTGCTGCCTTTGACATTTTGATACAACTCGAATAGGAGGAGATTGGTCTTTTCTATTGAGATACCCATATTGTTGTTTCTAGACTCTATCTCGGTCTTGTTTCTTTCAATTATTCTCTCCTTCAGTCTTTGCCGCAGCCCGCCCAGCCATGGTCGCAGCCATCCTTTCCACCTCCTTTCCCCAGACGTCTTCAGCCACAGCAGTCATCGTGCCGACCAAACCCAATGCTTTGACTGTCTCTTTCAAGCAACTGGCGCAGGATATCTTGGTCTTTCAGAAGCAACTGGCTCAGCTGGGCATACGACATGCCGACGCCGTCTCAATAGCCTTGCCCAACAGCTACGAGTTCATCGTTTCTTTTCTTGCAACCGCCTTCCAGCGAGCAATTGCCGCCCCTCTGAACCCTACCTACAAGCAAAGCGAGTTTGAGTTCTACATCGAAGATCTATCTTCGGCGGCGATCATATTGCCTCGTGGAGCATATGCTAGGGACGGACCTGCAGTCAAGGCTGCCAGGAAATATCATGCTGCCATTGCGGAATGTTACGTGGATGGAACGAAGTTGATACTGGACGTGAAAGAGCAGGGCAAACTGGCACAGAGGCAATCTCAACCTGTCGCTCAGGCTCAGCCAGAGGATGTCGCGCTGGTGCTGCATACCAGCGGGACCACCGGCCGCCCGAAAGCTGTCCCGTTGACGCATCGCAACCTGACAAGAACAATGCAGAACATTCAAAACACTTACGAACTTACGGCTCAAGATCGGACGATGTTGGTTATGCCTCTATTCCACGTCCATGGTCTTCTAGCTGGGTTTCTAGCTCCCCTGGGTGCTGGTGGATCTGCCATTGTTCCCGACCACTTCTCAGCACGATCTTTCTGGGTCGACTTTATACAGCACAAAGCGAATTGGTACACGGCCGTGCCGACGATTCATCAGATTTTGCTGAAGAGCCCTCCCCCAAATCCAATGCCCAAGATCAGGTTCATCCGCTCATGCTCATCTGCATTGTCCCCGAAAACTTTTAGGGAGCTTGAACGGACATATCGAGCGCCAGTGCTCGAAGCCTATGCCATGACGGAGGCAGCCCACCAGATGTGCTCCAACGAGTTGCCGCATCGCGGAAAGCGAAAGCCCGGCAGTGTGGGAATCGGCCAGGGAGTTGAAGTCAAGATTCTTGACGAGCAAGGCGACGAAGTGCCCCAAGGCCAGGAAGGTGAAATCTGTATAAAGGGCGAGAACGTCACAAAAGGCTACATCAACAACGAGAAGGCAACCCAAGAAGCATTCACTAAAGGGGGATTCTTCCGCACTGGCGATCAGGGCAAGAAAGACGAAGATGGCTATGTCTTCATCACAGGCAGGATCAAAGAGCTGATCAACAGAGGGGGTGAAAAGATCAGCCCGATTGAGCTAGACCATGTGATTTCTGCCAACCCAGACGTGGCGGAAGGTGTCACTTTTGGCATACCTTCAGAACTATACGGTCAGGAAATCGGAGTGGCACTTGTCCCTAAGCCCGGGAAGAAGGTTACTGAGAAGGGCATCACGGATTACGTTGCCAGCAAGACGGCCAAGTTCAAAAAGCCGAGCAGGGTATGTGCATTCCTATCTGACAGCTGCACCCTAGAGCCCCGCTGACTGAGATACCAGGTTTGGATCTTGAAAGAGATACCCAAGACAGCCACTGGGAAGATACAACGAAGGAAGGTTGCAGCTGCTCTTCTGGCCAAAGACCAGCCTAGAGCGATGCTATAGATGGATTGTCGGGTCCGACCGGGGACGTTAATACCTGACTGTACAGGAAGACACATGGATATCCAGCATGGCGTTGTCCAAAAGAGGGGAAAGACGATCGTGAACGGCTAGAGTCAATCATGTGGGCGTCGAGGCGTGTAGCAGGTCTCCTAAGAATTTTCGTAGGCTGAGCTCCAAGATGGGTGAATGTTTTCGCGCACTGTTGGAAAGGAGCTGACGATTGAGGAGGAAGGAGCTGGGGAAATGAAGCGAGATGAAGCTGCACGTCGGGGTTGGGGCCCCGGAGAGCTGTGTGACAGGGCGATGCTTGAAAGGTGCGGTTTCCGATGCGTGATGAGTCGAGGCAGACAACGGAAGCAGCAGAGGTGGTTAGAAAGATAGATAATAAAGCGAGCGAGAAGGCTGAAGCCTCCTGCTCCCCGCAGATTGGCGACCCCCGTTTCTGGCAATTGACTAACAACATGTCGCATCCCCGCCTCACGCCCTGCGCCCTGCAATGTGGAGAAGAGTTCGACCGACATACAAAACTGGACCGCGATATTCCCCCGAATGTCCTCGGTATCGCACAGGACGGTGCTTGGTCATATCAACTCTTGCTTCCGCATAGCCAAAGTCGCGATTTCTCAGCTTCATGTCGAGATTGCTCTGTGGTCGCCCTCAGCTACACTCTCTGAAAAGTGTATACATATCCCCTTCCCAGTGTTGTGCACCTTTCGCGCAGACAACTCGAGCCTTACACCGGAATCCATTGACCATCCCACGAATCATCAGGCCCGTCAGAACCATGTCTTCCTCCACGGCCCCTACAAATGAATGGCTCGTCATAATTCCCGACCATGCCAACGCTCTTGAAAAACGTCTGGCAGTCCGCCCGCAGCACCTCCACGGCCTCAAACCCAAGATCGACGCCGGGATCGTGGTCTTTGGCGGCGCAACACTTTCAAAACAGCCCGCTGAGGGAGAGGCTCCGGACATGACGGGCAGTGCGATGTTGATCAAGGCAAATACCGAGCAAGAAGTCAGGGACTTTCTGGAGAATGATCCGTACACCAAGGGAGGCGCGTGGGATGTGAGCAAGGCGCAGATAAGGCCCTTCAAGTGTGCGGTGCGGACGGCCATGTGAACAACAAGCTATGGGCGGAGGGTACAGCAAGGGAGTTGTTGAATAGATGGAAGATCAGCATGGTGCCTGCGCTGCGAGAACGAAATCAGCAGAGATGGTAGAGCTTTGCTCCAACTGCCCTCTGAATAGGTCTATACTTTGGTTCCAGCAAGCATCGTATGGGCAAACGATATAAGCACCATGGATTCACGCCCCCACACTCTGTCCCTACCAGTCGCAGCTTGAATGATCGGTGTTGTGCACAGGCAGCCGGGCCGCGTTGTGTGACTTGAGAGCGGCATCTCCCACAGACCTGGTTGATCTGTCACTTCGCATGTTCCGGTCAATCTGCAGATGTCCCTTTTCCCGCATTGCTCGTGAGCAAATGGTGATATTCGTCCAGACATTCGAAAGGTATGACATGATTGCCACAGTGAATGGCACCCGGCATTTCTGAGGGACAAATGGCATTGGTATTTGAAGTTGCCTGCGGACCAGATTCCTGCCGGTTGCTGGGTTAAGACTCTTTTTCACTTCGTCCTGCTCTCACCTCACTCCGTGTCAACCCAAGTCCTTTGACCCGAGACAATTAAAGACTTCGTCCTCCTCTTCTTTTTGCCACCATCATTTGCCCATTGCTTCATCCTCCCACTCGCACCACGTCCCTCTCGACCAACACTTGCACTTCGAAGGCTTCGGTAGTCCTGTTGCTTGGCTCATATCGAGATTTCCTAGAACTACAGTCACTTCTTATCCACTATTCTCAGCTCGTGCGATCCTGCACGATGTACCTCTTCAGCATGCTCTTCCCCATCCTCGTCCTCGTCCTCCCCATCCTTGCACAAGAGACGAGCAACAGCACCGACGCTCCGATCACTCAAAACAACCCCTCCCGTGCCACTTTCCAAGCGATTTTGCAGGCCGATAAACCGGTTCAAGGCCAGATCACCGGAGTCTCCAATGATAATGGCACCGGTGTCAACTTCAACGTCAACTTCTTCAACTTCCCAGATATCACGCAGGGCCCGTTCAGTGAGTTCTCGCAGGCTCTACTCACACTCGCCATATCCTTCCTGCCTGGACAAGCGTGAGCGTCACTGAATCCAAGACGGCTAACTCTTCCACGCAGAATACCATATCCACGAATACCCCGTGCCTGCGTCAGGAAACTGCACTGCCACGGGCGGTCACCTCTCGCCCTTCGGCCGTCAGGACGACCCCGCCTGCGATCCCACTGCTCCATGGACCTGCCAGCCAGGCGACCTTTCCGGCAAGCATGGCAGCATCTCCCAACTCACCTCTTCCACCTCCGACGACTCTCAAGCCGTAGGCACCTTCCAGGCCATGTACCTCGATCTGTACGTGAGCACCGACCCTAGCAATGTGGCTTTCTTCGGAAATCGGAGTGTGGTGGTGCACAATGCGAACGGAACGAGGTTGAACTGCGGCAATTTCACACAAATGACCTCCAGCTCGAGCGGGGGGAGCGCGAATGGGACCAACACCACCGCGCCGACAACTTCGCCCACACACAACGCTGCAGCGGCGGCTGTTGGTGCGATGGAATGGGAATTTGTGATGATGTTGGCAGCTGGTCTTGGTATTGCTTCTTGGGCGGGGGGCTTGTTCTGAGAGCAAGGGCAAGAGCCACAGCAAGGGCGAGACTGCAACCTTTCCCATCATGTTAGCACTTCACAATAACGATGGTGACAATCATTGGCGACGGTCAGATTTGTGTAAGTTTGAGAAAGATCATGGAGCTGCAATTTCCGGTGAGGTATCAGAGGGAGGAACCGGGATCGCCGGTCCTTTAATGCAAAGGCGACAGCGTTAGCAGAAAATTCAGCCACAAGTGTGGAGTACCATAGCACAAGTCAAACTTCATCTCATGAGCGTGCATTGCACATTGGCCCTATAGTCATTTCTCGTGGCATCGGTCTCATGGCGCCGTCTACCGTGGAGGCTCTCATGACTATCCCTCGTCTTAGAGCACCCTTCTTCTCGACACGGTGTGCCTCAACTCAGTCTTTTCAAGAATCCGCCCTGGATCAGCCTCTCCACGTCTCCCTTCCTGACAAAAAACTGCGAGTTCTTGGTCAAGTTGATAGCCCCGTACTCGGTCTGGATCTCCCCCGCGTCCTTCAACACCCTGACATCGATGAAGAGGTCGCGGGGTGGTTCGAGCGAGCCGGTCAGGTCGATGTCCGTCCACTGGCCCTTGTACTGCGAGAGGAAGTCGCCGTAGGCGTGGAAATACGACGATTCCTCCGGGGAGAGCGAGTTATGCGTCCCTGGTGCGGCAGCAGTGTCTTCGCGGACGGTGGTGCTTTGGGCGGCATTGCTGTTGGCGCCACCACCGCCTACTTCATTACCCAGCCCGACTTCCAAGTCCTGTCCCTCCCACACCATGCCCTCCAACTTCTCGGCCCGCGCGCGGTGGTACGCAAGGAGACATCGCTTGTCCCTCCTCATGCTCAGGTGGTCGACTAGAAGCGCGCACGCCGTGGCGGGGTGGTCGGCCGGATTGAACGTGTTCTGCGACGAAGCGTTCCCATCCTCGTCGTACGAGGTGGTGGTGAAAGGTTCCAGAATCCGCGTCACGTCGCGGTCGAGGTCGCGCACTTCGCGCACCACGGAGCGCACGAGTTCTGTCTGGTAAGGGGGGAGGGCCGGGAGGGTGAGGGTGCGTTTCGCGTGTTGGACCTGTAGGAGATGGTTAGCTGAGCCCGTGGCCTCGAGCGGGAAACCCGGGGAGGTGAAGGTTGGTCCAAGCCAAAGAGAGGGGAGACCAAAACTTACGAGCTTGTTCCCAAGCTCTCCATGCATTTGGAATCACATAGAGTGACTTTCTTTACAACCGAGGACTGGAACAGGTGTAAAGGACCTGAAGCGAGTCTGTGAACGACTTTGTCGAGAGGTGAGGACGGGAGAACGAGATATGGAGTTCAGAGTAATAGTCAATGTAGAATTCGACGCGGGGGAAGACGGGGTGCCGCAGAACGCGTCAAGAGTGGGTTTCCGCCAATCAGGGCCAAGGAGCTTTCGGAGTGGATTTTCACCACGCATCAAGCTCAATACCCCTTTTCCCGGCAGCCTTGCTTCAATAGTTCCACTCTGCCGACTACATTTGGCGCGAATCAACCACCTGTGGCTTTGTGAACATTGTCTCTTTGACTTGCTCCAGTAGTATCACAATGCATCACTCTTCTTATGGACCAGCGCCCTCGGATCGAGTCGTCGGATTCTCATGAGGATCTTTTTGCGCTCAATGATGATCGCAAAGACGACAACGACAGCGACGACAGTGTGGTCTTCGTGTCGACCAGGAAGGTGACTCGGAGTAACGGGGAAATGGGAGACAAGGACGCGAGCATAGAGAACTAAGCTACCGAGCCCAATTGCTCCCTACAATCCTCAACGACCACGTAAACCGCGGTAGTGCATAGAGCGGTACTTAGATCATACGGTACTCGCTACGAGCTCATAGAAAACTGCTCGTATGAAACTTCAAGGATGTTGAGCAGGACGTACTCAGTGGATTCAACCATCCCGCCATATACGATGACATTTATTCCAACTTAGAATGGAAGACGTATCCCAGATCCCTTTGTTGCAGATGTACTCCTAAACCAATTCTATAGAATGACAAGTGATACAACAGGCATTCAGCAGGTCCTAAACACACCCTCTGCATAGCTCTGTGCCTGACGAAGATGCCATTGTCAACGCATTGTGAGTTACAAGATACACCGGACGGGAACTGCATGAGGAACTCACCATCATCATATCCATGGCCATGGTGCTCTCTCTGGGGCTAAATCTCAAAGTCTTGCAGAAGACAAAGGGAGACACTGTGGGCTCACCAAGCGTCCGGGATAGCGACAGTCAGGAGGCGGATACCCGTCACAGCATGAACATGGGGCTTTGTTGAGCGAGAGTGGCAGTTCGTGGACATCTCATGGGTATCCTCAGAATACACGGACGCGCTGCCCCGGTACAGTGACTTCCCAAAATTCACGGCTCGGAAATACTACTCCATCAGGCTGCGCGTCGTATAGGGGTCGCACACAAAGTGAAGGGGACAAAAACAATGGTATACGGCGGAACAGGCACGCTAGTCACGTATAGAAACATTTAGACTGCACCATAGTGCATCGTGACTGCGGACCATCACCCTCAGTTTACCAGATTCCTCTGTTTCCACTCGTTCGACCGTCCCCTTGTACAAGTCTGTCTATCCGAACGAAACGCTCAATAAACATGAAGCTGCGTCCACCAAAGCCCCCCCGTCACCGTCCCCGTTCCTTCTTCATGCCGGTCGTGAACTACCGTTTCCGGGTCATGAGGACTCGGTGGTACAACTGGCCTTCAGAGAGGCCCCGTGCAAGTAGATGCGGATGGTTCCTTTATATGCGGTTGGCTAATGGCCGGTGTCCTTGGCTATACCAGCAACAATACCATTGGGAGCAACACCACGGGGCATTGAACCCCAAACCTCCTCGCCCGAAACCCGCAATAGCGGTAGAAAGATACTTCGCCGAATTACCGGCTTTATGGGCCCAAATCAAGGACCTATATCTCCTCGCGAGGGTGCTCCGAGACTTCAACATCGCCCTGAAGAACATCATGGCTCAAATAGCAAACATGATAGACCCCGAGAAACTCGTCAAGGGCTGGAGGATATACCAGGACACCAATTTGTCGCTCCGCGACGGACCATTGCTGGGATTCATGGATGCAGGGCGAGCGCTCCAGAACGCCACCATAGATAAATATCCAGCAGTCGTCCGCGAGCTCGCGGCGGTGGAAGCCCGGCTCAGGATAGCCATGTCGCGCCTGGCGACGTTCGAAGACTGCGTGTGCGCCGGAGAACAGTCCGCGCGGGAAACGCTGGCCGCTGTGGAAGCCGCTATGCCGGCAGACGGCGAAGAAGAAATCACCCCCGACACCTTCTGGGTCGTCCGGATCCAGATGTTCCACCACTGGGTGCTCGAGAGGCGCTCGAGGGCCAGAAAAGTCCTCTTCAGAGGCATGAGCAAGCTGTCCACCCCGAGGCTGAGGGCCCTGGACTACCGACGGGACTTCTTCTACTCGCTGCTCGACGAGAACCAGCATCATCCATGGCTCGGCCCCCCCGGTCTCTCGGCAATCGTTGAGAACGTCGCGGCCCTCACTCTCGCCCAACCGCCCGTCGACCGCGAAACAAACATCTGCGCCATCTGCCGGGAGAGTTTGGGCACCGATCCCCTCAAGGTCGAGGATGACGAGACGAAACAGCTTCTGGCATATATGCGCAACTGCTGCAGGCAGTACTACCACGTCTGCTGCCTTGTCGATTGGCTGGACTCGCCAACTTCCCCGGTGGATATGTCCGGACCGTGCCCGACTTGTCGAGCCCTGTTAAGCTACGACTTTTGTAAGGAGCTCCTGGAGATACGCGTCGTGGAACTCGGCACATTGTGAACGACTTGGGTGATTTTGGTGGTGTTTTGGTTGGTGGTTTCCCAGAGGGAATTTAGCATGGGCCAGGGGGAAAAGCAAGTTATGACTCTGGTCCTCAAAGACGTGGTGGCTAGGCTGGGTGTATTATGAACGGACGGACCAGGAGTTGGAAACAGGCGCTTCGTGATGAGAGATATCGACGGATGAAGAGTTCTCGGCAAGGCTATTGTACAGTCCGTCATCGCAATCCAGACTCCGAAATATCAAGAAAAAAGACCATGTTCCATCCCATTGAGCCCCTTTTGTACAACATGTGAGCTGTCTTCCGCAGTCCCTAAGCCTAGCATCATGAGTGTGATCGGATGCTTACACGTCTTGGCTGACCACTACTACCACTACCATGGACAGGGCTGCTACTTCCCGCGCTGGTGGTGTCATCTCCCAAGAGGGTTGTTGCATATACTTGCTCCGTCGCAGGAGACTTGTTGGCCGCATTATATGTGTCTCCTTGGACAGAGGAGATCCGACGGTGTCGAGGACTCCCCGTTGACGTCACGTACCGTCGTGGAGAGGTATACGATCGACGAAAGTCCTCAGTGGGTTTGCTAATGTTTTCGTCGTCTTCCTCATCGCCCAAGCCGATGGCAGAATCAGGGGAGGTCAAGGCCGTACTGGATGCCCTGGCCCGCTGCCTGGGACTGTCCGGTTCCACGGATACGGTGCTGACTGCGGCGCTGCTGGCTTCTGGACCAATTGAGTTGATGGCATTTGGCTCCGAAATAGGGTCTATACGATCTCGATCAGCATAAAGCTGGAAATTGCAGAGCAAATGGAAGAGTAGGTATTTTCTTACCAGAGATCTTTGCGATCTTCAGTCTTTGCAGTGTTTTCAGTGATTGTTGAAGGGTCGAATGCTTTTGTTCCAGTTCGGCTCGCTGAGCAATCGATTCGGCCGACTCAGCCGCGACTTTCCTCACCGCCTCGTCGTCCAGTTTGTCCACCACTTCAGCGGCGAGAATATTGGGCAGCTCCTTCATCAGGGCTCCCTCGACGGCATACGTGTTGAATGAATCAATGACGGATTTCAGTGCAACCTAAAGTATATCTGGTTAGCAATAGCCTAGGACCGAGAGAGCAACTCAGAAGCGGGACCGCGACGGACCTTGTAGTATGCCTCCATTGCATTTGTGGCTTCGATGCAGGCGAATCGCTCGAAATCAACTTCTGTCTGCATCACGAGGGAGTCAAGGAGGGCTCTCATGTTGAATTGTCCCTCGTAGAACTGGTCAGAACCACCCTCTCCTTCAGGGCCCTTCCCAAAAAAGTTGGCAAGCTTTTCAGCCATCAATTTCCGCGACTCCTGCCGTCGCTTCTTCTGCAGATTCTCGATGAAATAATGATTGAGCGTTGCAGGATGGCCCTTTTTGTGGGGTGTGAGCACTTCGTCCGTTTTCTTGTGAAACCCTTCGCCAATAGTCCCCAGTCTCGACTGGATGAGGTATAGCTGGATGGCATATGCGGTGCTCTGGTCAGTGACATGCCCAAGCGCACGAGTGATCGTGTCTTCCGTGGCATCCATCAGTTTCTTTCGGGCGCGGTGGACAATTGCCTCCCAACCCTTGGACTGGTCGCGGAAGAGCTCACCGATGACGCTGGGATTGAAGATTCCTGGCAGCTCCGTTCCACGATTTATCCTCATTCGATGCTTGACATACTCCAGAAATTCGTCGCGTGTTCTGACCTGGGGGTTATCGGTGCCATCTGGGCCATGATGATCTGGTTTACTGTCCACCAGGCGCACAGAATGGCCCCTCAATCGCATTTCCTCGGCGAATCCACTCATGATGTTCTGGATAACTGCCCGAAGTCGTCTCTTGTAACCTTCTTCATTTCGAGGATCAAAGAAGGGGTCAGAATAGTCTCCACCGATAGAGTCCTTCATGAGGTCGCTGAACTTCTTGCTTGCGTCACGCAGATATTTGCGTTGTAGAGCGATTGTATCCCTGGATGATCCAAGTTCCTTGAGTCCTTCCTCGCATTTCAAAATTCCACTTTCAACTTCGCGCAGTATTTCAGGAAGCTCCTTAGATATGTGTGAGAGGAGGATTTTGCTTAGCCGTGTTCTGAGGCTCTGGATGCCAACCCTTCCCTTGGGCAATGCTTTCCAGTCTTCTTGTTTGAAAAAGTCTTCCTCTGCCTGATCTCTCTCTGCGGTAGAGCAGCCCCTGGTGCTGTAATCGCGGTTTCTCAACATGTGCCAACCGAGTTTGAACTTGCCATCATCCCTCCGCACAAGTTCTTGATAATCGCTTTGCTTGGCAGAGCCTGCTTCGAGTGTATCTGGCTTCGTAATGATACCTAGAGTACGTTCGCCAAGGGGGTCCTGCTCTTTTGCATACTCTGTCACCACTTGCATGGGAAGGATATTTTGGGCCGAGACAACGGCGAGAATGATACTCCTCTGCTTTCCCATGTAGCTCTTCACGAGCTTGCGAATGACTTCCGCGTCAGCGGTGGACTGGTGTTCGTCGCCAGCGTGGTAAAGTCCGGGCAGATCAACAAGTATAAGATGAGGCTGAGTAGGTCCAGAGAGCTCTACCCTCAGAGTATCTTTGCTGAAAGTTTTTCGGTCGGGATCTATTCCCATGGCCGTGGCTGCAGCATCAATGATTGCCGGAAATTGATCCAGGTTCGTTATTGGCGGTACGAATCCTGCCAGAGCGTCTTGCTCCGTCTTCGGGCGGTCTCCATCCGGAATGATCGAAATCCTGGTTTGTGAAGTTGGACCTCTTCTCAGGATGAGCTCGGTGGCGAATCGAGTGCACAAGGTATCTCTAGTAGGAAAGCGGAGACCTCCCGAGATGGCCTCTAAGACACTCGACTTTCCAGCACTCTGATCCCCGCAGACAATCAGCTGAGGGAGATCGATGTAGTGTTGAACGCCCTGAGATCTCAAGCTGTCGACGACGTCGAGGAGCTCGTCGTGTTCTTGAACCTGCCAGTGGACTTCAGGATACATTGGTTCCATAGTTTCTGGTGTGGCTCCAAAGGGAATAGAACTTTAGGTATCAAGTAGTTATGCAAAGGAAATCTTTAGATTTTCGTTGAATGAAGCAAGCATTGAGAGATTGTCAAAAGAAGAGGCCCAATGCTAAGCGGACCATGAGCTTTATATGTTTTGTTCTCTTCATGCAGATGCCAGGGACTCACTGGTCGAGAAGAACGCGGCCTGTTGCTATCCATTGGACCCCATCGCATGAACAGGGATGATTGAGAGTTTAGGACGTTGTGCTGCCATAGTGTGACTCTGCGAGAGAAACCAGGCTCCGAGCTGCGACATGCAAGGTTTGAATCCAACGGAGTCTGCCTTGAAGGGATAGTAGGTGCACATTGCGAGACTCCATCGCAGCTGATTGTTGTACATGCTATACAGGAGTTCACATCTGAGTGGGATTCAAGCTAGCTGGGAAGGGCTCAAGTTGAGGCAATGTGGCTGATACTCGAAGACTTCCCTCTAGGATCTGCACCAATAAGAGATTGAAGATGATCGTTTGGTTCTTTTGTGGCATGGAAAGCCGATCAAGCAGTCCAGGAAGAAGCGATAGTACTGTTTCTCAGGCGGAGTTGCGTGCATGGGCTGAAGCAGTGGCTATCTAGGGGTATCCTTGAAGCGTACGCGGCAAAATCGTCGAGAAGGCTCGAGGAGGACATCATCGCAACACCCCCGTGCTAGGGGTACTAGGATTCAGCCGTCCTAGGGCAAGGGACTAAGACGTCCAAGGGAAGGAGGTGCCGGAGCAGATGGAATTGACAGAGGCACAAGCCGTCGGGCGATCAGTCCGCGTGCCAGGCGCGTAGACCTGTTCCTTGCATAAATTCTTCAAGTGGTGTTTGGCTAGCGAGTTCTGGAAGCTTTCGCCCCATGATACTCCTGCAGTAGTTCATACAGATGCATGTACCAGTACCAGGTAGATGCACCAGGCCCAGGAGGAAGACAAGGGAGCAAACGTGGGCGAAGTACACGGGCAAGGGTCTTTCAGTGTTTCACATAGCCGCGTCGTTCCGCTCTGGATTCTTCCCCTCCAGACCATCCAATCACGCCGATGCAGTCAAGCGAGACTTGGTGTCTTTCGCCAAGATGGGGGCCAAAGAAGGATGCCATCTACAAGGGTCCCAACTGTTGCGTTGCAGCGAACGAGCTCGAGAGCAGCAGTCCTCGCGCCTCATTGTCTCAAAATCTATCTGTGGAAGCTGAGCCTTGACGCTCAGCCAGGGTTGGAGAGTATGGAATACTCCGTATCTCGTACTAGTTGGCTCGACTAGCGCTCCAACGCCGCTGGAGAGGCTACCTTTCCGCCTCGATGAGCCCAGGAGCTGAAACCAAACTATCTACACAGATTACGAATACATGAGCCACTATCTCCATGCCTCGGTGTGCTGGGACTCAAAAAGATATACTTGCATTAGTCTCTCATGATACTCTGTATAATGCGGTCTCCAAGGTTAGTAACAGGAGGCAGTCTGACGGTAACCGCCCTGAACCCCACAAGAACGCCCACCGCAAAGTGGTTCTAGCTCAGGCTGACTGACCTCATGGACTTTTGCTCTCCTACCTCTGCCATTTGTGCCAGCGGAAGCAAGGCAGACTCCTTTACCGCTGGTGTTCATGCAGGGTCTTGGGAGTACGCAGGGAGTTTGCGCGACTAAGCCACCACGTCTTTTTCACTTCTGTAAGAAACAAGCAGCATATTGAGCATTGCTCATCATCATCGGGTTTGAGGACTAATGTCACAGTGGAAGAAGTCGAACCTCAACACGCATAGACTGAACAAAAAGGTCAGGCACCTCCTACACAAGGCCTGTCGTGGAAAAGGAGCAACACCCTCTGTGAAATATTACAAATACTCCCGTTGACGACGTAATGACTTGCAGTGATATATATATATATATACATATATTCTACAATTGAGGCAACTTTGAGCTTGCTGTTCTTAGTTTTCAAGAACGAAGAGGCTGGGACGACGGTACGAGGCTGGCACCCCTGGTCTGAAAGTAGGCAGGTTACGCTCATCCACCAACTGTCTCGCCGTAGAGCACTATGTAGTTCTGCTACTACGGTCGAGTATTTCAGACCTGTGTGGTTGATGTTCTTGCCGTACGTCATCATTGTCCATCTCCCAACATCAAAGACCGCAGGCTCTTCAAGCCGCCGACTCGTTGTCCTCGATGCTTCAATGGTAAGTATATGAAGACACACCACGTCTACGCGAGAGAGTGGTCCCCTACATCCATGAGGGGCACTAATCTGTCTGCTCTGCCCTTTGAGGTCTTGCATGATATCCTGTGGCGCCTGGACCGAAACGACCTCAAGAGCATGCGCCGAGTCAGTAGGTATCATGGTGGTGCAGCAACAACCATTCTCTACAATACCATCCATATCAGCCCCAACGTGCGAAGTATTGGCCGTGCTCTGAAGATAGCTCTGAGACAAGATCTGGCCGCTCATGTGCGCAATATCGTCTACCATGTTGGACTCATCGAAGCGGTTTACACGAAAGAGGCTTTCATCGCCGAAGTCACGAAAGTGACATATAACCTGCCACCTCAACAAGTTGATTGGGACGCCCGTACGGAGAGGATGTACCGATGTTACCTAGACGAGACCGCCGCCCAAGAAATTTTTGCCGAGCTGGATGAACATCAGGAATTGTCGAGCTTGATGAGCAACTTCAACCATCTGACATCAATAGCGACGGTACGGGACGAATACGATCCTTTCTCTCCGCCTCAAGGCTACATTGAGAGCCGAACAGGACTCCCGGCGGCCGGATTCTACGAAGGATCCGCGTTTGCGTCCCTTTTTGAAGCGACTGCCCATTCTGAGCTGGCAAGCGTGCATGGGGATGCACTGTCCTGGGACATCTTCCTCGGGCTGAATGCTCAATCAACGACACCGGTGAGATTGGACCGTCTGCACGACCTGCACCTTGGGCTTTACAATTCCGAATTGCACCATTACCATGACCCTGTGGTCGTATTGCCGGAGTTGCGTCGTTTCCTTCGACTATGTGGCAACCTCGAGATGCTCTCTCTAGATCTCGACGAATTCCCTTTGGCACGCACGGAACAGTTTCTCGAGTGTGTATCCAGGGAAGCTCTTTACAAATGCCACTTCCCCCGCCTGTCATGCCTCAAACTCCGCGGTCTCATCAGCTTTGAGGAGCGACTCATGCGCTTCCTCGAATCGCATAGCAAGACACTGCGAGCCCTCGAGCTTGCTGACCTAATGGTGGTACGACGCTCCACTGTGGACAATGACGTCTCGGCTGTAATGTCAACGTACACCCTCAACGACGACCGCGCCGAGCACCAAGCTTCGATAGTATCGGTGTTTCAAAAGATTCACGACCTCTGCAAATTAGACCGAGCCAAGGTCGCAGGAAATTTCACAAACAGATACGACGAGGCGTGGTACGTCACCGAAACCGTGCAGGAAGGCTTTGTATCTCGCATACAACGATTCCTGTGCCGCCAGGGACCGTCGCCGTTCCCGCCGTGGCCGCGGTATCAGCGCATGCAGGAAGCTTCCACCGCGAACTCCCGAGTCACAGCGGAAGTTGGCGATTCATTCGAGCTCGAGCCAGCCGCAATGCAGTTCTGTGATGAAACTTGGGAGTGGTGTCCCGAGCTTCTGGTGTAAATGGTCCGCTGTGATCTTGTATGCACAATGAGTCGTTGCTTATGCTGTGGTTACAGGTAGCCATTTCCTTTCACCAGTAGATTCCGAGGCCGCTGCATCCAGGAAGACAATCTCCAAGGGGCTATAAGAGGTCTGGAACCCTCGAGGGCAAGCACAGCTTGTGGCGGTCGATGCCTGGGCTGGTCGATTTCCACTTACGGAGACACAAAGGTGAGACTTGACTCGAATGACAGTGTCTTCTCTAACAACCACTAGATGTGAAATACTTGCATGAAAGCTGAAGGGCAAGTAATCTCATCCCTTCCCTCCTGGACCAGAAAACACACAAGGGATAAAAGCTGGCATCTTCCCCGACTTTTGGCCTTGATTGGGGATGAGAGGAAAGAACGGCATGGTAAAGTGGACAGCAGATCGGATCCGCAGCCCATGTATACCCACAGTAAGGACTGGCCCAGCCCGCCAAGGACGAGCTTCCTCTTCACTGGGGCAAAAAAAGGGGGAAGTATTTTCCCCCCCAAGAGGCAGTATCGACTTGCCCTTCATACCTGTGGGAAGGATGTTCAGCGATGTTGGCCAGCAGATCGACTTAGCTATCTGCCTGCACGTTCTTCCAATCAACTGCCCATATGGGAGTACAGGGGAGCAAAACACCAAGGGCTGTGACTCCTTCGCAGCATTTCTGCCCATCAATACACCTACTAGAGATCGGGGACATTCGCTCGAGACATTCCGTGGACTCACTCGTGCAGCCATTGGTAGCCCTTGATTCCGTATTGTCGTTAGTTCTGTTTCATCGAGAAGATGCATTTGAAGCCTTTTCGTAGCAGCCAAAGTGCACGGATGATGGTGCCAGCAAAGTTGTCCTGTAGCGTGTGCAAGGGGTATGCTGCTGTGCAGGATACCTCCAATATCTTCGTCGGTTCTCGAACGGGGGCTGCACGTTGTATTTGTCAATTGACAGCTCCCCTCCGTCGAAGGAACGGCTAGTCCAAAGCAGCACATGAGACCAGGGGGACAACATATACAGGGCAATGACTCGCGAATGCGACAGTGTCATCCCATTTGTCTGCGGGTCTAGCTCGAGCGAGACTCTGTCATGGGCCCCACGTCTATAGGATGCAGCGCGAAGCCAAATCTCGAAGGCCCGGCGAAACCAACGGCGAAAAAGCGGAGCGTGCATCAAACAAAACAAAAAAAAAGGAGAGCAGGTTTGAACACAGGTGCCGCGGCCGTGAGAGAGTTCACCACCGATTGAGTCTGTCGGTGGGTGTGTAGATCTGAGGACTAGGATCCTATGGACTGAGCACAGATGCAAAGTAGTAGAAAAGGCGACTGCGGCATCCATACACCACATACTGTGCTGGGCGAAGATCGGGTCGTCTCCCGTCCACAAGAGCGAGATTCAGGCCGTGCATCCTCTCCACATCCCTCCCTGTGCCTTCACGGGCAACGATCCTGGAATCCGCGCGGCAGTTTTGCTTTTCTCTTCCCTAGCAAATCATGCAGGCGGATCAACAAGCGTGACTCCATGTCAATGCAAGGCATATGAAACCGAGAACCACTTATCTAATAGGACTCTGTCCCCAGTTCACGGTGCATTGCCGCCGCCAAAGCCAATTTTTAGGGATTGAGCAAGAATTCAAGAAGCTTCGAGGTGGCAAAGGAGGCAGAGGCACGGACCTTTATCCCTCTCGCTGCGCTTGACACGACTCCGGACTATCGGATCAATGGCAGGAACTCGATACCTCTTACTAAGAGAACTCGGCAACCTGGTATGATTAAGGGCGCCGCTCAAGCGCAGCGAAAATGGCGGCAAAATGCAGTTTCGAGCAAGGAGCTATGGTAGGTCAGAAGCTAGACTTGCGGAATGACGAGCCAACGTATCCTGTAGGAGAGAATGGCGAGCTAGGGCAGCACCAACAAGATCAACCAGATCGACAAGATGTGCATAAGTGTACCAAATTCGCAGAGCACTGAAGAGGAAGATGATCTGTCCGTTCAAATGCAATTGGAGGAGGATAAAGTTTTGGTGCGGATGCGAAGGATGCTACAGTCTGGTACTAGTGGATCCAATGCATGCCGCAATGGCTCAAGGAACGAGATGCGAGACTGGGAGCCTACCACGGTTCTAGCATTCAGCTTCGTGTCCTATGTATCTGCACCATCTTGGGGAAAGTTGAGAGGAATAGACTTACTCCAAATGTCCGCAGCAAAGTTAACCAGAGAGACTTCGCGTGTGAGTGGATGGGGATCAACCCCTGTAGAGGATGCATGCCATCTCGGACGATGACAAATTCGAAATCAGTGGTGCTCCTATCTCCCCTCTCCCACGGGGTGCAGGATGCTGTATTTCAGACTGGGCAGACAGAAATCGAGAAGCGACAGAAAGTCAGCTGTAATCCGAATCCCGTCTGAAGCAGGGGCCAACGGTAGCGGGCCGTCTATGCGTGGGCCGCACTGCCATTGAGCTATAGCATCAGTTGTTGCCGCCTGGTACGCCAGTAACCCTGCGTCGAAAGGAACATTAGAGTTCTCCAGTCTGAGCGATCTTGAGAACATCGTAGAAAGAAAGTCTCGGCCAGCAAGAAAGGGACGGCGGCAAGTCTGAGCAGGAGACCGTGCTGGAAAAAGACAAGGTGAATTTGCTCGCAGCGTATCGGAGATTATGGAATGCCACAGCTGCTTCCACGGAGATCATGTTTGTTGCCGCTGTCATATAAGTTCGTTCGTCGCACAGACAACCCGTCGGTAGCCAGTCAGCGAGAGCCGACCTTCGGCAAATCACCGCTCAGTCAGAATCAGGACCCGCCCCGAATTCAATGTTCGCAGCGGAGAGAACATGGAGAGCATGGCTCTGGTCGTGACTGCAAGCGGCGGTTGGGAGCACATGAGGAATGTGACTGGAGCTGGTCCGTGCATTCCACTCGCAGGGGGCAGTGGAGTAAACGTTCGTCCCCTCTCAGCACACTGAACAGAAAGCTGGCATTGCATGGCTTGTCCTCTCATTGAGCAAGGCTTTTGCGAAACTGCTTCCTCCAATTGACCGATCCCAAGTCAATATAAGCTCTCGACATGGTTGTTAGCTGGACCTGCCTGTTCAACGGCAATTCCCGAAGTTCTCAGCAGCCGCAGGAACCGGATGCGCTTCATGGCGGGACTCCAGGAAGAGCTCTAAAGGCCTGGTACCTTCTTTCACCGCTCACGACTCCTGATACCCTGGTTGCGTGGATGAGGCAGCTTGTGGAGGGGCCTATTTCCCTTCCCCTTTGCTTTCATCGATCCGGAAACAAAAGGAGCCGTTGTAAGAAAGCGACTTTTTGGCCATGATGCCGGATGCGGCGACTGCAGCTGAAAGCGATCATCGTCGCACCCAAGGCAACATGGTCGAGGCTCTTGCACTTGATTGATATCTTCCCTTCTCAGAGTCTTTCTCCTCCTTTTTTTCTTGCATCAACAAAGGTTCTCATTTGGCTGGTCGTCAGTGTCTCGGTCTTGAGATTGCCATCTATCACCTTGCGGGTAGTTGAGACAAAGCCAGCTGCGCCTGGCGTCATCAAAATCAGTCTGGGAAGGCTGCCAACATACTCACCGCAAGTACCAGACTCCAACCATACTGCACCATACCGACGCTTGCTCTTTCAACACGGCAAACCCTCTGATCCTCTTCCCGTTCAAGCGCACGGGTTGCTGCAACAATTCATAAAGACGGATCTGTACCTGCAACATAGTCTTATCAAGGACAACGGAGATCTTTCATCAATTGTCTTTGCCATCAAAGCAACGGCTTTGGGATAAAGCGCTCCCTGCATTGTGTGGCACCGCACCTCACCGGAGAGCGACAGGTAGCAAATCCGACGAGGCTGGACACTTGCGTTGGCCGTTTCTGTCAGCTGGATACAAAATCTGGAACATCGGCTCAGACAGCCAAGTGACATCCCCAAAGCGGTCAGGAGACCGCACAAGTCATAAGCAGCAAGACTCTCTGTCACTTATTCCCAACATCGGTTCCAGTCAACAAACTACCTCGTGGCATCCCTGTTGCAACAAGACGGAAGCGTCACACCGACCTTCGTATCAGCTTGTACACTGTTCATTGCCATTCGGAAGAGCTCATCAACGCAATGGCTCAAGAATCTGGCACGGGACGCCCGCCGTCACCGCCTCATTCGAGCGACGGCCATTACAGCCAAGGCGACGATAACCGACCATCCGCGTCAGTTGTCATAAAGCCGGAGCCCTTCACGCCGCCAATGCCCCCAGCATCAATCAAGACAGAGATTAGCTCTCAACAAACATTTGTAAGATCTTCACCGTGCAGTCGTGGCCGACAGATGTTTACCTGCTGCAGGACCCTTACGGTGACCCTTCCCTCTACCATACAGCACCAAGTCCGGCTTACTACACACAACAGCAAGTAAGTTGGAACTCACTGAAAGATGCAGGCGAGACGTACTGACCAAGGTAGACGATGGCAAGATCCGTACCATGTCACACTCCCCCTCAAAACATCGGCATTCTGACGCGCAGCGGCCGGACAACCGGAACCCCTTCAAGCCCTGGAGGCACCGAATCATCACGTGCTTCTCTGTCACCAAGATCGCGGAAGAACCTGAGAAAGAAAGCCAGCAACAAAAAGGGAGGACCTGTCGTCGACCAACCACTCAGCATCCTGACCCATGACTACGAGACTCCCGTCCGGGACATGGGACTGTGGGTCAACAGGCCAGTTGAGGAGAGACTGGCAGAGGTTGAGAGAAAGAAAGGGTATATCTCCAGACCGATGAACTCGTTCATGTTGTACCGATCGGCGTATGCAGAACGGGCGAAGCAATTCTGCAAAGAGAACAACCACCAGGTAGTGTCGCAGGTGACGGGCGCAAGTTGGCCGCTGGAACCAAAGGAGGTCAGAGATCTGTACGAGCGTTACGCCATCTTGGAGCGCGACAACCATGCCGCAGCACACCCCAACTACAAGTTCGCACCCAACAAGGCAGGCAAGAGGACAAGAAACGAGGACGATGTCAGTGACAGCGATCCCGATTGGGAAGGTTCCATCAAGAGCTCCAAGCGCAGTCGCAGCGTCCGGCGGTTTGAGAGCAGAAGTGCATCGTCAACACCATTCGAGGAGAGGCCAGCTGTTTATCACCGCGTGATACCGGCACAGCATCGCTTGTCAGGATATGAAATGAGCAAACCGTACGGGCCAGCGCCGATCATGGTCAGCTCGAATGGAATAGTTGGCGACTATTACCAGCCTGCACCTGCTGTTGGACCGTACGAGCAAGTTTCCGATGTGTCCTATCGAAGGTTGGAGGATCCTTTCGCTCCATACCAGACGACAATGGGCCTGGTGGGAATGCCGCATGCTGAGCACCATGAGCTGCTGACGACGTACCCTGCGCCTCAGCCTATGGCGGTTTCCGTACAGCACGATATCCTGGATCCTCGTCTGGGACAATTGGACCCCAACTACCAAATCGTGTATTATGAAGGCAGTGCGGAACCAGCCCAAGAAATCCCAAGGACAATTGCATATGAATCTGCGCCACCGCTCGAGCTAGGCTACCATCCTGAGGCTTACCATCCCGGTCTAGCAACGTTGACGGAGGAACATGATGTATGGGCAGAGCCAGGACAGGCAGGTTCGGACTTTGATTCGGAGTTCCAGAAGATGAGTTGATGATTATTCGGGGTGTGGAGCGGCGATTTCACTTGTACAAGTCATTGGTTGGCCTATCCATTGCATAGCCAGGGAGTTGGGTCATAGAACGGGTCCTTATATCTGTTGAGCAATCCACATTGTATCATTCTCATCCTATTTCCGAATCCACGGCAGCTGGAAGAAGCGTTGCTCAGGCCCGGGTCAAGTTGAGCTCGAGCAGATACAGGGGCGACGGTTGAATCAGAACAAAGAAACTATGACGCCTGCATTCCTCTTCTCTTTTCCGCTCTCGTGCAGAACACAAGGAGTCCCCCTTTAGGACGCTCAAATGCAGTACAGTAGGGTAAGATAAAGTCGAGATGCAAAGGACTTGATACTCTGTTGTACCTCAAGGTTGGCGTGAAGATCACCAAAGCACAAGTCACGTTATCCTTTACCGTACAGAAATGCGGTGGAGCACATAGCCCCATAAAAGTACCCGGCTAATATTTGGGCCAATTAGGGCTTTGTCACGTGGACACTAGGTACAGTTGGTTGGTTTCAAACTTCCCCTTGTTGGCATTCTGTTATTGGTTGCCTTCATCGGCCTATGAGACTCTTCATCCGCACCATAGCCTCCACCACGTCGTCACCGTGTCTGCAGATCGAGGAGTGATTTGACTGAAGACCTCGACCTGATGTGGCATTCTTGCACGGCTTCCTTCGCACTTGCCGTGCACTTCTGATTACCACTCAAGTACCCCGCCTACCGCCGTCAATTCCATTGCTGTTTGCAGCTACCGCAAACGGTACCATGGGTCGGCGACGACGACTACAACTTCTCAGATCAAGGGGAGCCCTACGCGCTCAACGCTGACGATGGCGCCCGCGCCATACACCGCCGAACCGGGCAATTGGTTCCTTCGCGGAGTCCAGTCTGCAGTCTTCTATTATCTCTCTTGCTCGCCCTGGCTCGGATATAAACACAGGCGGAAAAGGAGGAGGGAAGCGAAAGAGCAGGCACAAGCGAAAGCTGAGATTGTTGTCACTCAACCGGGAATCGTCACGCAGCCTGGGCCCTTTCAGACAAATGAGGCATGGGCAGAAGAGTTGATGCTGGGTCCCGGACCACCCAAAGGCTGGAAGAAAGATACGCTGCTGCAGAAGTTGCAAAAGAAAGTGCACATGGAGGCGCCCAGCTCAGACGCTACGCCCGCCTCTGTTGAAACACCTGCACCGAGCTCGGAGCCGGTAAAGTCGCCTGCAAGACCATCGACTCCACTCACAGAATCGCCTGCTGAGTTGTCAATAGCGACATCTTCAACGACAGACGAGGTTGAGGATATAGACGCGAGTTGCGGCAAGTCTGCTTCGGTCCAGGAGAGACCACCGCGAGAAAGAAGACTGTCCAGTGCCATGGAGAACCTGAAAGACTCTCTCCGCACAACATTACATCCGCCCAAATGGAACTGGAAAAGATATGACCGGGAGGATGAGATTTTAGCCGGATTCACGGAGAGAGTCACGAGAATTTGGAATCGGGCGACTTCAGGAATGCACCATGAGGATTCCGAGGAGCAAGATGAAGGCGGAGAGCCGTCAGCGTATCGACGGAAGCGTGCGCCCACAAATGAGAGTGAGCGATATGACTACAATCGGGTAAGGCATCCCGAAGTGAATGATCTACATCCTCCGGTCGTATCCCAGCTCCCGGCTACCAGGGCCGAAGCTGCCTGGATGTTGCTTCCTCCTCCCAGTGCTGCTGTCATGGAAGCACGCAGAAGGCCTGCTGCGGAACCTGAAATGCGCTTTCCATTATGCGTCATTGGCAGGCCGCGAAAACAGACGGAACCAACACCGTTCGTGGCCAAAACACGCTCTTCTGAACAGATCGACATGCAGGACATGGTTTACTCTAGTGATGCTGAAGATGAAGATGACGGTCTCAGCAGCAGTGAGGCACAAAGTGTCAGCCAAAGCATCAACCACGGCGAGGTGCAAACTGAAATTCACAGTCCAGCACGGATCAAGCATTTGTCGGATCCCATCGTCAAACCGCCACCGGCGGTGCATCCAGTATCACGGATTGCGGGAGACTTGTTTGTACCGAAGAGAAGGGATTCATGGCAGTTTCATTATGTTGTCCCATCGAACCAGCCGATGGAATGGTGAAAATCACGCAACTGAGCACGCCCCTTTTTGAAAGCCGCAGGTGGCTGTTACTCCTTCAATATGGACCAAAGTTGTTTTCGAGGAATTGGCCAGCCCTAGATGGATCTGTGCCATCATGTGCAGATGAGTGTTGAAATTGATAGTTGGTTGACGTTTTCTTTACAATAGTTTAGGGCGTTCTGCAAGAGCAAGGCGTTTACGATCGTGATGCAGGACAGAGGGTGAGAGTAGGAATTTGGGACAGTGATCGTGAGCACGAATGTTATGTATTCTTCTGGTTTCGCATCCTTCTGCAGCACTTTGAACTGCTTTCGGTCGCCTTGAAGGGCCCCCGCCACCAAGAAATATCGTACCTGAGCCTGACCAACGCAAGGTACAAACATGCGGTTGGGCAGCAATGCTAGTAGATTTCGGGACCAGGGATCTTCTGGTCTGCATCAACGGGATCTTTACGTTTGACGAGCCGGGCATGCCGCTGAGCCTGTTTATCCGAGCTAGAGAACGGAGATGAGGTGGTACCATTTCCCTGCAGGTCATTGTGCAACGATTGGGTCAATGGTCAAGAGCGAAGACTGAGGCGGGTGTCGAGTGGAGAAAGAGGCTGCTTGGTAGCTCCCTTGAGGAACATCATCTGCAAGGGACACAGGCAAGGCTCGACTTCAAGGGCGACTTCGGAGGAGCGGCAGGGGTGATAGGCGTGAGGGCTGTCCGAGCACTGCATCTCAAGCGGTTCCGTATCGAAGGGATGTTGGGAGGCGGATGACCGTCCATTCATCAATTTGTGTAATTAGTAACAACGAGGATGAGAATAAGCCGCATCAAACGGAAGAAAGCGATTCCCGTCGACGAATAGTGAGTGGCGAGAGATGCGATGGGCGCAGTTTGGGGGCGCCGAAGCGTCGCTGGGCGGAATTGCCCTTTTCGGAACTTGTAGACGTCCAAGAGCTTCGCTGCTCTAGTCCACCACCACCACCACCAACACCACATTATTATTCTTCCCCGAATCATCGACATGATTCTTCACATCCGTTTCCAAGCACCACCGGGTCGCTTGCTCACCTTGTATCCTACCGATTCCTCTTCTCCGTGCAACGCTCCACCAATCGCCTTCGCCGTCACTCGTCCACTTCCTGCGCACTTCTCTCCCTTCTCACAAACTGTACATCATGCTCCTTCGCTCGATGCTTCAAAACCGTCGTGCCCGGACACGCAAGGCTGTATAGGCTTCATATCTTTACCAGTTTTCTCCAGTTCGGCCATTCGCTTAGATGTGAACACGAGACCTTAGCCAGAGCCTTGAAGCAAGTGCCATCACTTGCCCCGGCATGACCCCGGGGTTCCAGACATGGAGACTGCAATTGGCGTTAGAGTCCTCTCCCACGCGACTGGAAAAGGATTCAACACAAAGATCACCTTGCCTGGGGTATTTCCGGCCGACTGGTTCAGGAAAGCAAGCTGTCCAAACTCTAGTCTGTTGATCGTAGGCATGTACTGTTTATCCCCTCGAGGTACGCCTGCCACGTTGTGGTCCAGACCTGTTTCTTCGGCCGAGATCCGTGCACGGTTCGTCTAGTGTGGTCGGGTCTATATCGCCGGCGACTGTTGCGAGCATTGGAATCGACCCGGGGTCGACCCGGGGTCCGTCCGGGTAGGCCCCCATGGGGCATGTACTCCAGACGACCTCGAAACCTTGGGGTTTTGATGGGGCCTGCATAAAACTAGGGCGTTTCTTGACAATGATCTTGGTTTAAAGAGCACATCGCCTCGACCCATGCATTCATGATACGTTTCGAGTCCTCCTCAAGACGAAGAATACTCAACATGCTCAGCAAATTGCGCGGACCGGCCTTGATATGGGCCATCACCTTGTCGTCAGGATCCTGCTACCTGCTTTTTGGCTATGATCAGGTATGACTGCAGAAAAGACATTGTCAGGTACAAACAGTCCACTGACTGGATTTACTAGGGCGTCCTGGGTGGGCTGGTGTCCCAACCAAGTTTTCTCGATGTCATCGGAAACCCCAGTGCCTCATTCCTCGGCACCATCGTGGCTCTCTACAACGTCGGCTGTCTGGTTGGCTGCATGGCAGCGGCGATCTGGGGTGACAGATTCGGCAGACGGAACACCATCCTCGTGGGCAACGCCATTATGATTGTTGGCGCCGTCATTCAGACAGCCACCTACGGTGCTGGGCAGTTGATCGCTGGTCGACTTATTTCCGGCCTGGGGAATGGTGAGTTGTCGTGGTCCCTCCCTGTAGGGGAATCAGAAGCTGACCAGTGGCCATTTTCGTGCGTGCTCAGGCTTGAATACTTCGACCATCCCAGTGTACGTCTCTGAGACAGCCCGAAGCCACCGCCGGGGCCGCATGGTCGCTGTTCAGCTCTCCATTGTCATCTTTGGGATAGTTTTTGCCTACTGGCTTGACTACGGCACCATCAACAATCTCGAAGGGGAGGTGAGTTCAGTTGGGTCATTTGCCGCTTTCGTGGTTGGTAGTTAAGAGTTTCTCAGGTTGTGTGGCGCTTCCCCATTGCGTTTCAAATCGTCTTCGCCCTCATTACCATGGCCACCATGCCCTTCCTCCCTGAAACCCCTCGATGGCTCTACTCTCACGGCCGGAAGGAGGAAGCTGTCACTGTCCTCGCAAGACTCATGGACACATCCGAGGATGATGACCAAGTCCAATTCATCAAGACCGAGATGGAGGAATCCCTCGAACTAGAACGACAACAGGGTTCCATCACCCTGAAAGGCATTCTCAACGACAAGACAGAGCTTAAGCCCATGAGACGGCTGCTTCTCTGCTTTTTCATCCAGTTTTTCCAACAATTCAGTGGCGTCAACGCCGTCGTCTTCTTCGTTACCATCATCCTCGAGCAGAACGTGGGCCTGTCCAGCTCCACTGCCAGTCTGGCCGCGGGATTCATTCAGATGGGACTTTGGATCGGAACGTTGCCAACGATTTTGTAGGTTGATGGTCTCCCGAAAGTAGCCCGCAGCCGGATGCTGACCGCACTTTTCCCCATTGCAGGTACATTGACACTTTTGGCAGACGACCGACTCTTCTCATCGGATCAGCTGTCCAGCTCATCTCGCTGGTCTTGTTCACGGTCGGAATTGCCAAGCACGGGGATGGGTACTCCAATCTGGCTCTGGCCATGTTGGTTCTGTTCCAGATCACGGTTGGAATGACCTGGTGCACCGTGCCGTGGATCTATGCGCCCGAGATCACGCCTCTTCGCCTCCGGCACATCGGCGCCGCCATAGGTCCCTTCTCGGAATGGCTGTGTACTTTTATCATTGTCCAGATCACGCCCACTGCCGTTGAGCACACGGGCTGGAAGATTTTCCTGCTCTTCATCCTGCTGCAAGCTTTGAGCATTCCCTGGGTCTACTTTTTCGTGCCCGAGGTGAGAATCTGGCTAAAATAGGTGACTGTCTGTGGCACAAGCTGACTCGTTTCTCAGACCGCCCGGAAAACCCTCGAAGAGATCGACTATATTTTCGTCAAGGGCGAGGCTCGGGATCGCTTGCACGAACGCATGCACGAGCAAGTCCAAGGAGTCCCTCAAGATGGCAAGTCGGAGATGGAGGTTGGGGCGAGTCAGACGTTGGAGTTGGCCGTGCCTCGGAAAGAATAGTGACGTGCCTCGTCAACTATGCAATAGGTATTGGCAGCATGTTGGTGACCGTGGGGATGGCGGCTCAGCTGCGCAAAAGTTTGGTCTTGTGGCGCGTAGCACCGGGCTGGGGGATGTAGCTCTTCCGTGCTTTCTAGATAGTGGTATCCAAGCATTCAGGCACTCCCTTTCGTAGTCTAGACGGGTCTCTTTAGCCTTCCTACTGAGCATAATCAGCCATACGAGTAGGTCAGAGTCGACATCCCGCCGGAGATACTTCCATAACCATGGTCAGTGCCCACAAGGCTGCTCCGTATTAATATATATATATATATATATATATATATATATAGTTATTAGGAGTTAAATATTTAAGTATTGTGATGGGTTGAACCCAAGAGAAGGCTCGGTTCTGGCGAACCAGCGCCAAGACCAACGCCAGGAAACTATACCTTCTGATTAGGTGTGTTCGCCTATACAATGTACAGGCGAAATACTACCTCCTGATTAGTCAAGGCGTATACGGTGCAAGGGATATAAAATCCTAACAGCTAAGACACCGTACGTAAGGGAAGGTAAGGAGCTAGAATAAGTACGTAAGGAAGGAGTAAGGAGGTAAGGAAACTAGTTACCTCCTTACGGCGCGTTAGAGGATATAAGGAGAAAGGAAGGACAGCCATTCCTTCCTTCTCTCTCCTCAGATTTATCCTCCTTATTACTAGGTTGGCTAGCTAGTTGCAGAACTCTTTCCAAACCCTCACAATTAATTACGTATTAACTTAACTTATTTACTATTAGTTTCCTAAATAGATAACCTTCTTAGACGAAAAAGGATATAGAATGCTTCTATAAGCGTTTAAACTTATTATTACTTATCCCTTATAGGCGTTACTAATCCTAGAGGTATTTTATAAGCTACTTTAAACGTTCTAAGTATTTATCTTTAAAGAGCTAGACTACGCGCGGTTCCTATAGGTCTATAGTTTAATCTCTTACCTAAATTACTATTAGTCTTACTATCGCGAAGTCTCTTCTAATAGTATGTTACGAGCTACTATCTGACACGTAAGGTGTCCACAGGTAAACCCGAGGTAGTTTACTTAGTGATATAGTAGGGAGGGGTGATGTAGCTAAGATAGGAAACTAAGAGTATAGTATATAGACCTATACGTATAGTAGATAATCGTAAGGAACTTAATTCTATATAACTATTATTAACTACGAGGAGAACTATGTAACTAAGTGTAGCTATATAGCACTTAAGAAACATATTTATTATGTTACTCTATTAAATATATTAAACATATCAATATATTCCCGAGCCTATTTAGGCATATTACTCTATTACTCCGCCTAGTCTTATTAATATATTTACTAAGACGCTAGCGTCCGGTATATTCCCCTTAGTTATCCTTCCTCCTTATCTTCTCCTTTAGCCTCCTATATAGTTAGTTCATAATACCTCCCCCTCCTTTAACGTATATATTACTCTTAACGTACTTAAGGTAAGCGTATCCCTTCCTTCCCACTCTTCACTTCTTCTTTATAGTTAATTATACTAAAGGTCCCGAAACCCCCTCGATCCTAACGATATCGTGATTTAGATAATACCATTATAAAGCTCGGTTCTCGCGCCCCTAATCCCTACCTTAAGTATACTAAATCGTACTCTATCTACGTTATCCGTTATAGTTATTCGAAGTATAGTCCTTATACTAAAAAGAACATAACTTACTACGGTTAATTTTCTAAAGCTAAGTTCGACCGACTTAAGAGTAAGAAGTAGGAATTAATCCGATAAGGCTAAGAGGCCTAAAACCTAATGTTAGCCTTAGTTAAGTAGTTATTAGAAACTTAGTAGCGTATTATTAATATAAATAAAAGAGTGGACGTCCTAATAAAGCGTTAGGGAGATATAGCGGATCGTAAGGTAACGGCTCTAGATCTACTTAACGATAGTGACGGTACTAATGCGGCGGTAATAGATACTAACTCCTTTATCTAGGATAACCCTACCTTTAACGCGGTTATCTTCTCTAACCTGTCCCTTCCTTTTCCTAAGTTTAGGGATATAGGGCTACCCCCTAAGTTATCTAGTTAATGATTTTTTAGTACTATTACTTTTTATCCCGGTCCTTAGGTTCGATCCTAGATAGTCTAATATAGTATTTATAATATTTAATAATAAGTATCTTAGGTAGGTTTTCTCTTAGTTCCTAGGTATTAGGTTCCATTATTAACTAATATACTAAGTATTATATTAGTATTAGGAGTCCTCTATAAGTCAATATCTTCTCTAGCTTTACCTCTTACATTCTATAGAGTTCTAAGTTAGTTATTCTTCGCTAGCGTCTAGTATTAGTCTTATTTTCTAGTTCTAGTTCTTTAGGAATAATAGGTCGCGTACTTATTCTTTAGTAGTATTCCTTCTTTACTCTAGATAGTAAGCCGTTACTGTATTCCTAAGTGTTTTCTAAATCGTCGTATTCTAACTATTTAACTAAGTATATATCGATATATTTAATAGCTTCGGATCTAGGGTGAAAGTTAACTAACCTCTTAATCTTATACTTTAGTTCTCCTATTTCTTTATCGATCTCTACTAGTTCTAGTTTTATATTTAGATTTTTACATAGTTCTAGTAGGGATTTATAGAATACTAGGTATATCTCTAGTATCTTTAGGAGATCTAACTTATATATAACTAGTCCTAGTTTCTTTTTAATACGGTATAGTCCGATCTTAGTATAATCTAGTTTATTACTTAGTTATTTTATTTTAATATTTTTTCTTCTTATATAGACTATCCCTTCCTCTTTAAGATCTAGTCCCTTAGATCTTCTTTTATTTTCTCTTTTTACTATTTTTTCTAATATTTTCTATAACTCCTTTTATATTATATTATATAGTTCTTTTATTTTATTAATCTTAATTCTTACTTCCTCTAATATTAGTTTTTTAAATTTTAGTATCTTAAATATATTTAGGTAGTACCTATATATCGCGTAGAATAGTGATATTCTTATTATAGCGATACTATTATTAAATGCTATTTATGCCGTTAGTAGTAACTACGCCTAATTATCTTATTAGTAGTTAACGTAGTATTGTAAGTATTATTCTAGTGTTTAGTTTATTCTTTCTATTTAATTATCTATTTATAGGTAATATACTATTAATAGTTTTATATCTGTGGAATATCGCCATTTAGGCGTATGGCCTAATTAGGCCTAGCGTCTTATCACGTGACTAGTTAACGCTACTAGTCTATACTAGATCACGTGATATAGGCGGTGGCGTTAAGGGTGGCGTTACTATAACGTGATTGATTACTAATAGTGATTAGAAATCTACCTTCGAGGTACTTCTATCACTATCTAGTAGTGTTTCCTTTATCTATATAAGAGCGTTCTCTCCTCTCAGATAGTTAACTTAACTAAGCTTCCTAATAGTCACGTACATTACCTAAAAGGGTACGATCCTATGAGCCAATCTACTCTATGTCCTCTGAACAATATCTATTCCTAAAAGATCTATTAGAGATTACTAGAACTATAACGTAAATAGTTTATCTCTATCTAAGATTATTTCGTTTAGTATCCCGTATTATAATATAACTATTCTAATAAATAAGTAGGCTAAGTCCCTTACTATCGCCTTTTCTATAAATAGTAGTATATATATATACTTCGTTAGTCTTTTAATAACCACTATAATACTATTGTGATAGGTTGAACCCAGGAGAAGGCTCGGTTCTGGCGAACCAGCGCCAAGACCAACGCCAGGAAATACTGCCTCCTGATTAGTCAAGACGTACACGGTATAAGGGATATAAAGTCCTGACAGCTAAGACACCGTACGTAAGGGAAGGTAAGGAGTTAGAATAAGTACGTAAGGGAAGGTAAGGAGCTAGAATAAGTACGTAAGGAAAGGAGTAAGGAGGTGAGGATAATAGTTACCTCCTTACGGCGCGTTAGAGGATATAAGGAGAAAGGAAGAATAGCCATTCCTTCCTTCTCTCTCCTTAGATTTATCCTCCTTATTACTAAGTTAGCTAGCTAGTTATAGAACTCTTTCTAAACCCTTACATTAGGATAAATCTCCTATTTCTCATACCTCCCCTATATATATCGATAATGGAAATAGATTTATTATCTACATTAGGTCTAACTCTACCCCCGGAGTAGGTAGCGTAGTTATATTAGATAGTTTAGATATAGAACTAGCGAATGGAAGGTCTAGAGTAGCTACTCTAGAACTAGTAGAATAGTAGGAGTACCTCTACTCCTAAGTCAATATTATAGGAGAATAGTAACGTACGGGAACTAATAGCCGTACGTAAATTATCGGATTAGAAACATCGGAAACTCCCTAAACTCCCTAAGTTTAGCGGAAAGTGGATAGAATTTCGACTATAACTTACGTAGGTAAAGGCGAAGCTTAGTGTCGATAAGGATAAGGATACTAAGATCGTACGATTTTAGTATATATATAGTAGACTATAAGGAGAAGCCCTTACGTAAGTTAGCGCCTAGGTAGACGTAGTCACTTTAATAGACTAGATAACGGTTTAAGGTCTTTTTACGTAACTATAGGCGGCGTATAAAGACTATAAAGTTACTAAGCGAGTATCTTAGAAACTTAGCTTTATATAGTAAGGGATAAAGACATTTAGTACGTTCCTCGCCAAATTCGACCGTACAATACTAGACGTTAGCGGTCTTAGCTAGGATAACTAGGTTAAGAAGACCTTCCTAGCTAACTATCTATCGTACGAGCTATAGAATACGATTATAGTAACTCCTATCCCTAGGTCCTATAAGGAGTACTATATATTACTTTATACTATTAGTACTAACCTAGAGAACCTCTAATAAAAGAAGGGACGGGATAAGCCTCATATAATAAAGGGCTTATTAACGCCGATTGAGGTTACCCTAGCGGAAGATATAATAGAGTGAGAGTCATTAGACACTACTACCGTAGCTATTATACGTACATAGCGTACTTAATAGGTATCTAAGGAAATATTAGATAAGCGAAAGGAAGTAGGACACTATCTTTAATGCGGATTAGGAGAATACTTCGTACGCTAATGCTCCTTACTTCTAGTAATACGTCCTTAAGTAGGACATATAGTAGCTACGGCTATAACTATAGAAGAAGAGGGTGAAGAGGATCTAAAAAACGAGTAGCTTCTGATAAAAGTCGCCGTTAGGAGTGTACGAAGATTTAGGAAGCCTAGCGAGGATTTTAAGGCTTAATAGATAAGTTACCTTTCTTAGTACCTTTAATAGTGAATAAAGAGTATTCTATATCTATACTTATAGATTCTAGGTATTTATTATACGGCCTTATTAACGCTTATTTTACTTCTCAATAGAATCTTCAGTATATACGGATTCCCTCTTGACCTATTATAAGATTTAATAAATTAATGAACTTATTAATCTTAGAAGTGGCTAAATTAGAGATTAATATTAATAGATATAAGGAAACTACCTTCCTATATATTATCCTAAGCTTAGTCTCGTACGATATTATATTAGGACTTCCTTAGATAAAACGGAATAATATACGGCTTTATCTAAAGGAGTTCTATCTATACCTAGGACTATAGAGGATACGCGTATAAAACGAATTAAAGGTAACCCCCCTAAAGGTTAACTATAGCCTTATAAGCGCGGTAGCTTTCTCTCTACTTATATAATAATAACATAAGTAGAAGGGTATATAAGTGTTCACTATTAGTCTAGCTGATATTAATAAAGCTCTAGCGATTAAAAAGATAATAGACCCCCATACGAAGCTATTAGAATACCTATACCCCTTCCTCAACGTGTTTAATAGGACGATAATAGATAAACTACCGTCACTCTAAGGGAAGGGGGTAGACTATACGATAGACCTCGTATAGGACGATAGGAGGACCCCTAAGGTACCTTAGGGCCTACTATATAGTATATTAAGAGAAGAACTACTTATTCTACAGAAGATACTTATAGAGCTACTCGATAAGGGGTTTATCTAAGTAAGTAACTTACTAGCGGTAGCGCTAGTCCTCTTTATACAGAAGTTAGGGGGAGGACTACGATTCTATATAGACTACTACGGATTAAATAAGATTATAAGGAAGGATCGGTACTCTCTACTATTAATCTATAAAATACTATAGAATATTAGACGAGCTAAATAGTATATAAAGCTTAATATTATCGCGGTATTCTACTAGATTTATATTATAGAAGGAGACGAATAGAAGACAGCATTCTATACGAGATACGGACTATATAAATAGCTTATTACCCCTTTTAGATTAGCGAACGCGCCTAGTATATTCCAGAAGTATATTAATTAGACCTTATATAACTATCTTAACGTCTTCTACTTAGCCTATATTAACGATATCCTAATCTATTTATATAGGTCATTAGAAGAGTACCGGGGTTATATTTAGAAGATCCTTAAACGCCTACGTAAGGTAGGACTATAGATCGATATCAATAAGTGCGAATTTAAGGTTAAGTTAACGAAATACCTAGAGTTCATTATTAAAGTAAAGAAAGGCGTATAAATAGACCTAGAGAAGGTAAAGGCGATCCTCGACTAGGAAGTCCCTAAATTAATAAAGGAGATATAAAGCTTTATTAGATTTATAAACTTCTATAGGAAGTTTATATAAGACTTCTCTAAGATTATACTTCCTATTATGACTCTCGTACAGAAGGATACGACGTTTTAATGGATAACGGAGGTGGACTAAGTCTTTATACGGCTAAAAAGAATATTTACGACGGCCCTAATATTAATCCTATTTAACTACGAGAGAGAGACTATTATAGAAGTTAACGCGTCGAAATAGTGTATTAAGGGGACGCTCTTCTAAGTTAATAATAAGAGAGTTATATATCCCTATATCTTCTTCTTAAAGAAGAATTATCTAGTCGAATATAACTATAAGATCTACGATAAGGAAATACTCACTATTATACGATATCTAGAGGAATAGGATACTAAACTATAGAGCATTAAGAAATTCGAGATTTAGTCCGACTATAAGAATCTTAAATACTTTATATCTGTACGAAAACTTACTAAGAGATAAATGCGTTGATCCCTTATCCTATTAAGGTATAACTTTACAATCTTATACGTCTCTAGAAGATAAAATATTTAAGTGAACGCCCTCTCCTAGAGGGAGTAGGATATATCTTAGGACTAAGAGAACGAAAGACTTTAGTATTATATAGCGCGCCTTATTAAGCCGGAGATACTAGATAGAATAGGATCTAAGGCGCTATAAGTAAATATAATATTAACGGAAGGACCGTTAATTAAAGAATAATAGAGATCGACTTAATAGAATAACTAGATATATTAGGAGGCTATTAAGTCTATATAAAGAGGAGCCCGTATATTCCCCTCTAGCCTAAGTCTAAAAGTATTAATTATAGAATATACTCTTAATAAGGAAGGGTAACTACTATTTTAGGGATAACATTAGGTACTAGAATCAAAGGCTCTCTATATGGTAATTATTTAATAGGTGCATAACTTAAAGATTATTAGTTACTTAGGTTAAGAAGGGATAGTAGCCTTAATAGTAAGGTAGTTCTTCTAGCTAAATATACTATAAGATATTCGAAGATTTATATAGAACTATAACGTCTATAGATGGATAAAGGCCTAGAAGGAATAGAAATAGGGATTTCTAAAGCCTCTCCTAATCCCTAATTAACTATAGAAGGAAGTATTAGTCGATTTTATTATAGAACTCCTAGAAAGTTAGGGCTATATAAACCTAATAGTTATTATAGATTAACTAGAGAAAGGAGTCTTACTTAAACTATTATATATAATTAAGTTAAAAGATATAGTAGGAGTCTTCCTATAGACGTTCTATTAGTAATATAGACTACTATTAGTAATTATATTAGATCGCGGCCCCTAATTCGTAAGTATACTATAGAAAAGGATCTATTAACTCTTAGGTATTATATAGTGACTATCTATAGCTTATTACTCGGAGATAGATAGATCTACTAAGTGAATAAACTAAACGGTCGAAACGTACCTTTATATGTTTATAAATGGAAAATAAGATGACTAAGTAGAACTCCTACCTATAGCGGAACTAGTAATTAATAATTATAACGTATACTCTATAGGAGTAAGCCTATTCTTCCTACTATATAAGTATTATATCGAGCTATTTTAGATATAAGAACCCCCCTATATAGCGGAGACTCCTCGAGAACCTATATAATAAGTAGACTTTATTATATAGCGACTCTAAGAGGCGAGAGAATAGGCGTAGTCTTTAATAATTATTGTATAGTAGGAGTAGGAGGAGAGAATAAATTAAATGTAATAATAGGTACCGTAATTCTAAGTTAGCGATAAGGTATAGCTTAACTTAAGAAATATATAAATAACGCGTATTAGTAAGAAACTAGACTAGAAGAATACGAAGTATACCGTTATAGAGGTAGTGAGATCTTATAGCTATCGCCTAAATACTCTACTAGGTATTCATAATATCTTCTACTTAGACCTCCTTTATACGGCCTTAATAGACCCTCTCGACTTATAGAGAACGGACGATAATTAGCCTATACTAGTGATAGTTAGAGACGATGAAGAATACGAGGTAGAGGCGATCCTAGAAGATAGGGTTATACGAAGAGGAAGAGGATCCTAGAAGTAATATCTAGTGAAATAGACTAGATACGCTGAACTAATGTAGGAACTGGCTAACGCGCTATAAGACTCCGCTACGCTGGATACGTACGAGGCTTCCTAGGTAAGTATAGAAGGAGGGAGGGGTGATGTAATAGGTTAAACCTAGGAGAAGGCTTAGTTCTGGCGAACTAGCGCTAAGACTAACGCTAGGAAATGCTATCTCCTAATTAGTCAAGACGCATATAGTGTAAGGGATATAAAGTCCTAATAGCTAAGACACCGTACGTAAGGGAAGGTAAGGAGTTAGAATAAGTACATAAGGGAAGGTAAGGAGCTGGAATAAGTACGTAAGGAAAGGAGTAAGGAGGTGAGGATAATAGTTACCTCCTTACGGCGCGTTAGAGGATATAAGGAGAAAGGAAGAATAGCTATTCCTTCCTTCTCTCTCCTTAGATTTATCCTCCTTATTACTAGGTTAGCTAGCTAGTTATAGAACTCTTTCTAAACCCTCATAACTATCATATTCTTTACTCGTAAGAGGTTCTCGAGATATTAGTAGTTTTATAATAAAGTCGATTATAATAGAATCCTATAGTTTATTCGGTATTTATAATACTATAAGTAATCTATAAAGTCTATATTATTCTTTCTTTATTTTCTTATAGATATCGCATTTTCTAATATATTCTTCGATATCTTTTCTAAGTCCTTTCTATATAAAGTCTCTTATAATTAGTTTAATTATTTTTACGATTTTAGGGTATCCCGTAAGTTAGTTATTATATCTCTCTCGTATAATATTTTATTTTTATCTTTCGGTAAGCTTAATATCTATAATTACTAGATTATAGTCATATCCTCTATATTATAGTATATATCCGTTAGTTTTAAGTAATATATTAGGTTCGGGTTTTATTATCCCTATATAATCCGGTCTTCTACTTAACGCGTCTACTTAACCGTTTTTAGTTCCCTTAATATAGTAGATTCTGAAATTATATCTTACTAACGTTTCTACCTATCTCACTTATTATCTATTTAGTTCCTTTATCGTTATCTAATAAGTAAGGTTTTTATAGTTAATAAATATCTATACTAAGTACTTAGTCCCTTCTAGATATACTCTCTACTATCGTAGCGCTTCTATAATAGCGAGTAATTCTTTATTATAGATATCGTAGTTTAACTCCGGTTAAGTTATTCGTCTTAAGTAATAGACTATAGGTTATGATTAACTATTCTTATCTTTCTATATAAGATATACCCCTATTACTTCGTCTAACGTATCGGTTTCGAGCATTACCTCTTTTTCTAGGTCGAATAGAGTAAGGATAGGTACGGATACTATCTATTATTATAGGTCTCTAAAGGCTTACTTATATCTATCGTCCTAGTTAAAGATATAGTCTTTTTTCGTTAAATCTATTAGAGGTCCCGTAATTTTTGAAAATCCTTAGATAAACCTCCTATAGTAGTTAATAAGGCCTAAGAACTATTATACTTCTTTTATACTTATTAGTATAGGCTAGTCGTTAATAGTCTTGTTAGAAGGTCTGAGTGTACGGTCAGAGGAGGTCATTTACTAGATACTAAAAGACTTGAGTTAAGATAACTATCTAGGAGGTAGAAGCGTCCTTATATAGATAATAGGTGGTAATAATAGAAGATAAAAGAAATCCCTTGAATCGCTATTAATAAGCGATCACACCACCTAGTATCGCCACTTATACCACGTGATCTAGTACTAGTATAGACTAGTAGTATCCACTAGTCACGTGATAAAGCGCTAGGCCTAATTAGGCCGTACGCCCAAATAGCGATATTCCACAAGTCTAAACTTTATTAGGGTTTAACGCTAGTTCTTATATCGATACGATATAGCCTAGGAACGCTATCGTATATATATAAAATTCGCATTTACTTAATTTAATTAGTAGGTCCTTTTCTTTTAGCGCTTATAGGACCTTTCGTACGTATTAGATATACTTATTATAGGTCTTAGAGAATATAAGGATATCGTCTAAATAGGCGACGATAAACTCGTCTAAGTATTCCCTTAGGGTATTATTAATAAGTTCTTAGAAGGTAGTTAGTACGTTTATTAGTCTAAAGGGCATTACCTAGTACTTATATAGGCCCTATCTAGTCCTAAACGTAGTTTTCTATTCCTCCTCTTCCTTTATTCTTACTCTATAGTAGGCGTCTCTAACGTTAATTACTATAAATTATTTAGCTCCTAAGAGTTAGTCCTATAACTTATTAATTCTTAATATTAAGTATTAGTTTTTCTTTATTATCGCGTTAAGGCGCCTATAATTAATATATAGTCTTAATCCTCCGTCCTTTTTTAGTATAAAGAGTACTATATAAGTCACTTTCGACTTTAAAGGTCTAATAAACTCTTTTATAAGATACTTATTAATATATTCTTTAAGGAAATCTTCCTCCTTTTTAGATATTAGGATTAATTATACGTAGTATTCTAGATTATTTTCTTCTTCTAATAGTATCTTATAGTCCTATAGTTTATATTCTAATAAGACTACGTTACCTTCTCTTTCTTTAGCGAGATCTTTAAAGTCTTTATATTCTAGTAGTATCTCTCCTATACTAGAACTAGTTAATATATATTCTATTAGTCGCACTAAAATCGTTCTTTTTAGAGCCTTTAAGGATAATTAGTTCCCCCTTTATACGATATTATATTCTATAAATATTATAGTTCTCGTTCACTAATTAATAGTTAGATTATATTTCTAAAGCTAATCTATTCCTAAAACTATATTATACTCTAGGATATCTATTATATCTAGGTTTATTATTTCCTTATATTTCGTAATTATTAACGGAACGTTTTTTATTTCTATTATTACCTATCTTAATAGTTATCTATCTACTATCTTTAAAGAGTATAGAAGTCTTTTCTTTACTTTATATTTATATAGTTTTCTAACTATAGTTATACTTATATAGCTTCAGTTAGCTCCTAAGTTAATTATAATAGTAATCTAAATACTTACTAATTCTATCGTAAGAGCTATATAACGATTATCTAATATAGTTATCTCTCTTAACTTCTAAGACTTTCTAACCCTTAGGTTATTATTATAACTTCTCTGTCTTATTAAGTTATCACTTATAAGTTTTTTAGTTAGTGTATATATCGCTCTCCGTTCTATTAGTACTTAGTATTAAAGTACTCTTCTAATATCTTAAATACCTTAGGGTATATTAGGACGTTCTTAGCGTCTAGGTTAATATTATAGATATATTAATATTTTATCTTTATATCGCATTTTCCTTTATTTAAGTAGTAGAAATCATCCACTATAAAATCTCTATCTACTCTATTATTAACTATTTCTTCGATAATAAATAGCCTATATAGATCTCCTCCACTATCGTTACTATTAGTAAATATTATATTTAGCGTATCTTCTTAGTAATATAGGTATAATTCTCTCCTCTACTAGTATTCTTATTTATTATATATTTAGTCTACCTCTATAAGGTTAGTATAGACTCCTCTAGGTATTAATATATAGAGTTATTAGGGATTAACGTTCTAGTAATATAAATAATCTCCGTATTATTATTAGTAGTCTTTATCTTCGTACGAGAGTCTTTTATAATAGTAGTCGGGGTCTTCGCGTTCGTTAATTACCTTCTGATTCCTTAGGAGTCCTAATATTAATAGAATTAGTTTAAGAATAACTTCTTTTTCTCGCTATATCTCTTTAAGTTTATTCCTTTTTATAACGATCCTCTTTATAGTCCCTTCTAAAAGTTTCATTTTAACTATTATAGACTCTACTAGCTAATGAATATATATATCCTCTTTATGTTCGTACTCTTAATCCTAGTACTATTTTATACTTATTTTTTTAAGTAATAACTATAGTAATCTAAAAGAGTTATAAATTATATAACGTGGGTGCATAGCGAGTCACGCAGCATAGCGAGTCGCGCACTTTCCGCGCTATATATTACCTTTAACTTATTTCTTTAAGTACTCCACCAAAATAAATGGAATCGACTTAGAAAGAAGCTAGAATACTTCTTACCCTTTAAGCTCTTAAATAAGATCCTAAACAGAGCGTACGATCTATTACTAAAGTCTATAATATCCCTAAAGTAACCCTTCGTAATCGAAGAAAGGGTCGACCTTTCTAACGCGACTAACTAGCGAATTCTCGAAATTTAATCGACCTTAAAGAATCAGTCCTCGTACGAGAGGTCCTTAACCTATATACGCGAGGATTTCCTCCCTAACTTAGTAGTGTGGGAGATATGGCTAATAAACTACGTACGACGCGTAGCGCGTTACGCGTCGGACCTCACTAGGTATCGAACTTTGTTAAACGACATCAAGAGCTACGAATGCGATTTATACGCAGATACGACTACTAGAGAGCCTAATACGAAGATCTAGTAATTATTTAAGTCTAGTTTAACCTCGTACGGAATGTAATAGCTAAGTATAAGATCTATAAAGATAACACTTAGAACTTTAACGAGACTAGGTTTATGATAGGCCTAATCTCGTCCGCAATAGTTATAACGAGTTCTGAAGAGTATAGAAAGGTTAAGATAGTATAGCCTAGTAATCAAGAATAGGCTATAGTGATCTAGGGTGTCAATTTGTACGGCTAGGCTATACCGCCTTTTATCGTAGTCGCTAGTAAGTATCACCTCGTATTATAGTACCGAGACAGTCCCCTTCCGTCCGACTAGGTTATCGCACTTAGCGATAATAGATAGATAACGAATAAGATTAGTCTTAATTAGGTCAAACACTTTAATAAATATAGTTATAGTTATACGAAGGGTACGTTTCGTCTATTAATCCTAGACAGCTATAAAAGTCATCACTTAGTGGATTTTGAGGCCTACTATAAGGAGAATAATATTATTACACTCTATATACCTATACATTTATCGCATCTACTTTAACTACTTAACGTTAGGTATTTTAGTCCCTTAAAGCGATCGTACGGTAAAGAAATTAAGAACTTAATCCGGATATATATAACCTATATTACTAAGGTCAAGTTCTTTACCGCATTTAAGAACGCTTTTTTTACTTCCTTCGGCGAAGATAACGTACGAGGAGGTTTCTAAGGGGTAGGGCTTATCCCTTTTAATCTAGATACGGTCCTTTTAAAGCTAGATATAAAGCTTCGGACGCTAACACTACTAACACTCCCCTCGCTAATAACTACCCCTTAGGTCTCTAAGACGCCATAGACTACGTACGAAGAGTAACTTCATAGTCTGATTTTATTAAGGGGAAAGTCGCTTAACATTAAGATAGCTCTCTAACAGCGATTTATGAGGCGATAGACCAGATAGTGAAAGGTACGACTACTATAATACATCAAATAGTATTAATAAAGGATCGTATCCGGGAGCTTAAAGAGGTAAATCGTACGCTAAGTAAGCGTCGTAGAGAGAAAAGGACACGGATCTAATAAGGAGGATCACTTACTATACGAGATGCGTAGGATGTGATTGACCAGAGGGATGTGGATAAGTAGGTGGAGTAAGAAAAGCGTATAAGTAGTAGTCGTACGAGAGGGGGTGAGCTAACTCAACAACGATGTAGTACCTACGGAAAGCCTAGGCATAATGCACGTACGTATCAAGAGGATAAAGAAATATCCAATATATCTAGTTCTGAGTAGATTAAGTGAATTTATCTTAGGTTAGTGGTGTAATTGAATTAGATTGTCGTACGGTGGTGGTTAGGTGCGCGACTCGCTATGCTGCGCGACTCGCTATGCACCCACGTTATTAGTATAGTATATTAAGGCGGTACTTTATCTCGTAGTTATCTACTTTCTAGAAGTTAGTGATGATCTTAACATTATACTTATTACTTTCTAGTACTACGTACTATTAGTATATAGTATCTTTCCCTATTATAAGGTTCTTATCTAGTTCTTAGATAATAAGACTATTATTTACGTAACTATTATAAAGTATATATATTAGTTAGTAACCTATAAGTAGGTCGATATCGTTATATAACTCTCTAATATTAGTCTACGCTTCCCTAATATACGTGACTACCTAGTAATCCTAGTATCTTTCGTAGATATAGACTAACTATACTATTCTAGTGCCTTCTAGTGCTATTATTATATTAAGGCTTTATTCCTATAACGATACGATCAGTATCGTAAACGCTTTATCCCCTTTTCCCATATACGAATACATCCCTAGAACGATATATCCTATCTCCGTAGCCTAATAGATTTCTATTATAACTAAAATTAGTTCATTAGCTAGCTATCCTAAGTTAAATATAGAGTGAAAATATTCCACTTTTAGTCCGTAATTATCTCTATATTAGTATTTTAGTAATCTCTAATAGAGTATAATTATTATTATTTCCTTATCGTTATATTTAATTACGATAAATATAGTAGATTCTTCTAGTTCTAGTATATACATTATCTAGAATCCTTACTCGTTATTAGTATCCTTATTATTAGTCTTAAATACTTCCTAACGCTTTAACTTATTAGCTTTTCTTACTACTCTTCTCTATTATTTTAAAAACTATCTACTTCCTATTTTTTCCGAGTAATAGGTTATATATTTATCGTTATAGTACGCCGTCTATAATAAGAGCTAATACTATAATTCTTTTTATCGTTCCTATTCTTCTAAGGTAGCTTCTTCCTTAGGTTTTATATCTTTTTTAGATCTACCTATCTCCTCGTAAGATTCCGTACCTAGGTAGTCCCTCTATACTAAGTCGCTCTAGTTATTAGCTACTATTTAGACTCCCTATAAAGTATTAGTCTTTATTTCTTCATAACCGACTATACCGTCGTCTATTATATATAGCGTTAGACCGTTTTTATAATCTTTTATATAGTATCCGGATTTTCCGTATCTATAGTATAGATTATTCTTCTTACGTTTCTCTCGCTCTAACTATAGTAATCTACGAGACTTATCCTTCTTAGCCTTAGGTTATCCTCCTCGCACTTTCTAGTGAGTGGAACTACCGCGTTAGATTATATCTAAGTCTATTAGTTCTCTATAGTATTATCTACTCTTATAAGTCGTTCCCCCTATAAAAGTCCCTTTTCTTTCTATCTAACGCTTATATAATTAGTTATTAGTCTTAATAGAGAGTTTAATAAGTGACTTATACTCGTTAGGACGATCTATCCCTATCCTATCTTTAATCGAATCCTTTAGCCCCTAATAATAGACTAAGGTAAAAGCTTTATCTTCCTAATCTAACTTTAAAGTATAGCGTTAGAATATAGCGTAATACCGTATAGCGGATCCTATTTATTTAAGTTAATAGATTCTCTAGGCCGCCGACTATTCCTCTCCTAATATTCTAAAGATCTACTTAATCCTCTCCTTAAAGACTAAGAAGTTCCTAAAGATCTTATTCGTCTCTAGGTTTCTTTACGCTAGTATAGACCTAAGGTAATCCCCTATAATAGGTTTAAACTACTCAAATACTAACCTACGAAGCTAAAGTCCCGTAAATAAAACCTTCTCTATATAGGTAGAGTATTTAGTACGTTATAAGATAAACACTATCTTTAACTATATAAGATATATATTGAGTTTACTTCTATCTCTATAGTACTATTTAACCTTAAGGTCGTCTTTTATCTTCCCGGCCTCTATATTATTAATAGTTAAGGTAGTAATACTTATAGTAGAGGTATTAGGTTACTAAGTAAGCCTTAGCTTAGGTAACTTAGGGTTAGAGCTACTAGACATTATTATTATATCTACTACTATCTAAGAGGGTAGTTAATATATTACGAGCTACTATCTAATATGTAAGGTATCTATAGGTAAACCCGAGGTAGTTTACTTAGTAATATAGTAGGGAGGGATAATGTAGCTAAGATAGGAAACTAAGAGTATAGTATATAGACCTATACGTATAGTAGATGATCGTGAGGAACTCGATTCTATATAACTATTATTAACTACGAGGAGAACTATATAACTAAGTACGGCTATATAGTACTTGAGAAATATATTTATTATGTTGCTCTATTAAATATGTTAAACATGTCAATATGTTCCTGAGCCTATTTAGGTATTGCTCTGTTGCCCCGCCTGGTCTTGCTAACATGTTTGCTAAGACGCTGGCGTCCGGCATGTTCCCCTCGGTTATCCTTCCTCCTTGTCTTCTCCTTTGGCCTCCCATATGGTCGGTTCGTAACATAGTAGTCTATTTTATAGGCTAAAGACTTCTACGTATAAAAAGTATTTAGGCTTCGATCTAATCGTTAATATCTTCCTCTTCCTTAGTCTCTTTTAGGTCTTCTTTAGTTAGAGGGTATTAGGATAGTATATTAGCGACTATATTCTTACTACTAGGTATATATTATACCTTAAAATCGAATTTTTAGATCTATACTAACTACTAATTTACTACCGCCCCTAGGAGATCTATAGATTATTAGTTAAGCTATACTCATCGCTTCTATCTTTACTATAAAGTAGACGGCGTATAACTATCGTTTAAACTTCTTTAAGGACTTTAGAAGTTCGAGACCCCGGATTCAAATACCTAGGGGATAACTATGTAAAACTCTTGAAGCCACTTAGATTCCCTGTCTCAAATTACTCCATTGCTTGACCAGACACAGCAATCTCGACATCGTTTCAGTCCGAGCATTTCGCCTCAGGTTGCAGCCAAAATGATTTTCGATTACATCGGCATGTTCAAGGCTGGTCGGCCGACGCAGCTTGCAATCACTTATACATGTCTTACTGCATTCGTACTGTGAGTCTAAAGTCAAACCTCCATCGCCAGGCCAGTACTTGACTAAACGACTCGATACAGCTTTGATTACGACCAAGGAGTCTTTGGTGGCCTTCTCACGAATCCCGATTTGCTGACTATCATGGGCAATCCGAATTCTGGGAAGCTTGGTATCATCGTTGCCTGCTATAATCTCGCCGGTGCCTTTGGCTGCTTGTTGAACTTTTGGGTTGGCCCGAAGTACGGAAAGAAAGTTGTTATAGCGCTCGCGATGACCCTTGTTACCATAGGGGCTGTATTGCAATGCACAACCTATGGTGTAAGTTTCTCTCTTGTCTGTGTTGAAGCAAAGGCGGACATCTGATGGCTCTGGACACATATCAGGTCCCTCAGCTGGTTGTTGGTCGAGTTATTACAGGCTTGGGTGTTGGTATTGACGTTGCGACAGTTCCCACCTAGTAAGTTGCGTCGCTTTTCCAACCATGCAAGACTGGCTAAATCTGGAACAGCCAGTCGGAGCTCTCTAAACGCGGAAACCGTGGCAGATTGGTGATGACCGAGGTAAGAGTTCTCGAGGGCGCGTTCTGGAGTATTCGTCTGACGCTCTGGTCTCACAGATTGTGTTCGTGACAGTGGGGGTCGTTGTCGCCTATTTCTTCGACGTGGGCATGAGCTACGTCGACGGGCCGGTGGCCTGGAGGCTCCCGATTGCTTGTCAATGTCTCCTCGCCTTGATCGTTCTTGGGCTTATCGGAGGTCTGCCAGAAACACCTCGGTATCTCATCCAAAGAGGTCTCATCTCAGACGCAGAGGCAGTCCTGGCAAAGGTATGGAACGTGCCGACCTCGGATCCGGCCGTGCAACAAGAGAAGGACGAGATCATAAGAGCCAACGACCTGGAGAGATCCAATCCCTTCAAGTGGACCGCAGCATGGAGCAAAGACGCTGTACGAACACGCTGGCGACTCTTCCTCGCTGTCTTTGTACTATTCACTAATCAAGTACGTACATACCCAGTTCTCTTCCCCCAATAGTGGGGAGCTGCTCAGAGCTTGCTGATCTTGTGTGAAACAGTGGACCGGGGCTAATGCGATTGTCTTCTACGCTCCCACCATCATGGAACAGAACGTTGGTCTCTCTCATACCTCCGCCCTCATTGCCGGTGGCTGCATAAACATGGGTAATATGATGGGAGCATTTTTCAGCTGCCTGATTTCGGATAGGATTGGCCGGAAGAAGCCACTTCTCATCGGATTGATCGGACAGTCTATCTTCATGATGTTGTTTGGTGTTATGATCAAATATAGCCATGTCGGGCCTGCCACGGGTAAAGCTGCAATTGCGTTCTTGTTATGGGTAAGTTCCCGCTTCAACGAGTTGGCCTTTCATGTGCTGCTAATGTCTCCCCTGACCAGTATGAGATATGCTTTGGGGCTAGCAGCTCGTCCATTCCCTGGCTATACAGCGCCGAAATCCTTCCTATACGAGTCCGGGCTCAGGGCACCTCGCTCGCGGTTTTCACCAACTGGATGTGGGTGAGTTTGAGGCAACCAAAAACAGGTTGGAAAATAGACCGCTAACAAATTTTAGCAATTCACCATTGTCATGGCCACACCGACAATGATCAGCAATCTAGGTTGGGAAACTTACATGATTTTCATGTCTTTCGTGTGTAGCTTGCACCCCGAAGTTGATCCGTTGGAAATGCTAATTTGTTGGAAAGTATGCAGGGCTTCGCATTCGTGCCCATGGTCTACTTCTGGGTTGTCGAAACCAAAAACCTTGGTCTCGAGGAAATCGATTATCTTTTCCTCAGCGAGCGCGCTCCACAGGGCGAGCATCCAGCCGACGTGAGCCTCGGCGGTATCGAGACTGGAGAAATAAAGGAGAAAGTAGCTTATGAGGAATCGCCAGTAAGCAAAGCTTGATACCGCTCTATTAGGCAAGTGGATTAGATGTGTCGATACCCATGTAGGTAGAGTATGTAGGAGGTCATTAGGAGGAAAACACAAAAACACAATGAATGACCTCTTCGAATGAAAACAAGTTCTTCACCCGCCCAAGCATTTTAATGGTCCTTGCTGATACAGGTAAACTTTAGCGCAGAGACAAAGGCCTATTGAGTGTTGCGGAGCGGAGATGAATGCAAGTCCAGATCAGCCTTGGTCAGTAATTTCCAAGCCTTTGTAGCAAGTAAGTCGGTGGGAGAAAATTTGCCGACGCACCGCTTTAACGAGCTTCCTTCCAGTCTATGGGAATTACCTTCAAAGTATGCATCCTCCACCCTGCTTCATGATTACCTTACATTGAAGCGAGCAGCTAACTGGCCCCTGCCCGTAGAGTTCAACCACCTCCAGCAGTAGCTAGCGCTTCCCCTTCATCACTCACGGTGCTATTGCTCTGGCTTGCACGTCCGCCCCCAGCATTTGCATCAAACCCTTTGCCCTCGCCCTCATCCAGGAGTTCTATGCCCCAGTGATTTCCATCAAACCAACCCATCCTCGCCATGACCTCGGGCTCGTCCCCCTTCCCAAGTCCCCAGTCCTCCAAGTGCTTGTGCTCATCCACCCACTTCAGCAACTTAGGGCTCGCATACACGAAGCCGAGAACGCTGGCGATGCTGTCCACGTCGCGAGGGAGCGCCTTGAAGTACTGCCGGTGCCGCGTGTAGATCCAGCACGTTATGGCGAGAAGAATGGCGAGGATACTCAGGGATTGGCAAACCGCCACAGGTGGCATGTGCAATTGCTGAATATCGACGTGGATGGTCGCGTTAACGCTGTTACTGAAATGTGACGTGGCGTTTTGGTCTTGGTAGACAGTCGTGGATGTCGAGTCCTCGTTGAAAATCAGAGGGAGGTCCCACGGAAGTGTCGCGCCGACGGCCTGGAATCCGTAGCTGCCCTGCTCCATTGAGATATTGTTGGACACGAAGTGCTGGAAAAAGGTTGCAAACACTTTGTTTGATGTCGAGTATAGGACGTCGGGGTCTAGGAGGGCTTCGATGTCGTTGTTTTGAAGCGCTAGTGAGGCGTACGACATGAAATCTGTATTCAGTCCTGTCTGCCGAAAATTGAATGTCTTGTCGAATGGATTTTGGTAGGACACTACTCCTTCAAACGAATTACTGTCGGCGAGCCCAGCAGTGTCTGCGGCTGAGAGAAGAGATTCTAGGAACAGCCAACCGTAGCTGGATCGTAAGTATTAGCTACATACATATTGTTGGTGGACTTCCGGAGAAACTTACGAAACTGTTACATTCACTGTCGGTACATGACTTTCGTCAGACCCCAACTCTATCAAGGTTTGATTTCCGTGAACGAGCCAAGGATCACTCCAGGCAGTGCTGTCATTCAATGGTCTCGTCGTCAGATGATACTGTTGTACGGTAGCGCTGGCAACGTCGACAGTAACGACAGCGCTTGCGGTCTCGAAGATCGGCATACAATTGAGTGCTGTCATCTTTGGAATCTTTTTCCAAACAAAGAATCCGAACTGCTGGGAGTAGGACGACGTTAATTGTGGCATGGCCAACTGACCGTAGGGTTTGCCCACGATCCACTTGACAGTAAAGTTACCAGCTGTGTAGCCTTTTCGATCAGTGTTCACGGACCAATAGCTACAACAGTCAGCAGGTCGAGCCCCTCCTGGTTATGATCGGGTAGAGTATGCTGCGAACCACTTACCCTATCGCTGCCTGACCTGGTTCGCCATTTGTCATGTTCGCGCAACAGACTAGTGTATAGTCATCGGCAAAGAAAGTGGTCAAGTTCCCACTCCAGACCTCATGGTATGGGCCCAAATCGATGGGGAAATATGCATCCTGCGAGGCACTAAGTGAATATCCGACGGAGAGACCAGGAATCAGGGTGGATGTGTCCCAATTGACAGAGTCTGTGAAATTGAGGGTTGTAATCCAGGCAGAGGTATTTGAGAGGTCAAGCTCTGTGCATTCAATCCTTGCGCGCATACTAGGTGTGTCCAATGTAATATTCGCGCTCGGGCTTGACTGGGAGCTCGTGAGAGTACTAAAATTCGAGCCAACATTTTGTATCGTCGGGATGGAGAGTTGGGTGGTGTCCACAGGAGCAAATGACCAATGGTCCTCAGTAGTCCAGGCAGGTCGAGAGCCGTTGTACGCCAAATCAACAAGGCCTGCATAGAGCCAGCTGTTAAGTACACTGCCATATATTTGGATGAGAATACTTCTCAGGACGACATCACCTAGGTGCTCGGCTGCGGTGAGATCAGTGTTTGGCTCTGCAGTAAATATCGACGGCAACGAGCGAAGTTCCAATTGCCGCGGGATAGTCCTGTTGAGTGCTAACACCCCAGCTTGTCGGCTCCAGATAGCAGACATAGTAACTGTGACTATGGACTGTGTCAGTGTGCACAAAGGCAAGAGCCACGGGTTCGTTTAAACACCTACAGACTTCAATAAGGAAAGCTCCAGTCGTAATTGATCCCAGCAGCCAATGCTTGTTCTTCGCGGCTTTCCACGACGCCCACAAAAGTACGGAATCTGCGTAAGAAAGGGTGACTCCCTGGGCAGCCTTGGTTGGTTGTCTTGCCATCTGCACATACGGCTGCAATCTTTTGAAGGTGCCTTCCAAACCACCCCACCAAAGTTTCAGAACGATGGCTAAAAGCGTAGGTATTATCGAGTAAGGTGCAATGTTTGCCTTGATTCCTTTTCCAATCGAGTAGGTCTTCTGGTAGACAAAGAATGTTTCGTGAAGAGCTGATGCCTTTGACATAGCGTACAGGACGGAGATTGCTATTATCAATGTGGTCATGAATAATAAGGCCATTGCACCACTCCACCCGCGCAGAACGGCAGGACGCCAGTCAGACCTCGTTTGGGACCTAGAAGCCTCTGGAAGGACAAAATTAGAACTCTTTTGAGGAGATAGGAGGCAAAAGCGAGGAACGAGGGCATACTCTTCTGTTTGTCAAATGTCGTAGTGCTGCTCGTTGTCGAAAGTTCTTCCGCCCGTAGTCTCCATGACTTGCTCCCCAAGAGCCGGTTCAATTCTGTATTGGAAACCCTATCTGTGCCATGAAACTCAAAACGGCTGTCATGGCCCACGATAAGAGCTGCAATGGCTGCAGCTGACGCAGGATCCCTCGAAAGACCAAGTGGTCGTCTCTCCAGTCTTGAATACCACAAGACTAGCGTGAACATCGCAGCTGAGAGGAGAAATAGGACACCTAAACTTATACCAACAGCAAAATTGACTGCAACCCTTGACTCGAGAAAAATTACCTGGCCGGAAAAGCTGGCCGTGCTCTTCTGAGCGCCGATTGACTCAAACTTGTTTTGTAATGCTTCTCCGAAGAAGCGTTGTTTGGTAGCTTTCGCCTGTTGCACAACACTAGCATTGTTCATCAGAGACTCTATGTCGAAATTATGGAGCGCAGCAATCGTGAGCAACGGACCACCTATGGATGGGCCCCCGGTGTTGTTCCCCATCGGAGGCGTCGGAGGCTGAAACTTGGTTGCCCACTCTGTTCCGTGAAACAGTGCTTCGAAAGAGGTTTTGTCGAAAGAGGTTCCCATTGGACGCCTCAGGTCTTCGTAAAGCTTCTTGTCAAAAGACACGGAAGATTGCGAGGTTGATGTAGTCACTGTGGTTTCCAAATCGCCTTCATAATATTCGGAGGAACAAAGCTGCCCGGCTGCACGGGTCGAGTTGTTACGAAACGGCGTCGTGACAAAAAACACATCACGGTGGTCGCATTCTGTGCTGTTGGCGACAACAATATTTGGAGATTGATTGCTGTCTGCTCCCATTTGACCGTAGCTCTGGCTAGTTGTATCCGACCACCACCCTCCTCCGACTAGAAACAGATCAGAGATAGAGTCGTTCCATATTGCAAATTCGTAGATACACCCATCTGCAGACGTCAATTGGAGAGATATGTACGCTGGAACATCAGTCGGCGGTTGTGGTGTGTATGACGCAGGGTATAGTTCCTTCGCCGGTTGGTACCCTACCTGGCTCAACCACATCAATTGACAGTCCATAGTGACTTGAAAGACGGTCGTGGTGCCTACCCAGGTTTGAGGTGAGGTAGCGAGCGAGGACCCGAGAGGAATTCGTGCCATAGAAGCAGGCCAGAAAGGAAGAACAGCATACTCGTCGCTTAGCCATGCCGACGTCGTAAGTCCGAGCGTGGAGCTAGCAATGGACCGCACATATGTCGCATCGTCAGCAGTGGCAACCAAGGGCGTCTCATGAAAGGCCGCGACGCGATTGAATTCGGTGGGGGTTGCAATTTGCATGTCTTCGATTGATAGCAAGCCTGCAGAAAGCGGTGATATAACCAGAGTTCCGATGATGTTGGCAAGGGATGCCCAGAACAGTCCCCAACTTCTCCATCCTCCATCCTTCTGCTTCCTCAGAGCTTCGCTAGGATCATTCCACCAGGAATCCACGCCATGAAGAATGCTATCCCGGGCCGAGGAGGTGCTGTTGCGGACCAGCCTTGCAAACACCTCTGTTCTTCGGACGTCGACCAGTAGCATTGTTTCAAGGAGCACATAAGCTACTGCCAGCAGTGTGGGTGAGAATCTCCAGCCGAATAGTAATGCGATCGAATTCGAATTTCTAGCGAGTCCGTTATTGGCCATCGAATACCCAGTGAGGATGCCCACCACTGCTGCAAGCCCAAGCGAGAGAAGGATCAACGAGTGTAGATAGGGCCATTGAAGAGTATAGGGCATCCATTTGAGCTGGGCTTTGTAGACACCGGTGCGTTTTGCGCTGATCGTCGAGTCGGAGACCAAACCATCTGCTTCACTTTCCACGCCTCCTGCACAATCCTGGGCTGGTCGTTGGTGCCTCCCACCAAGACTGGGGAGGTCGCTCGAGGGAATGTGTTGAGGCGCAGTGCCAGATCGCTGGGCACTGAGAGCGTCGACGTCGTTTGAATGAAGCTGAGGTGACGCCGAAGTTTGCCGTACAGGTGTCTTGACTATCCTAGTCCCGGGTCCATCGTATCGGCAATGTGGCACAGGCTTTCGTGGAATTGAAAGACGCCGCGAGTCTCGCGGTCGAACAGACATGTTGGTGCATGGATTGACAGAGAAGATTATGGCAGGCTGGTCTCATGTGCGTCGGATGAGAGTGTGCCAGCAGCCGTCCTCATCATTAATGAGATACCATGCCAGGCTATTGTCGCAGGATCGTGGTTATTTATAGAAGCTTGGGTCAATTGAAGCATCTCGCTTATGGCCCCTGCGTGAAAACCGATCATTTTGAACCGCGTTGGACTCCTTGAATATGGTGAAGACAGCCCAACGCCCCGAATGTATCAGAGTCTCATTCAGCCTTCTACCAGGGCGTTTTTGGACCTTCCCGTTTCGGCTTCAGATGTAACCATGTTCACCAGTCAAAACAGCTCGCCCCCAAGGTTAGTACAATGCAGGGCGCTGTAGCCTGAAACAGTGACTGCGCAGACATATAGACAGGGGCTGGACGGCGGCTACGCTGATAAGCCAACCCAGATCTGTTGACCGAAGAGATCACCATAGGAAAACACCTTAGCAAGGGCGCGTGCACCGATGCCTCGTAGCAGTCTGCTCATTTCATCGAAGCCGACTTTCTCGTGGACGTGGATGTTTGTGCTTTCGCCGAGTCGTCGACAGAAGACATGTGGTCAACGGTAAAGATTTTGAGACTTCATCTTGTTTTGATACTTGTACTTGCAGCTCTCGGCTCGGCCCAGTACGCGCCTTGGCCAATACAGACGTCGCCTCTGTCGCACAACGGTAGCCCAGGCACTGCCGCAAGAGCAATCCAGATAGAGCTTCGCGAACGCGACCTTGTTCAGACTGCCAGTGGATCCATTTGTAGTTATGTGACCAGTGATGAGCTTGCGTTGTTCGATCACTGCAAATGAGCAAGCCTCCTCTCGACTGACGATGCGATAGATCATCCCATAGCTTGCAACGAAGGGCAGTATTGCGACAGAGGAGCCAATGGTGCCTTCCAGTGCTGTGATACTACTTCCGTGTCGACGAGTGGGTTATTGAGTTGGACCATGGTTGCCAATTGCACGCAGAACTGGGCAAATGCTTGCTATGATCAAAGTCATACCGCTCAATGCACAGGCAGCTGCACCTCGACGGCAATGGTTTGGTCTGTAGCCCCGATTGTGGTCTCGGTCACCAACTGACGGACTGATCGCAGCACCGACCCCAATTACCCAGCCTGTGCAACGCTCATCTTTACGGACGGCACAACCTTCACCACGATGGGGTCAGTCCACTTCGAGTCACTGTTGACCGTTGCGTCCTGCGATGTCTCATCATATGTGCTCCCGATTTATTACAGCTATCAGTCGTATGTCACGGCAGCCATCACCTCGGTACCTGCCGGCTTGACCTTCACTTTCGCTCCACCGACGGCGACGGCGACGAATGTGGCCACCGCCACATCCATCGCACAATCCACATCAACCAGCGCGGCCCTCGCACCTTCATACTGCTACCAATGGTGCTTCAGTCAATGGAGACGGCATCTACAGTTATATATATCTAGGCTGTTGCCCTAACCCTATGCGGTAGGTTGGCCGGTTAATTTTCACGCCTTCTATCTTAACGTATATTAGTGATGCCCTACTTTAGTAGATACGAACGTAGCTGTAGTAACTGAACCTTAGCTGAAAAAACTTAGGCCCCTAAATTCACTATTTATAATGTTCGCCTACTTTAGCGCCGTACTAATAACTACGCGTATATTACATCATAATTTTCCTAGATTATATCGCTTACCGATATTAACTACCTTAGCTAGCCTTCTCGATCTCTTTAGCCATAGAACTATATTTATATAGCTAAGAGGGGTCTAGACTCTTTCTTAGCTACCGGTTAAGTAGACAATAGTCTAAGACGATAATATATTAAGTGCTATAGCTCTAGCTTACTATAGCTCTAGTGTTCGGTTATAGACGTATATTCGTTGACATTATTAGCGTATAAATCTTATTTCGTAAATAAAGATTTATATTGAAGGTTAAGTTCTTATAACTATATATATTATATCATCCCCGAACTATCTTCTATCCATGACCAATTTCGTTCAGGAAAAGGAGCGAGGCCGCTTTAATGAGGTACGTGACGGAGCATCGAGGACGCTCGGTCGAGCCCGGGAGCGCGTCGCGGGAGCCACGATAGAGCAAGGGGGAGTGTGCCCGAGCACTGGGCGAGCTACCGGGAGCGCTCTCTGATGCCCATTCGCAGAAGCCAGTTCGGGCTCAGGGGTTACCTTCTGGCCCCCTCCTGATCGGCTATACTTGCCTCTTGGCTAGGCATCAGTTTTAGACGAGCGTCAGAAACCTGGCAAATTCCCTACCGCTGCGATGCTGCCTAAATTTCCTTGTGAGAAGTGGCGCATGTGTGTGGGCTGTGCTAATCTGACAGGGCGAATCAAGATCCTACGCAGCTCATTGGAACTTAGAGGGGTCCAAAGTACATACTTGTAGATCCTCGTCAACCGGATACTAGGATTGAGATGAGTTGCCTTTCCGCTTCTACTATACTATATACCGTCTCTTACTGACTCAGTAGATCATAAGGGTCTTAGGGACTGTCAGACCATATATCCTTCGAAGCTGGACGATGACCACCATGTACCACCGGAAAAGTAACCTATGGGCAACGGACAAGGTTGTAGATGGGTAGCATTGACTCTGCTCCTCTTCTGCGCCTGTATTCTAGATACTTACGTAGACAGTTGCAGCCTGTACTTGGCAAGCCTGCTTAGGCTAACACAGCCAGGCCAGCCACCAACTCCAAGACCGTCGACCAACGCGAGGAAGATTCCCATTTGGAATGACTGAACAGCCATAGTTGACTTCGCATGATAAACCTCATGTTGCCATTCCAAGCATGACAACCTGTGAGGATGAGATTGACCTACAAATCCAATCAAGGGAGTAAACCACTCTGATCAGTCAAGTTTTGTGTGGCTAAACTGCAGCTTGCGGTGACAGTTTCCGCTGATCTGGCCAAAGCATTCCGAGCCAGGAGATAGCGCAGGCAGAAAGGGGAGACGATCGAAGGCCAATTGAGTCAATTTGAAAATTGAGACTGGAAAAGGCATTGCAAGTTGCAGAATTGGTGCGACGATACTTGCGGGTCTGTTTCATACACGCGCGCGGTAAGGGACTAGGCTCCGCCCCGCCCCGCCAACCGTCCCGAAAGGCAAACGGGGCAGACCGAAGCTGGCAGATCTTCTGCTGAGGGCCCAGCATTTCTGTTGATAAGTAAATAGTCGACTCTACTTCTCCTGCAACCATTACTGGGATTGCCGCAGTGCGTTCTTGCAAATTGATCAATATTCACGCGCGGACAACGTGTCTTTTGGGAATATACCTCCCCATCGTTGGATATAAATGAACGCAACGACTAAATTGACTCACGGCTGGGTTAACTCGCCAGACGGACGAGGTACGATCGACATTATATGGAGCTGTGTTGCCACCATATTCTTGTGCAGCTGGGCGGTCTTATTCCTAAATGTTCCTCGCAAACCTGGACAGAGGCACTTCCTTGTGACAAAGCTTTCGTGGGTCGCTTTCACCATTTTTCTGCCTGAGGTTTCGGCAGCATTCGCGTAACAGCAATGGATCTCAGCCTCTCAATCAGTCTCGGACTTCTCGCAGGCCGGCTACTCGCAATGGTCACTCAGACATGCCTTTTTCGCGGACATGGGTGGCTTCATGCTAGAATGCCCTGACTACGTGCCATTCCCTGTCGACGCCCATCAAATATATTATCTGGTTACCAACGGCTTCATGGTGTTCCCTGAAATCGAAAAGAAAGCTATTTGGGATAAGAACAAGGCAGATGGCTTTGCCCGCCTCCTCACCTCGATACAGGTGTGTGGGTTTGCCCTTCAGTGCCTGGGGCGCGCTATGCAGCGTCTACCAATCTCAACTTTGGAACTTTCTACCATGACGTTCGTTTTCTGCACCTTGCCCACATTCTTCTGGTGGCGTCATAAGCCTCTCGACGTTGCCACGACAATTCCTATCTGTCTGAAGGATCAAGTCAAAATCAAAGACGTACTCCAATCTGCGGACGCCCGTGCAAGCAGACCCTTCAGATCCACTCCTCTCGACTTTGTTAACCCACGACCCTCTCGATTCGACTTCGTGGGACCCGTTGTATGGGGTATCGATCTGCTTTTTGGTCTGGGTGGAGCTCGCAAGTATGGTCCGATCACGTCATTCCGAAATAGCACACGAAACCCTCCAAGAGATGCGCGAGTACTGGATTGGGTAGTTATCTCAACCATCTCCCTAACGTATATGGGCCTCTATTTTATCGGGTGGAACTGGGCGTTTTCCACAGTCCTTGAACAACAACTTTGGCGCGCCGCAACTTTGACTCTCTTGGCATCCTTTTTGTCCTACGGGATATTATTCATCATCATAGCGTGGTGATTGCCAGCGGCCTGTCATCTTTTCGGCGTTTCTGGGGCCAATACTGTCCTTGAGCTTTTGTTCCTTTTACCGTTGTGGCTACAGTACTCGATAGCAGTAATCTGGATCGGGTCATATGGGCTGGCACGACTATATATTATCGTGGAAGCGTTCATCGGCCTCCGCGCTTTGCCACCGGCCACATACAACACTGTGAACTGGTCCAACTTCCTGCCTCATATATAAGATTGTGGCGTGCACAATATTTTCAACAAATCCCATCAAGCAATAACGTCGGCTCGAGGATAACGCGAAAATGCAATCAGTGTGTTGGTTTGACAAGAGAGGCATTAGCAGTCTCTTCTGATAGCCCGAGAACTAGAGCGTGATCGGGGGTTTGGGGACTAGAATCCGGCACCGGTATATGCAGCGCATCTGTATGCACCCCCCGACGCTGGTGTGAAGGAAGGTTCCCTCCATCCAGCACCGATTGGGGGTGATTTCCATACGATAACGATTCCGCGCGAAGTCATGCCGCAGACAAACCGAAGTGCGTGGGTTCCCCTGTCGGCGATGGATGGATGCTACGTGTTCCTCTCTAGAGACGCCAGGCATTATGTATAGGTGTATATGTGTATATACATACGTTGTCGCCATGTCCCCCAAGCCGTTCCCCGTTCCCTCTCGTCCGCGGCTCGACAAAGCAAACGGAAAACAGCCCACACATTGCTCACCACCACCACCACCACCACCACCACCACCACCACCACCACCATGTCACCTACCCAGGACGACCTGGTCCAGCGCCTCGCCGACGAAGCCAGCATCCGCGACCTGGTCGCCCGCTTTGCCAACGCGTGCAGCCCGCCGGACCCGAGGGCGTTCGCGCAGCTTTGGATGCCCGATGCGCACGGTGCTCCCGCTGCGACGCCCGAGTGGACGCTGAGCGCGCCGTTCGCCATGTCCGCGACGGGCGTGCCGCGCATCGTCGCCATGCTGGAGAAGCTGCTCGCGCCGTGGGCGTTCTTCGTGCAGCTGGTGCATTCCGGCGTGGTTGAGGTCGAGGTCCAGCCCGACGGCACCACTGCAACTGCCACGGCTACGGGCCGCTTCATCGTGCGCGAGGTCGCCAAGGGCCCCGACGACACGTACTACAACAACTTCGCCGTGTACGAGGACCGGTACGCCAAGGTGGGCGGGCGGTGGTTCTTCGCCCGCCGCGACTACAAGTACATGTTCCTCGACTCGGGCCCGTTCGGCGGCGACGTCTGCCCGCCCGTCGCGGGCTGGTTCGGGGGGGAAGGGTCACGGACTGCGAACTAGACACCAGACCTCAGGCTGGGGCGTTGGAGATAGTGCGTCTCGAGGTGTCAAATGGTTCATTGTGCAAGTGGACAGCACAGGACAGGAGCGGGTAGAAGATAACGGAGGGGAGCTTTCTCACAAGCGAAGAATCCAATTATTCATTTTGCCCTTGTGGTCTGGAAATTCCGAATCCGCTGTACCGAGTATATCTACTGTGTTTCCCAAGTCTGCATGTGTAACAGGGCGATCGATGGCTCGCTAATACCCCGTCGAGGTGGGCGAATGGACATTCTTGCCCGCCTCGATGACCTTGACGTCCCTCCCGACGCTGAAGACGATGTTGTCGACGTCAATGAATCGCAACTCGTCCGGGCGGATCTGCTCCAGGTAGAAGGGGTCCTTGTAGAACGCCTCCATGTCTTCGTAGCTACGGCGAGCAAGCGCTCCGGTGTCAGCCCAATGTGGTTTTCCCTTTTGTAGACTCCCTCCCTAGAAGCGGTTTCCGCGAGCGAAGATCCAGAGTTAGACAAATGCGACGAAAAGGAACGTACCGGTCGAACGTGAAGTCGGCGATGCCGTCGTACTGGGGCGGGATGCCGATCGCCTCGTCGCGGTGCGGGATTCGATGGAACTGTGTGTATCATCCCACGGGTCAGGGTCAGGGTCATCACCCCGTCACGTATACAGTATGATTTTCTAGCCCGAGGACATGGCAAATAAAACCCTCGCCCGCTCGAACTGGCCCAGGAGAGAGGTTCAATACCTGTGTGTAGTCCGACACGCCGTATTTGATCAGCCTACCCCCTTTCGCGTCAGTCGATCGATACATACCCAGCACAGCCACACCAAGACGCTTTCTGCATATACGGTGGGCAGGATCTCTTGGGGGCCGTAGAGGTGCGGGTTGGCTCCTACTCACAATTCGGTCACCAGCGGGCCGTGCACGTTGGCCCAGTGGCTGTGGAAGACGGCGGCGCTCATGCCTTTCTTGCGCGGGATCAACAGGCACATGCGGACCTTGCTCGAGAAGGACGAGGTGGTAGTGGTCGACATCTCTTCTTTTGCTTTTAGTTTCTGGTCCCAGACACTGGAGTATACAAGGTTTGTTCGCAGGATGCGAGGAATGAATGGATTGGTTTCGAGCAGAATGAGAGATTCCAACAGAAGCAGCAGCAGCCGACGTCAAGCATGCGGCATGCCAGATTGGATTTTCTTCCGTATGTATAAGGATCCGCAAAGACATGTTCACCTCAGCCATTCCCCCATCGCCTCTCAGCAATGTTCCTCTGTGATCAGGACCCCCATGGAACTGTGGTGCTTACGAAGGACGACAAGGAAAGAGAGAGCAACAGCCCGAAATCCGCCCAGAGTTGGCCCGCCAAATAGATATCAGGTAGAGCCCAGACGCCCTCCAAGACAGATCCGGAGTTCTAGGTGCGAGTAGAAAGCATCCAAGCCTCGGGTCTCGTTATTTGTCTCCAATCGCCGCAGAAGTTGCCGCGTCCAGATGTGCGCGGAAATGGACCGATTACAAATGAGGGCGGCCCATCACGACGGCCTTGTAAACCCATGGAAGTATCGTCGCCGAGCAACACCCCTTACGGATTCTGAGATCTAATCACCCTACAAGTCGCACCTAAAACCGTCTCAGCGCGAAGGACTTTTGCTTTCAGTATCCATGGCGGACGAGAAGAAACGGATTGTCTTCTACACGGCGTTTTCGCCCAATGGGCACAAGGTCGCTATCACGCTCGAGGAGCTCGGGCTCGACTACGAGATGGTCCACGTGAATCTGCCGGCGATCCAACACAAGGAGCCGTGGTTCCTGGACATCAATCCCAACGGGCGCATCCCCGCCCTGACCGACACGTTGGAGGACGGCACGTCGATCAAGCTGTTTGAGTCGGGCAGCATCCAGCAGTACCTGGTGGACCGGTACGACACGGCACACAAGATCTCCTACCCGCGGGGCACCAAGGAGTTCTACCAGACCAACAACTGGGTATGCCTTCTCGCTTTTGCAGTTCCTGTTGGTCTCCGGAAAATACTTACCTGCAACCACCGCGCAGCTCTTCTTCCAGAACGCGGGCATCGGCCCCATGCAGGGCCAGGCCAACCACTTCCTGCGATACAACCTGTCCGATCTGCCCGAGCAGTACTCCAAGGACCGATACATCAACGAGACCCGCCGCCTGTATCGCACGCTCGACAAGCACTTCCAAGACTCGGCGTCCCCGTACCTGGTCGGCGACAGGCCCACCATTGCCGACATCGCCATCTCTTCCTGGGCCAACATTCTCGGTGCGTGTCTTGTTTCCCTGCGATCTCTCTGTGGTACCAACAGTAATGCTAATCCAAGGGCTCCAAACACAGGGTTCGCTGGCGTGGAGATCGACGAGTTCCCGCACGTCCGAGAGTGGCAGCAGCGCATGGCCCAGCGGCCGGCCGTGCAGAAGGGGTATAATTCGCCCAAAAAGGTCGACTTGGACACCTTGTCCAAGGATAAGCAGGCCTTCAACGCCTATCTGAAAACGAACGAGGCCTGGATCAGACACGGAATGGAGGCCGACGCGAAGAAGTAGGACATAAGGTATCGATGGCGATTCTAGGCGGACTAAACAGCAATTTCAATCGTCACTCCTTTTTGGAATCACTCGTCTAGGTGCTCCTTGCCGATCTCCCAGTAATCATGCTCGTTCTCCGTAAAGAGGGCGAAATCCCAATGGTGGTGGGAGGGTAAGAACATGATTGGTCGTATAGGCCACCTGAAGAGGCCGACGGTCGATCAAACGAAGGAGCGTCTTAGAACCGTCACGCATTGCCTCGTAACAACTCAAACAGGGCTGTTCAGTCGACCCGTAGTGTGGTAGAGACAGTCCCCATTTCACGCACTGTTTCTCCTCTCGTTTTTCGCATTTCGCTCTCATGGCAAATACGAGCCCGAGAACATCTCGTCGAGGTAGCTAGAGAAATCCATGTTCATGTCCCGGTCCACTGCAAACGGCATGGCGTCCAGACACGTCGGCGAGAACGCGGCAACGGGAACATCGGTACTTGGGAATGAAGGCACTCCCTCCGCTCCAGCACCCGCATCCAATGTGGTCATGCTGATGCTGAGATTGGGCTCATGATGCGGAGGGTGTCCTACCAGGGGTGGCGGCGCCGCCAGCCGGTACAAGTGGCGTGACGTCGACAAGAACGGCGCGTGTGGCTGGTGCTGGTACTGCGGTGGCGACAAGGTGGAAAACGTTGCGTTATGATAAATGCTTGAAGATGTCTCCGTCAGGCCATCTCTCATCCCACCGTCACTTGTAGAGCACCCCGAGTTATCATTGACACCATTGCGATCGACTGCGGTGTTTGATGTCGCTTCAGCGTGCATTGTTGCTTGCGGACCCCGCGACTTTCCGATGATGCCCTCGAGCCCGCTGTCGAGCATTTCCCAATTATGTAACGGCACTCGTGGCATATTCCAGAAATCCACCGTTTTCTCGTATGTCAGACGCACCAGCTCGAAATTGGAGGTGACTAGATCCCGGTCCGGGTCGTCATCTGACAGTCGGCTACGACGCAGCAGCTGGACAGCTCCAGCGAGCCATGCAGTGCTGGCGAGGAACGGATTGACATGTTTGTAGTGATCCTCTGCAGAGTCTCGGATCATGCTGACCACATTATCTGCTGCCTCGAAATATTGCAACAGATGTTGTGGTTCGAAGTCGGCGGCAGGGTGGTCCGGCGTTTTGTGAAGAGTCCAGTTGATCCCCGAGCGGAAGACGTGGAACTTCAGAATCATGAGTTTTGTCAGTTGAGTCATGAAATAAATGCTGTAGATGAAGTTGTGCGCAAGCCGCTGTGCCACGGCGCCCGGCCGCTGGAGATCCACGCCACCAAAATTGAGATGTTGACCGTGGTACTTGTGTTCTTCGGGAAGTGCCATGACTGCGCAATACAGAGCATTGGAGATGATACTCAGGCGCTTTGTGGCCGCCGCTTTCTTCTGGAGGATTAGCCTCTGGTGCTCGTCAATCACACCGTCACCTGCTTCTTGCGACAATGCAGGATCTGACAGGTGAGGTTTGTCAATGCCGGTTGGACTGGAGATGTTTTGGGCGTCTTTCATGAGCGAATTGAGAAGGATGAACCACGCGCAAGGCGATCGGTTTTTGGTGGCGGCCAGCGCCTTCCATCGAGTGGTGACGTTGACGTCCAAGCAACAACTCTGCTGTGGTTCACCACGATACCATCTCTCATCTTCGGCCGGTAGGAAAGTCTCGTTCTGGGTCCAGTCAATTCCGGCCGGGCAGCGACGAATAACACTGGCGAATACGTCCATCTCCCAAATCGCCCACCAGGCACGACGCCATTCTTCTTCGATGCACCATTTCTCTACATTTGCGATATGTTCATGGCTTTGCTTGTCCGCGTCGATGAGGTGAAGGTTCAATTCATAGGCGGTTCGGATACAAGTCCCTAGATACCTCCACGCTTTTCCTCTGACATTTTGGACGAGCAGGCAATGTGTATTCAAGATCATTGCTTGCAAGAGAGGAAGGGACAACGGTTCGTCGCCGAGTTCTGCAATGGCCTGTTCCACGTATTTGATTCCGAGCGCCCGGAAATAGATGCTTGGTACCTCTGTCGAGTCTGGGAGAATCTGTTCCTGTGCGACGTTTTCCAGGTCTTCTTTATCGAGCCCCTTGAGCCCGAACGCGAGCATGGCCGCCAAAAGTGCGGTTCTTTGAGTCGCAGTGGGGATCTGTCTTAGTTTCGTCCGGAGGACCGTCAGCCGGAAGAGTTGGAACGATGTGAACGTCTCGAAGTATCGCGGAAGTCTATGCCTTTGTTATTTCCAACTACTCCCAAAGGGCCCAACGGGAATAACAAGCGTTTGAGTCAAGACCGGCTTACAGTGTGTTCAATTGTAGTAAAGTCAAGCCCAAGGATTTGCAGCTCGTCATAAGTGCATCGGTGTAACCACTATCCGTGTCTTCGAAATATTGAGTGGCATCAGTCTGGTCTGGCGAGCAATTGCCAACGGTGGGGTGGAGAACGAACGAAAGGCTCTGCACATTGTCTGGTCGCGAAGCTTTTTGTGACGACTGGGATGGTACCGAGGAAGGGGAGCTATAGTCGTCGATTGTGCTCGTTTGTGTCGTCCTTCGTGGTTCGATCCTCACGTTGCGTCGTTCTTGAGCACTTTTCTCTTGACTCTCTCTTCCAACTAGAATCGTAACGTCAGGATCTTCCAAGCCGCAGAGACGGAAAAGAACTTACGCTGCCGCTTTTGAGCGGTGGCGTGGGTACTGCCTATCTTTGGGCCAGGTCTCATTGGTTTTGTTGGGTAAATACATTCTTGCGAGGTTTCTTTGCATATCATGCAGTGTGGCAGTTCGCGGCCGCACTTGATTTTGCGCTTGCGGCACATGTAGCATGCCAAGGTGGCATGGGGGCGACGCCGGTGCACCTTCTCTGCATAGTCGGACATTGTCCCTAGAGTTCTTCCTACAGACGACGGTAAGGAGCACTCGGGGCCAAGGAGGGGCGGGTATGTTGTCGAAGAGAAGGTGGTTGAGGTCTTCGTCTTCTCAGCCTCGTCACGTGCTGGCTGTCGATATTTCGGAGCTTGGGCGGCACAGCAACGACTAGTTGATTCCAGACAGCTCTGGAATACGCGGCGCTGGACCTCAGGCTTCCCCAGGATCGGCTCTCGTGTCTTTTCGCCTTGTACGCCAAGCGATTCGCAGCATGCCTCGGTCTCGGGCGCTTGAATCTACTTGTAGGGTGGAGGAGGTGGCAATCGTGGAAGATTCCCGTCGACGTACACTGCACCACGCTGGCAACGGCCGAAGATGGTATAACTGGCGGCGGCAATAATCTCTGAGATGTGAATTGGATGCCTTCGTGCGGTGATTCCTTCAAAGACTGGGATGGGAGATCGTCGTCATGGAGAAGAAGACGAGGCCCGCGATCCAACTCCGGGTCGACTCCGGGCCAATTTTGATTGGCTGTTGAAGAGTCGAGGAGTATAGAGGGCGCAGGCAGGCGGGCGCAGCTTGTGGGAAACTACAATGCAGAGTCGAATTTCCGCATAACAAAGGCCGGGGTAGGAGACGAGGAAAGCAGGTCAATCAGCTGACGATGGGGTAAAGCCGACGTCCATCGCAATTGAAGAGGGAGAGCAGGACCCAATGATGGCTCCAGCATATTCAGCCGCGGCCAGATCCCCAGATTCAATTCCAGCTGCTCCTGTAGTGTTTGGGATCCTGCATTTTCTAACCTCTGATCCCTCTATTCGTCCAAAGTCGCCCCGGAGTCCTCCCAGTCCCAGGCTGTGGACGCGGGTTTCTGAGCTTATCCGCATCTTCGATGCCCCTCGGTTGGAGAAGCGGCCAGGGGCTGTCATTGGCATGGATATAAGGACATGCTGGGATTGTCCGGCAGTGGTAGAGGCCAGATTGTCTCACAAGTAACGTCCAAGACCTACAGTCGAGATGGGCTCCATGGAAGGAAAAGTCATTGCACTCACCGGTGCCGCCTCTGGGATCGCCCTCGCCACAGCCAAGTTGCTGGCCAGCAGGGGCGCGAGCCTGTCACTGGCGGACATCAATGCGAAACAACTAGAAGCGGCCGCCAAATCCCTCGAGGCGGACGGAACCAAGGTCATCTACACTGTGGTGGACGTCACGGACCGGTCGCAGGTGCGGGCCTTCGTGGAGAGGACGGTGCAGGAGTTCGGCAAGCTCGATGGCGCCGCCAATCTGGCCGGGGTCATTGGCCGTCACGCGGTGACCCTGGAGCTCCGAGACGAGACCGACGACGAGTGGGACTTCATCATGAACATCAACGCCAAAGGCGTCTTCAACTGCTTGCGCGAGGAGCTCCGGGTCATGAAGTCGGGCGCGTCCATCGTCAACGCGGCCAGCGTGCTCGCCGTGCTCGGCCAAGTAAAGAACAGCATCTACACCGCGAGCAAGCACGCCGTGGCCGGCCTGACGCGAGCTGCCGCCAAGGAGGAAGGCAAGAACAACATCCGAATCAACGGAGTGGCCCCTGGCTTCATCGACACGCCCATGGTGACAGCCGTCGAAGAAGCACAAAAGGTGCAAAAGGCAGACATGAGCGCGCAGGCCTTTCAAAGGAAAGGCAAACCGCAAGAGATCGCCGGCATCATCGCGTTTCTCTTGAGCGACGAGAGCACTTTCGTTACAGGAGCAATCTGGAGTGCTGACGGGGGTTGGAATTGTTGAGAGACCTCAGTTACATATTGAGATCTCGCCCAAGATAGGATTCAGCAGGACGATGAGCCACTTCTCTTCTCCAGAGCGATTCGCATATATTTCCTATGATAGATAATAGCGACTCCTGTTTCACAACATCGCATCAACCCTCCTATGACAGTCCGTGACCATTCACATCAGGATAGCGGCTGGAGGATAGCGGCTGACCGAGGGGGGAGCGAGTCCAGCAACTTTTCCTTGTTCTTTTTCATGTATTCCTCAAATGTCGTGGTCTTGATCCCATATTTCTGCTCCAGCGCCTCGACATCGACACGTCGCGCAACACGATTTGCCAGTTCTTCAAATATTTGAAAGAACGCGGTGTTCTTTGTCTCTTCCACCTCCGCCGGTGTGCGCTTGTGTAGTTTGATGTCAATCCCGCTCACTCGAGCCAGGATATCACGGGCATCCCTCGCAGAGAGGTTATCGCTTGCCATCTCGATTTCATGGCCGCTGAATTTCGCCGGGTCGAGGAGCGCCGTGGTCGCAAACTTGCCGATGTCGTTCTCATCCAAGTACGGCATGGTCCGATCGTCGTTCAACGAGGTCACCAGTGTAGCTGATCGTGGAAGCTCGGGAAATGCGTGACTACTAGCCGAATGCGGGAGCAAATAGTCATAATCCAGGACAGGTGGGCGAAGGATGGTGTAATCCCGGATTCCACTCTCACGGACCGCAGCTTCCACCTCGGCCTTTGACGTATAATAGTTGCCCAACCAGGGGTGCACTGCTGCCGCCAAAGCAGGTTGCGTACTCATTTCCATAGTTCTGGAAGTGGAGGACAAGACGATGCTGGTGAGAGTCTCCCCCGCACCGGCCACACACGCTCGAATGATGGCATCGGCCTGAGCCTTGGCTGCTCCAGGTTCAAAGATGGTGAGGTTGAGGAATACTCCAGTGCAGCCTGCCGCTGCGGTGCGGAACACGGTATCTGGCTCTTCATGGGTGCCTTGAAAGAGGACAACCCCCCTTTCTCGAAGAGCAATCGCTTTCGGCGAGGACTGATCTCGAACCACTGCGTGGACTTCGGCTCCAGCAGCCAGCAAAGAGGTGACCACCGCACCACCTTGGAAGCCTGTTGCTCCAGTGACAAGATACTTAGGCATTATGTGTTTGCCTGATAGAGTGAGTGATGTGTTCTGTGAAGTGATCTGGGAGCTTCATCCAACCCAAGTCGCCCTTTTATATCCTGCGTCGTTGCATCCGGATATTTCGCATGACCCACGCACAAAGGCCATTACTAATTGCAGTGTCCGGTTGACGAGCATTAAATGCGTTATGTCCGGGGGTAATGGACCAATCTGTTCCTTTGCTGATCAGAGCAGTGGTGTTTCCAGTCGAAATACAAATGCATTTCGATGACCTCGATCCAAATTGGCTTAGTAGCGCACAGGTCTGGCGAATGAAACGTCAAAACACGGCCTTAGTCCCACAAATCCTCGTTTACCCTTTTGAGAAGAGTGTGAAAACGTAAATCGGCGGCCTGATACGACTTGTAGCTTGCCACGGTATGGGGCGGTGCACGGCTCAATTGAAATGCCGGTGCCGCCCCTGCCATGCTGCGCACATCGTATAGAGACAATTGACATGTTGGCACTCGCCAGACGTTTCCGGTGGACATATCATTCGCATTGGCCTGACCCTTCTAATTCTAATCCACTTCGAGAACATTGCTCGCTAGAGTCGCATTCATGCCTGATTCACAAGCATTACTGGCAGGGTGTAAAGTCGGCCGCTGGATACTATCGAGTCTGAGCCAATCAACCATGCGCTGCCCTGCTGGAGCGACATCAGTGTACGGGTAGCCACAAGCAGCAGCCGGGAAATCCATGTATTTCCACAACGACTTATCCCCAACCTGCTCAAGGTGTTCATAAATTGCCCAGCAGTCATTCTTGGCTCGCAGGCGTGTCCACCAGCAATCTTTGGCGCAGATAAGAGCAAGCCAGTACGACACAAGCATGAGGGCTCTCGTGTCAAGAGAGTTGAGAAGGACGACGAATTGCGACGACATTCCTTCCACGAACTGCATGTACAGTAGAAGAGCCAGTTCATTTCCAGGATCCACAGGCAGAAGACGCCACAGTCTGCGAAGTAGTTTCAAATAAGGGTGATCGTCGCAGTTGGAAGTCTCGCTGAGATCGAAGACGGTGGCGAATTCTGCTGGAATGCCGCTCACGCCTGGTCTATCATCATAGAGGCCCAGAAGAGCTTCGGCTACTGGTTCAAACACGTCGAGCCACATACTCTGTAAGCTAGGTTTGAATCGAAATAGAGTTAGGAGAGATCCTAGCCCACGTTGACTGCCGACCCAGAAGAAAGGCACTTGACGATTCTTCAAAGGCACTTGAAAATCCTCGACCATGTCAGCAAAGGAGATGGATCCCAGGAACATTGAAGTTGTGATAGCAGCATCAATCTTGTCTACCTGTTGCATTTCGAGATATAGCCTTAGTCCCGAGCAGGCCCGCATTGTATGGTAGGTCTCACTTAAACACCGTCCTCGCGGTGATTTGACGTGATATCGGAAATGGCAACCCGCGGCAGCAAGGACAGAATGCATAGCAAGGGGCTCCTGGCGCATGATAAGTGTCTTCGAAGATCGTGATGTCGTCTGATGAACTTACGTCTAGGGCAATGGAAACAACTTTCTGGGCAGCCGTCGTCCAGCTAGATAGTGGCACCATGGTTTCCATGACCACAGTGATAAAATAGCTGAATAATGTTGAATCGGTGTGGGGGAACCAATCTGTTTGAACTGTCGTCCGAATATCCCGGTCGACTCGAGGCGATAGCGCCACAGTGTAGGAGCAGCGTGCGCCATGCTTGATACAGTTCTGGCATGTTGGCGACTGTTCGTCGCACTTGTAGAATCAGCAACCATGAGTTGCAACTTTGTGAAGTTATCACCTACCTTGATCCGGCGCCTCTTACATATCAGGCATCCCTTCTGCGATTTGCGATGTGGTCTTCGAGACTTGTAATTCTGAAGCCGACTGTCGGAAGTCTGACCTTCGCGAAATGAGAGGATTTGAAATCGTCCTTGACCGGCATGGACCATGTTGGGCGTTCAGTTATGAAACGGGGGGAGGGTCTGCCTCATTGACGGTGTCTGCATATTGACAAGGAAAACGAGGTGGAGGCGCGAGGCCTGTAGTGGAAGATTACTCGTACACCGAGGCGCCTCTCATGGGGTCTCAGAAACCTAGTCGCCAGGTATCTGGGGTTCCTCAAAGCCTGGCCCAGTTGTCGCATGGCTGGCGCAGGTGGGCGTGGTTCAATCTGCGCCGGGCCACTGGGGGAGAGAGCCGGCTTGACCCCGGATCTCTAGGTCGTGTTCTAAATTTCGCTGCATTTCGATTGTGACCCCATCCACTCTCCTGAGACATCTCGACACCATCTTCCAGTCATCTGCTCCCGTCCACAGCAACTACAACTACTTTCGAGCTGTCTCTAGCACCCGTTCCCTTCGCACCTCATACCACTCTTCTTTCCTCCCCACTTTTGGTCTAAGTCTGGTGAGTTTGGCGACAAACCGCTTGGCTTCCGGCGCGCAATCACCCACTCCCTCATCCCTTGCTTCGCCACGCCTCCTACGAGTAACACCTCTTCTTTGTCTCTGAGCCTTTCAACCCTTCTATCTGAACTTGACGAGAGAAGGATACGGATATTGTCGAACAGAAAGATATCATCTGGTAGTCCGCCACCCGGCATCCAGACACGTAACGATTGCTTCCATCACTCTGGCACCTCCCAGGATGTGGTCTACTGCCGCTTCTTGGGCCGCCCTACTTGCGTTGACCGCGGCCCTTACCCGATATTACAATCCGGATTTGTTCAATAAACTCACTGGTCAGGCGTTCACGCGAGCACCACAGCCACCACAAGAGTTGGAGAGACACACTGCCAAACGACAGAAGGCGAAGCGGACACATGCCAGTCGACTAGAGACTAGCAACAGCGGCACGTCTACCCCAACCAGTGCTACTGAAGGAAAGTCCAACAAGAGAAGGAAGCTCGTATCTGCGCCCATTGAGGACAAGGTGGTTGCTCAGACTGCCGGGGGTCAACGAGTAACTCTGCCCCGAGACGAGGAGGACGAATTGAGCAACAAAGAATTCGCTCAGCAGCTCGCCAAAGCGCAGGCTGGGACTACTCTGGAGCCTGCCAAGTCGCAGGGAGCAACCAAGAAAGAGCGACGCGCCGCCGCCAAGTCCTCGCACGGGAAGCAGAATGGCCTGGAAGCTTCAGGACTTTCCACCGAGACCTCGTCCACGACCGGCCGCGACGCAGACGACGATCTCTCTCCGATTGGATCTCCCTCTACCGGTCCTGTGTCGACTGCGCCCACCTCCCGGGCTGGTGACGTGTCGGACATGCTGGAGGCCCCTGCAGCCAAACCTGGAGTTCTGAGATTGACAGATGTCAAGAGTGAGAGCCCAAGGGCAGCAGCGGGCTCCTCGAAAGCTGCTTTCCAACCTGCCTTGACCAAGAAACAGAGACAGAGACAGGCCAAAGCAGCCGAGCAGAAGACCTTAAGAGAGGCGTCGGACCGCATCCACGAGCAAAAGAAACAAGCCCAATTGCGGACTGCCAGAATGGCTGAAGGCAGCTCGAATCAGACCAAAGCAAATTCGTTCACGGCGAAGCAGAATGCCTGGCAGACTGGGAAGCCAGCCTCAGAGAAGTTAGCCCAGACCACAGAAGTTGCGCCTCTCCTCGACACCTTTGAACAGCCACAGCTACCCACTGTCACTGTGAACGAGTCTGTCACTGCCGAACCGCTGTCCCATGTCACCAACACCGTGCCGGAGACAGCAAACGTCACCGAAGTCAAACAAGATGTTGGCAAAGGCAAAACTCAGGCGCTGGGAGCATCAGACCGAGAGAAACTCGTCAGACCCGTGCTAGGGAGCCAGCCAAGCTGGGCTGACGAGGTCAACGAGGAGGAGCAAGACAAGTGGGCAAATGAGCTTGCACAAGAAGAGAAATGGGAATCGGTGACCAACAAGAAGGGGAAGAAGAAGGCCAAGAAGGATATAAATGATACCAGCAGTGAAGCCAGTTCTTCGGTTGCCAGACCGGGGGCAAACAACCACCCCGTCGTCAACGGCAGTCAAACGAATGGGATCAAACCACGCGTGGAGAACCTGAATCGATTCCAGTCCATCGAGCCGGTGACAGACCCGACGTTCAAGGATGCCGAATGGGAGGCTTGACCTTGTCAAACAAATGTGAGAGAAGGCATTCGCTCCGAAGCGTTCCGGGGCGGATGTGGCGCACTTTGTTGCCAATAGTGCATGGTCATTTGAGAGGAAAGGCGCGTTGTTTGTTTGTGTGGGAATTTCTTTTCTTCTACCTTCGTTTCTTTTTTGAATTCAAGACTTACCCGCGTGGAGCATCATTTACGGAGCATTAGCATGGGCACGGATATTCATCAAGGCCCCAAAGCCGAAGGCAAATGCGGAGATCAAGTGATCGAACTCCGAATGGGATCCCACGAGGTCCAAATTTCTCCATACGGAAAAAGGGAGAAAGAGTGTACCAAGAAAAATAATGGAGAGAAAGCTATTGCGCCACCGGGACGATCCCTAAGATAGAAGAACCCTTGGGGACTTGTATACGATATGCAAGTCATCTTGACGCGATTGTGACCGAGCAGTGGCCCTTGTTCTAGAAGACACAATCCGCGGATGACTCGAACTGGACGATGGCGAGAGCTCAGCGCGACCAGCCATATCCGGCATGTGAGAAAAGACGCTGTGGGAAGAACGCGAAAGGGGCAGTTCCTCTACGTCGCAGAGGCAGTAAAGGGGAGGGGATTGTGAAGGGGATTGTGGACTTAGTCAGAACCAAAATCCAGGGGTTGCCGACCATGTGATTGGCTGGGGTCGAGAATAGCACCACCTCCCACCACGGCTAGTAGACAGCGTGTTAAGAATACCAGACGCAGTATTTTGTGCCTCTGCTGTGCCTCCACCGAAACCCAAACCGGGTTGCAGATTGACACACAGTCTTTCACTTGCCACGGGTCAATATAATCTCACTCCCCTGTATGGGAAATTTGGAGCCGTCACTGTACTGAAAAAGACACACGCACCCTTTTCTTGCTATCACACCCGTCCTCGCACTTATCGGCTGCTGCCGCTTTCCTGCTCGTCGACCGGACCAATTTCTGACTGCGATCGAAACCTCCCTCACCTGAGCCCACGAAGCAAGCAACTGCCACCATTTACTTCCTCCCCAGCGTCACCATGGCGCAAATAAGAGGCACCGCAGGCTACAACCTGGGCCTGAACAACCAATTCGGCTCCCAACGGAGCGACAATGCCACCAACGACCCCAGTCCCCTCGACCAGATCCGAGAGCAGACGAGCAAAATTGAAGACTGGTTGAACACAATGGGCGAGCCCCTGAAACCGTGAGAATATGCCCATTTCACCTTCCTTGGGGCTGAAAAAGCTACATGAGCTTTCTTGAAGACAAGGCGGCAGCTTACTCGAAGAGATGATGCACACAGATACCTGCCCGCCATTGGTAGATTTCTCATCGTTGTGACGTTCCTCGAAGACGCGGTCAGGATCGTGACTCAGTGGAGCGACCAGCTCACCTATTTGAGGGACTACAGACACAGTAGGTGGACCACAGGATAAAACCTAGGAACTGCAGTCACTGACCATGTCCACTAGTCCCTTGGGGCATCACCCACCTTTTCCTCATCTTTAACGTCATCACCATGTCAGTCTGCTCAACACTGGTCATCATGCGCCGCTATGGCGAGTATGCAGTGGGCGGCCTGTTGTCAGTCGTGGTTGTCCAAGCTCTCGGCTACGGCCTCATCTTCGACCTCAATTTCTTCCTGCGCAACCTCTCCGTGATCGGAGGTCTGCTCATGGTGCTCGGAGACAGCTTCGTGAAGAAGAGGGTGTTTGCGGGCTTACCTACAATTGACGAGAAGGACAAGAAAATGTACATCCAGCTTGGGGGCCGGGTCCTGCTAATTTTCCTCTTCGTCGGATTCGTCTTTGCTGGTGAGTGGAGTGTCGGGAGAGTCCTGGTCAGCCTGGTTGGATTCGTGGCTTGCGTGATGGTCGTGGTGGGTTTCAAGGCGAAGCTCAGCGCCATCATCCTAGTTGTCCTGCTCAGTGTGTTCAATGTGCTCGTCAACAATTTCTGGACAGTAAGTGGAACCGTGGGCATTTCTGTCAGGCGAGCTGTACTGACGCTTTACACTTGCAGCTTCATAAGAACCACCCACACAAGGACTTTGCCAAGTACGACTTTTTCCAAATCCTGTCGATCATGGGTGGCCTGTTGTTACTGGTCAACATGGGACCTGGCCAACTGAGCGTGGACGAGAAGAAGAAAGTATACTGAGCGCGTCGAGAACTCGACGCAAGGGTCTTCTTCGAGCAAGAGAGAGCACACTATGCTCGAGGCACGCGTCGATGGTATAAGAATGTGGAACGAGACCATGCAGGACCACACCGAGGGTCGCTCAGAGGAAAGAAGACAGCTACGATCCACTACAGGGTGTTTCGGAGACAACTTGTCTCACTAGTCGGCTGTCGTGGTCTTTACCGCGCAGAGAGCAATTCAGCGCGCATCCTCAGGGGCCCAGGGCCGTGATGACGAAAATACGTGTGATATCTAACTTGCATAAGCGGTTGCGTTCTCAGGGATAGAACGTAGGTTGGGACAAGGACTCAGCATGTTTCTGCATTCTGGAGTAAAGATCCAGACTGGACAGATTTCGAAAAGCAATTACCTCCAAGACAAGCAAGCACATTCCCCTTTGATGCATTGCCGTTGGGATTTAGCTAGAGATAATATACTTCGTACAGTCCTCGCGGCGATAGACATGAGTTGGAGTCTGATATGTGAATGCCAAGCTCTTCAATCTGCGTCCTCGCCGAAGCGGCGCTAACCGGACATCCCCGAAAGGGTTGCATCCTCCTCTCTCATTTCATGCCCCGCGAGTGAGAAGACACCACGATCCACAAAACATATCACGGGCTCAGACGAAATCATTTGCTAATACCCACGGCGAGCCATTAGGCCACACGCTCCTTCGACTCCAATTACCTCTCTCTGAACCACAACTTGGCCTGTCCATCTCCTCACTGTCCTCTCTCGTCGGACAAGCCTCGACAATCAATATCAGTGCTTCAGCAACCGCAGATCCTACTAAGGGGATTACGTCCAACGTGAGGCTTTCAAGAACATCATGGCGCCCAAGAATCGCATCATCATTGACACCGATCCAGGCGTCGACGACGTCCTGGCCATCTTGCTCGCCCTTGCTGCCAGCGCCGACGACCTCGAAGTGCTACTCATATCGATTACCTTTGGCAATGTCGATGTTCGCTCCTGCTTACGCAACGTCGTGGCTATCTTCCACATCCTGGAGAAGGAAATTGCATGGCGCGAGCAAAAGGGTAAACCAGTTGGGTTCGAGGGCCTCACCAAATTCAAGCCGATCGTCGCCATTGGCGCAGATGAACCGTTGCAAGATCGCATCGAGAGCGCCGACTACTTTCATGGCACTGATGGACTGGCTGGGACGCACACAAGTCATCCCCATTTCTCACCCGAGGAGAGTTGGAACAGGCTGTTTGAGCAGCCTCCACCAGACAGTTTCATCACCGAGAAGGCCAAGCCTGAAGTCGACCTCGAGGAAGACACCAATGCATTCATCCCTTCTCTCGAGCCTGCACACAAGGAAATCCTCCGGCTGCTACGGGAGAACGAACCGGATACGATCACTCTGATTGCCATCGGTCCGCTCACCAACTTTGCCCTCGCCGCAGCCGAAGATCCAGAGACCTTTTTGAGGTGTAAGGAAGTTGTCACCATGGGTGGCACAGTCGACGGGATCGGCAATGTCACGCCTGTATCGGAATTCAACGTTTACGCAGACCCCTATGCTGCTGCCCGCGTGTATGCGCTATCGTCACCCATCCCAGCGAGCACAATGCCCATCGCCACCGAAGGGGAGCGCAGCTTCCACCTGCCGCAATACCCTGCGCGTTTGTCCAAACAGCTGAAACTCACACTCATGAGCCTGGACATTACGGAATACCACATGCTCAGCCGTGGCGAGTTCAACACCTTTGCCAAGCCTCATCTGGAGGTCGGTTCACCGCTCGCGGCGTGGATGACGGCATTCATGACGCCCATGCTCGATAAGATGGAACGGCTGCACATCGGTCACGAAGGTGAAGGTGCTGCATTGGCTCTGCATGATCCCCTGTGCATCTGGTACGTTCTAACGCATGATGACCCATCCTGGAAAGCGAGCGCGCGGAGTCCGGAGGATATCCGGATTGAGACCGCAGGACAGTGGACCCGAGGCATGACAGTGGGCGACAAACGAGCTCGACGGAGGAGGAATTCGGACGGTGAGGTGCCTCATGACCGAGGCAACTGGTTGGGCAACAGGAGCGGCAACCGGGTGTACAGGATGCTCGAGAGTCCTGGGAGGGAGGAAGCCTCCAAATACCTTATGAAGGCGATTTTTGGGGCTTAGGGTATTTCTCTGTTTGAGACATGGCTAAGCGAAGACGTGCTGTAGTTTCGGATCCACGAGATGAGTGACGATGGTGGCGACAGAAAGAGGCAGTGAGGAGGACGGTGTAGGAGACGTCAGCTTCTCGTCAATCGCAGATGGAGCCCGACTGCAGCGAGCATTGAAAGTTGCGAGAACAATCTGGTCGGCTGTTGATGCTTGATTGAATGCCAGACTACGGGACAATAGAATGAATGGCCCTGGACCAAGTTAGAGACCCGAATGGGGACAGCCAACCTAGTTAGAAGGGAATAGATGTGATCTGAATGAATGGCTTTGGAGTAGAATGATCCCCTGGAGATGCTACTGAGCAGGGAGTTCCTCCACAGTCCCCCTGTGCTTTGCTCTGTGTACACTCGACGCCCGCCTCCCCATACTTCCTTCCCTTTGTTCTGTCTTCCTGTCGTTGCTATGGTATAGTGTACAGCGGTCCTTCCAACACACCCGCGGGCCCCGTGTCATTTTTCCCTCACCTCAGATCCAAGGCGACACCCGATTGCAACCCATTGGCCTTTTCAGGCCTGGCCAGTTTTCACCTCCCTCCAAACTCAGTTCTTCAACTGGGCAACGTCGATCCCCATCTGGCCCAACATCTGCGCGTAAGGCGGGAAAACCTCCGGGCCCTCCGCCGTCAAACCCCGCCTCCAGTCCAAGCCGGGCTCCGCCTTCTCGACCGCGCGCTGGTACGCCTCCCTGGCCGCGATACGCTGCAGATACGCCAGGATGGCCGGATACGCGGAGAGGTCGGTGGGACTCCACTGGCGCCCCGTGGTGAGGGACCAGACGGTCATGATGTCCGCGAGGGTGAGGCGGTCGCCGGCGAGGAAGGCGCCCGTGGCCGCCAGCCTTGCGTCCACGGCGGCGAGGTGCTTGTGCAGCGCCGGGCGGATCGACTGCGCGAAGGTGTTGTCGGGCGCGGGCCGGAGCAGCGTCGCGGTCATGGCGCGGAAGAAGGCGGCGCCCAGCGTGGCGTTCGCGTGGTGGAACCAGAACAGGAAGTCGGCGTAGTTCTCGTGCGTGGGCCCCAGGGACAGCCGCCCGTCCCCAAACACCCCGTCGATGTACGCCGCGATCGCGCCCGACTCGGACATGCTGAACTCGGCGCCCGTCACGCGGTTGGTCGCCGTCATCACCGGCGCGGACTTCTGGGGCGTCAGCGCCGCCAGCGCCGCGGGCGCCAGGATCGGGTCCCGCGTGTACGTCTGGAGCGTGTACGGGATCCCCAGCTCCTCGCACAGCCACACGATCCGCTCCGATTGCGAGATGTGCAGGTGGTGGACTGTCAAGGACATGGCTTTCTATAGACGCGGGGTGGTGACAGGCCTGGGGCGTAATGGGGATGTTGAAGGAGCCGGTGTGTTTGTTCTGTCGTCCTAGATCCTAAGTAGGTAAGTAGGTATATATACCAAAAGCTTGAGGCTTCGTTGAGTCACTTGCCTAGGCTACACAGTCCGGTTCTTTGACCATTACCTAAGCAACAGGTTGTGGTTCCTCATCCGGCAGGACACGTCGACGTCACCGAGAGAGCGATATAAGTTGTACCTGGAGGGCCTTACTGTGCAGGCACCCACTAGGATTGCTCAGGACGACGATCGTATTCGCCAACTCGGGCTGCGCGAGGGCCTACTTAGTCCCAGCTCGAGCCGAGCCTGGTGCTTAACTACAGCCTCGGGATGGGTAACGCTCTATCCATAGCTACCATTCACAGCAGAACTGGCATGGCGACTTGCACGATGGTGTTTCGACCTCGCACTGGGGACAGGATCTAGGAGGAGTGTGACGACTTCGAATTGCAAGACGAAGGCACAACCATCTCGTCTGAGTGAGTCCAGTGCGTATTCTGACAAGATATGGTTCTGGCGATGCGCGGATTCAAAATCGAGGGCCTGAAGCACCAGTGATTGGACGCGCGAATAAGGCTGGCTCTGCCTGGATCTTTTCTGCGACTTGAAGTTGGTGCTCACCACGGTGGTCGAGACGGACACTTGAGCGACAGTTCGGGAGTCTATCGCACATACCGCGCTGCCCTGCTTCTCAGCTCACCACGCCTCTCTTCCTCCAAACCCACTCCAAGTCTCAAATGAGCATCCTTGGTCCCATCAAAAATTTAGGATGAGTTCGCTAGCTTGAACCGTCTCAGGTATAGCTCATAGAAAGCACAATTCGGCATCAAAGCAGCCAGCCCTAACAGTCTCCAGGTATCAACCATGTCAACTAGTACAGTACTCAAACTGCACTAGCAACCTCCTCCTCCACTTCCACCAGCTCCTCCTTTTCAGACTTGGGGCCAGCACCGGGCTTCTCGATCTCACGCTCGGGTCCAGCCTCCCCTTCACCACCCCTGAGACTTCCCAGTATCCGCAACCTCGCCATGTGAACACTCTGCGCCCATGTCTGCGTGCTCATCCCAGGCTGCTTCAGCGCTTGGAACGCTTTCTCCCACGCTCCCCAGCCGACGTATCTCCGGGGGCCCCAGGGGTCGGACTTGCTCTCCTCTTCGTCCTGGGCCATGGTCTTGACGTGCCATCCTCTGATGTCGTCGCAGACCGCCATTTTGGCACTGTTGGTATCACCACTTTCGTCGATCATGTACTCGTCCCACGGCGCTTGGCCGTTTGCGAACAGAATCCATTTCCTCGCCGTTTCTTTGGCTTGTCGCTCGAGCCACCTGTCCCGGTGGCCCGGGTATCGGTCGAGGAGGGTGAGGAAGACGAACAGAATCTCCACGAAATGGTGGCCGGTGACGAAGCTGTGGTCCGATCCCGGGAACGGGTTCGAAAGGCCAAAACAGTAGCGGTAGACCTTGCGTTTTGGGGCGTCGCCGTCCCCAGCGGCTGTGTTCTGGCGAGCCAGACGCGTGACGAGCCGGTGGATGGGGACGGAGAAGAACATGTCGCCGATGAGCTGCGTCAAGTTCCGCCAGAATAGGTTCTGGTCGGCCCCAGAAGCGAGCTCGGGTGACTTGGGGATGCCGTATGCGCATAGCAACCTGGCTGCCTCCTTCTCGGGGAAAATGGATCGTACGCCTCCCACAAACCGCACAGCCGAGGTGGGCCGGAGGAGATCCCGGAAGACATATCCCTCCCAAAAGTCGTCCCCGATGACTACGTCTTCCAGCCAGGGACACGAGGAAACGAGGGATGTCTGCTTCATGGTGGTCGGTCTGCCTCGAGGGAACAATGGCCGCGGAACGCTCACTCCCGGGATATCATCGACGAAGGGCATCACATGGTACCCGGGATATTTCGCCAGCGCCTCCGCAGGTACTTTTCGGAGCTTCTCCAGTCTCTCCGAAGCACTTGAGCCGTTGATCTCAAAATGTTTCAGCAAGCCCTGGTATTCTGCGTCTTTGTCGTCGAGTGAAGTGTGGCCGAAAATGACGCCGGACTGCAAGATGGCTCGATTGAAGAGTCTTTCCGGGCTGCCGCAGATGTGGTAGATCAAGAAGATGCTGCCCGCAGATTCGCCGAACGCAGTCATGTTCTCCGCGTCGCCGCCAAATCCACCAATGAATTTCTGGATCCATGTAAATGCGGCTCTCTGATCTTGGATCGTCAAGTTGAAGGGGCCGTGGGGCGAGGGTGACGGGTCGGCCTTGTACTCCTCGACCATGTCCTGGCAGACAAGGCTGCCGAGCCAGTTGAGGCGGTATCCGATGTTGACCGTGACAATCGGTAGGGCGATCTCTGACGAATAGGCTGTCAGGGGGGCATTAGAATGCAGGCCGTCGACATGTCCGACCCCTTCCTGCGCCCCGCCGCCGTGGACATAGATCATCACCGGCAGCGGCTTGTGGTTGTTGTCGGAAAGGTAGGATTCCGGCACGGACACGCTGAGGGTAAGACAGGTGAACTCGTCAAACTCTATCCCCAGATCATCTTCGAGGGGCCCGCCGTACGCTTCGAACCAGGTCGGCTTCGTCGCGCCCACTTGAGGACATGCGTGCCCAAACTGTGTGAAATCCCGGTGCGGTCTCGCGTCGAACTCGTCGGGGATGCTGTCCAGGGATACGCAAGGCGCAAATCGTTTGGGCACCAGAGCATACGGGATTGAGCGGAACTGAACGGTAGACGTCTCGGGAAAATGGGACGACTTGATGAGACGCCCCGTCAAAGCGCCCAGTTCGGGATGTTGATGGGTGAAGGTTGGACCATTGTAGGGCTTCCGCCCCGAGGTAGAATGCGTCGTCGTGTTAGCCATGTCCGGCCAGAATGCTCACATCACTTGAGGGTAAGTCCCTTGTCGCCCACTGTCGGATTCGGACGGCAAAGATGCTCAAGGCTTAGAAACGCTTCTGGTAGAGACTGCGGGTAAGGAGATGTATAGCTTGAGAAGGCCTGCGAGATTCAGAACCTTCCTGGATACTGCAGTATTTTACGTGTTTTGGGGACATTTGAGACCCCTCCACTGTACTGCCGAGTGTCTTATCACGGACTGACCTGGCGGCTCGGTGCACAATCTCTGCGACCTTTTGCTGGAAGGGGATGAATAGTGCCCTCTGCGGAGTGTCAATGTTCCGCTCGCCGGTGCACGAGGTTCCCTCAACCCTACACACATACCTTATCTGACCCTTCTAATCCGACCCACTATTCAGTCTCAGGAAGGCAATTGATATTGCTGAAGTTGATCAATCGCTGCCCGGCTCCCTGGGAGTCCAGATGTTACTCGACAAGGACGTAATCGCAGAGGTGGGGAAGGAAGCCGAAGATCGCCCAGTCAGTCGGATGAACTTCCTGCCGCTCGCGAGGCTGGCCTGGAACAGGAGATGTTCGAGATTGTTCAGGCGACAGAACCATCCGTGTTGAAGGATGTTAGCTTAGCTTGGAGATGTCGAGGCACTGACGGGCTTTGGGTCTGGGGATGGAATGATGAGTGCAGACGCTGGGACGACGGTGTGTGTCTCGATCTATGAGATGTTGTATGAAGGGATGGACGGCTTCGGGCCTCGGCGCCGGCAATACAAATTATACTTGTATAGAAAAGACAGGCACGAGAACATCGTGTGCTAGATAGTAACTATTAGAAATGATGGAAGTATACTTGAGTAATCTACATCGAAGAGGCATGTAGAGCCTACAACAACAACTGAAATGCGGACGTGGGACTAAGACAAGTCACAAGTTGTCATTTAGATGTGGTGCATGCCTCAAACTATCTCACCATCTGCAGCATCCATCCGAATTCCACTGCAGACATGCATGTTCTCAGTTCATAGCATATAGTCCCATCAGATTCCCCTCTGGGTCGGCGAAGCGAGCAATGAAACCCATGTTAGGACCCATACTGGTCTTGTCAAGGTGTTTATGACCCCCATGCTGCTGCACAAGATCCAATGACTCCGCAATATCCTTGACAGCAAACACCGTGTGGACACCGACACGGTCCTTGTCCGCTGCATCCCTTGTGTCGATGATCTTGGCCTGGTCCATCAGGCAGAAGCAGCCGTTTACGTTGTTCCCTTTGGTGAAGAAGTAGGTCTCCTTGATGCCTGCGATCGGGGAAGGGGCGCCGTTTTCCATGCACGTCCAGCCCAACACCGCGGAGTAGAACTTGCGAGCTCGGGCCGGGTCGGTGACAGGGATCCAGATGCCCACGCGAGAGTAAGCATCGTTGGAACACTTGTGCAGGCCGAAAAGATCGATGTCAGAGACCAATTCATGGCATGAAAACATGAGATGCCCCAGGTTGAGGGAGATAGTTGACGGGCAACTTACCTGATCAGCCATGGTGCGGTCTGTCAAATGCCTCTCGAACTGACAGCAGCTGCCTTTTAGGTCCTTAGGATGGAGAAAGTGCAATCACTTGGCGATACCAATAGGCAGACATGCATTCCTGTGGAGTTTGGAATGATGGGAGAGAACTGAAACGTCGAACTCGTGGCGAGCTCATCGTTAAATGCACTGCTAACCGTGGAGGAGCAAGTACTCCATTCAAACAGAGTATTCGCCGTTTTCCAGGGCGCTGCCAGGGGAAGCTTCCTGAATGCTTGATCGGGCCCCTGCTGCCTGAGTTCTGCCTGGCGGAACTGTCTCAACCACCTGACAGCGCGCAAGTTTCGTGCTTCGCTACCGAACGCGGGAGGACACACAAAACCAGCTTTGACTGCAATGATAGGTAGGGAATTGTCATTGGATAACAATGCCTCCAAGCGAAGCACTATTTGGAGGAAAGAATGCCTTCAGGACGACAACGTCGTCATCAAACTATAAATTTTGTTGACGATTGGATACGAATACGAACCTCCGCCTCCCTTCGAGTTCGAGAATCGTATCCGCGGGGTGGTCACTAGTCAGCTCCCCGCACCCATCGATGTTGTCGAAGGGCGGAGGGTTGTTACTTCTATTTACTAAATAGACATAGGTGAGGCTCCAAATTCACTATTGTTGGTGTTGGGTGGAATCCCGTTACAGGCGTGTAGCAAAATAGCTTGACACCAGATCCTCATCTGTGGAAGCACAATCCAGATGAAACACTTCGTTATTCCTTCATTTTGTCGAGTGACTAAACAACTACTTTTCGATTGAGTTTGTCCTGGGCCGTAACTATGCTGACAGGCGCCTGTTGTGTTATATAGAGATATCTCATAGAAATAAACAGCGAGAAGGAACCCTTCCAGATTAAAGTATGTTGACTACTGGCCAACAACAAGAGACCACTGAGAATCTTACCAATCCTTGGAGCAGCTAGATGGAATACCACGCGAGGGACTGAACGGCATACGAACGATATCACGATTAGTATATACGTGGTCTCCTGCACAGATCTCCGTCGTTTTTCTCCTTTGGCGTTATCTGAACCTGCCGTGCCGGACACTGCAAACTTGCGACTAGGCCTTTTGACACAAATCTAGACCAAGACCTTGATGTTAGACAACGACGCCAGTCACAGCGGGATTGTGCTTACAGCAAAGGGAGCTATCAGTGGAGAAATCAGCCCAGTCCTAAAGGGGAAGGAATACACTAGGCCGGTCTGTATTCTGAGGTGGATACTCCGCAGAACCCCGCCGCATATTCAATCACGTACTCCAGGGAGCATGGAGCACGCGAGGATCTCTCAGTAACCATGAGGTCTTCCTTGAAGAGGCAGGCATAGTCTATCCCGTCTCGTCCGCGTCATGACCAACTCTCCGCTTCGCGTCAAAGTTGAATCAATACAGACGGAAACCTTGTTCATCGCATAGAGCCTGCCTACAAATGCAGCGGGACCCGCCGTTGGAAGTCGCTTCGGTCAGAGGCTGCGATCTTTTTCTTTCACCTTGGACATTTCCTTCGACTCAAAATGTACTTCACATTTCTGTATAGCCTTGCAGTACTGACTGCCTGTGCTCGCGCCATCGCTGTCCCTGTGAGCAACTATCGACAAACTAGTATTGGAAAGACGCCGAAGGACGACGATGATTATGACCTCGAACCTTCTGCAAGCTTCGCTTTCGCCGGCATCACAAGCTTTGCAAAGCTTCCGTCTGTGCAATGTCTGACGGAGACCGGACCGGTGGACGACATTTTGATCTTGGGGTTCCCGTTTGACACGGCAACATCCTACAGGACTGGTACCCGTCTTGGTCCGAATGCTGTGCGCCAGGGTTCTCGAGCAGCGTCTCTTGCGTGCGTTTGACCCTGATAGCCGCAAATTACGCGCTTGAAGTTGACATTTGGATAGTGGCCACTACAACTACCGCCAGTCGATCAATCCTTACAAGCAGAATATCTCGGTGGTTGACTGTGGAGACCTGCCCATCTCTCCTTTCGACAATGGTCTGGCTTTCGCCCAGATGGAAGAATGGTACAAGCGGCTTCTGTGGCGAGAGGTGAAGTCGACGGAGAAAGGGGTCTTGTCTTCCAAGGTATCTCAAACCCTTGACAACAGCATTTCCCGAAGATCATGCTAATGGTATGCTTCAAAGACCGGTAGACACCACCCCCAAATCATAGCGCTGGGCGGCGACCACAGCATTTCTCTGCCGATCCTGCGAGCGTTGAACACCGTCTACGGGAAAGTGTCCGCCATTCACATCGACGCACACATTGACACTTGGTCGCCCAAGGTATTCGCCGGGGCCAAAGCCGGCAGCAGACAAGCTCAGTTCGCCGACGGCACGCCCTATTACTGGGCGGGCATGGAAGGGCTGCTGAGACCCGAGAACGTCCACGCCGGGATCCGCAGCTCGTTGGATTCGGAGAAGGACATGGAGCTCGACGAAGAGGTGGGATTCGTGACTATCCCCGCCGCAGACATGTTGAAGAGAGACGGCGTCTGGGGAGTCATCGACCAGATCCGATCCATCATCGACCACGACGAGCCTGTCTATGTGTCCCTGGATGTCGACTGTCTAGACCCGGCTTTTGTCCCGGGCACCGCTGGTCCAGCCTCCGGGGGGTGGACGCCCAGAGAAGTCATCCAGATCATCATCGATGCGCTGGACGGGTTGAACATTGTCGGGGTTGATGTCGTGGAGATCCTGCCATCCCTGGATCAGGCCGAAATCACAGGCATCGTTGCTGCCGAGTTCACAATCGAGGTATGTTCTTGAAGCCCCAAAGCTGTGTACTTGTGCTGACCTAGGCAAAGCTCATCACTCGATTGGTCAAGAACCGACTCGGTCTTTGAGTCGGGCGATTGTTGGGGGTGGTTGCAACAGTTTCGGGGGTGAGAGGCACAGTGTGACAGCGGCTCTCTCCCGCTTCTGCTTCCTGGAACGTTGGATCTCAATGAAGCTCATTCTGGAACAGGTGTGGTGGAGATATGTTAGAGTAGAGGCGTGACATAGTCACTGAAATCTACGTTAATCTCGTCAGTACCTCGTGTAAGAATCGTCTCTTTGGAGACTTTGATATTCTTGACCGGCTCGCTCTCGATTAGAGAGAGATGCAGCAGATCCTCCTGTACAAGAAAGCAAGACGAGGAATTGCAGGAGACTCCGTCTGGTTCATAAGTGCATATAGCAGGAGAAAAGAATAGACTCCACCATACGTACAGTTCAAGGCGTCTGTACTTGTCGATAATGCCTGTGAAATAGAATTCTTATTCATTCCCGGCCTGTGACAACTTTTTGACTCTGCATATTTCTAGTCCGATGTGGCGTGTAACCTAGATACATCTCTGGCCAGCTGCTTCCATCGTATGCTCAAAATGCAACAAGATTGCAGAACGAGAAGTGCGCCGCTCCCGGTGATGATGCCCGCCCACAAGCCAAAGACACCATACTGCTTGCGAAAGCATAGGAACCACGCAGTCGTCAGGCCCACCCCATAATATGCCACGAAGTTGCACACGCCGGCCAGATGGGTCTTGCCCGCGCCTCGCAGTATCCCGCTGGCGCCACCGTTGGAAAGGTCCAGGACTTGGAATCCGGCCATCAGAGGCAGCACCCGTGCCGTCTTTTCGATCACCGCTTCGTCGCTCGTAAAAATACGGCCGTAGCTGTTTCTGGCAAGGATAATACCGAAGAACTCGATACCTCCGATGATAAAGGAAAGCAGATATGGTGTGGCGACCGCCCTCCTCGCTTCCTTACTCTTGCCGGCACCGAGTAAGCCAGCAATGCGATGGCTAGAAGCAACACTGATCCCAAGTGCTACCGTGGTGAGCAGGAGGTCGGAAGACATCAATATCTGGAACTCATGTCAGCTGAAGTACCTGGCGGAATAAAGAGGCTCGTAGGCTTACACTCTGGGCTCCAATGGAGCTGGGATCCAGCCTTGCAGCCATCATTGCCAGTATCTCAAAGCTGTGGTACGCAACAGGTCAATTTCCATGTAGAAGCCGAGATGGCGGCAGACTCACCTCCACCACTCCGTCGCACACGTAAAAATCCCAGTGACGGCATAAAACGCCAAACGCGAAATCCCCTTCTGAATGCCCACAATCGATCCGCGCCAGGTCTTTCTCACATCGGGCTTCCTGGAAATGATGCACAGCAAGGCGACAACCGTGATGAACTGGTAGATGCAGAAGGCACAAGGAACACCCCACAGTTGCAGGGTCGTGTGTCGAACAAGGACGAAGGTGAGTAGGACACTAAAGCAGCTTGCCACCGCCGTAGACACTCCGACGATGTTGCTTTCGCCCTGGACCTGCAAGAACTTCTTCAGGGACTCAGCCACAATCTGTAAGACGCCGGCCGGCAGCATGAACACCAAAAATTTGCCGGTTGCAAACGCAAAATCTGGCTCCTGACCCAGGGCGATGAAAAGGTGTCCCGAAAACACCCAGATCGGCGCAAACACAAAACTGAAAATCCCGAGCAGGACAAGCAAGCACTGTTGTAAGAGCAGGCCGAGGATTTTGGGATTGTCTGCCACCGAGTGGGACGTAAACGCTTGCCCGCACAAAGTGTCGAGGGCCGTTGCGCCGCCGATCGCCGTCATGGTCCCCGTGCAGGAGAAGAACATGAAGCCAAAAGAGGTGACTCCCAGTTCGAAAGAGCCCAGACTGCCAGCGATCAGGGCGCTGATTGCTTGCACCGCATTTTGCAGCGCGAATGAGAGACAGATGGGAATCGTCCGCCGGATTAGAGCACCCAGATCGTGTAGGATGTCGAAGGTGACATCCTCCTCTTTGGACGCGGCGGATGAAGTCCGGGAAAGCAGCAAGGAGCGCTCATCGACGATATGTTCGCCCATGCTGATAGTCTTTTGTGAGTGTTGGGGAAAGAGACCAGTGCAAAGGCCACCGAGAGCTGCGAGGTAGGTGGAAGATACTTGGCCAAGTACATGCTGATGAATATGTCTGTTTTAACCACAGGACATGTGCTTGTGCCCTGAGCCATAGCCAGGGCATTTCCTCTTCCCCACAAATCTGCTGATGGACATGTCCGGCAGATAGACTGTTCGTTGTTGACCGATATGCTGCGCTTCTCAGACCGCGATATTCTGACGCGGCCCGCCAATCAGGACCCCGTTCTGTTTGTACGGCGCTAAACCCATAAGGGAAAGCTTATCCTATCTATTCCTTTCCGTCCGATAAACTGCATCGTCTTCCGCTCTCTTCCCGTGCATGAAGACCTCTACGGAATGGGCTCCAACTTCGAAAAGGAGCATTGGTTCTTTTGCATTGCCCGATGAGTCTCCTCTTCATCGATTTGGTTAATAGACCAGCTTCTGGTGTCGTGACCATTGGCAGGAACTGGGCGGAGTTTCGCGTTAACAATTCCACCCGGTACCATTCAGACGCTTCAGCGCCCACCACTCGAAACGTCTCCATCGCATCGCCATGGCATTGGCCATTGAGGAGATAGTCTGATACTCCTGCGCATCTCACTCGCAGGCGCATCTTGCAGACGACTATGGCAGAATCCAAGTCTAATGCGGTTCAGCGTCAAAGGCGATCACGCGCGGGATGTGACGAATGTCGCCGGCGGCATTGGAAATGCAACGAGGCGAAACCAGCCTGTTCTTATTGCCAGAGCGTATGCCGCCCCTGTATCTACTCCCAGAAGCTGTCCTGGGGCGGGCGGCCGTTCAAGAAGTCACGTTTCGGCCGTTGTCTGGAATCCGGAGCCAAGGCCATAAGCATTGAAGCCTCGGGCAGTAAGTTTTATACTCGAGTGTGTGAAGTATCATCTGGCTCATTTCTGCAAAGGTCAGTTGTCGATGGGTAAGGACTTCATCTACACGTGCTCGCCTAGAAGAACAAACGATAATCCGAGCCGTGAGCGAAGTACATCCACAAACTATCGCGTACCGTCTCAGCCACTGCAAGATGAAGTCGAAGACTCGACCTTCCACCCTAAAGCGTCTATAACACCTCAGCCACTAACACCGATGCCAGTATTGACAGAAGAGTCTAAACCGCTGTTAGACTACTTCGTCCACAGAGTGACCGTATCAATTTCCTGCCACAAAGGAATTCAAGATGGGATCTGCTCGGTCATTGTACCTATGGCGATGCAAGTCCCCCATCTCCTGTCCGCCACCCTTACTCTAGCTGCTGGCCACCGACGAACATCCGGCCTTTTTGAAGGGGATTGCCAATATGAACTGATGAAGGGGAAGAGTTTAACACAGTTGAGATCTGCCCTAGATCGATTCAGCCCAACAGAAAATGATAAAGTCCTCGCCACCACCCTGCTCTTATGTATGGCCGAAGTCATATCCCCTGCCACGAGCACCTCGTCATGGAGGTCACACCTTTACGGCGCTGCCACCCTGTCTGCTCAACACGGCCGCTCGAACGGCGCCAGCGTATCGTCCATATCAAGGTTTCTGAGGAGAAAATACCGGGCTCTGCAGGCTGTTGCCCTGGCTTGCTGCTCGAAGACGTTCGAGGGGCACATAATAACCGCACATTCTGAGGAAGAGGATGCTTACATTGACGACCTAGCCGGATATTCCACGACTCTTCTGCCAATCTTTGAGGAGATCAATGATCTGGAGCGACTACGGAAAGATTCCGGTTCAGATTTTTCCTGCGACTGTCCACCTGGACCACCACATTTTGACTGCAGCTCACCTTTGGAGCATAAATCCCACTTGTTGTTCGATCGCATCAGAGCATTAATGGCACAAAGGAAGATGGCACGGAGAGAGGGTGATGGAGATCTTCCGTGGCCCATATACCACGACCTTTATCTCGTAGATGAAGCCCACCACCATATGGCGCTACTTCAGGTGTTTCGACGTGGATCCTTGTCCGTTCCTCTTCAAATGATCGAGGACAGCAGACGATCAATCCTGGGTTGTCTTGGTGCCGTCACGTACCGATCCGGCCCATGTCCGGGGGTGGCCGCTTTACCCCCCTTATTCGTGGCGGGCATCCTGTGTACGACCAAGTCAGACAGAGACAAGGTGCGCAGCTTGTTGAAGACCATGTGGATGAACTATGGGATGGGAAATGTGAGGTCTTGTCAGACCGTGCTGCAAAGATGGTGGAAGCAGCAAGATGAGAGGCTGGCTAAATCGGCTTTCTCTGAGAAGCTATACGATCTTCAAGGTAAGGTGGAAGTTCATGTCTATGCTGGGCGTCCGCACTGACTTGGCAGCAGTTGATGATGATGTCCTACCGTATTGAAGGATTGCGCGTTGAGAACCAGCGCTCGGAGAATGCCAACTTCCTTAGGTTGCGCAATGAGACAGTCCAGTCCAGTGTTCAGACGGCCAGGTCTTCTGTGGACCTAGACTGTGGATATTAGTATCTGATCGTAAGGCCGTCGTCGCCCATCAGATTGGATTCAGGCCCATCACAAGCTTCGTCGTATGTGGTTTCGTATATACAAGGATCGCCCGACAAGGCCATGTCTCTGTATTCCATCTTTCCTCTGTCTTGAAGAATCAAGTGCTGAATGCATGATGGATGTGGCACTGGTAGTGAGTGAGTGAGTGGTAAGGAGTAAGGATAAACGATTGACTGTGTATGGCGGCTGAGTAGTCCGCGACGTTTTGTCCGGTCACGTGCTACAACATTACCTCTCACGTGACAACCGTCGCTAAATTACCGGCCCAATCATTTGGGGGTCCTGGGACAGGCGATGCCTAGCCCCAGCGAGGCCGTAAGGTGCTGGAATAGCAGTTCCTGCCGCCGCGAAGATGTCCGGGTATCACCCACGGCCCTCCGTACAGTCCCTATCAAGTATTTCTGGTGCCCCCGGCTTCCCCTGGCGTCCTCCGCTCTCACTAAAGCACCCAAACAAACACCCCTAAAGCCCACCGCCCACAACACGCGTGGACCGCAGAACCAATTTTTTCTCCCGCCTCGCCGCCTTCTTCGCGTGTCAAGTTGTGACTGGGACAATCATGGCGGCCTTGACTCCATCTCTCTATCGTACACAGTCCTTCTCGTCTTCGCTCTTGTCTCCGTTATCGCATCACAGTCCTTTGGCACGCTCATTGTCTGCTGCTCGTTGCTCCCCCGCACGTCTCCTGCATCGGCATTCGCACGTCCAATCGCTCTCGCAATCCCCCACCATCGTTGACAGCACCACCACCAGGAAATTTTTCAAGCTGGCTCCCTCCGGCTCACGTCCCTATTCCCAAGCTACAAGTCGTCTGAGTTTGATCTCACGACATCTGGAACAACACCAGCAGTCTTCGTACCCTCGCATCAACACTCCCTATACGATTGAGCTGGACTCGTTGCCGGCTTCCACAGACGACATTCCCTACGTGCCCCCAGCACCACCTGCGCGTCTCGCCGGAACACCCTCTCAAATTCAGAAACGTCAACTTTCCACCTCAACCACCGCCAGAATGTCCTCGCAGGCTCCTCACGCTTCCCTCCTTATCCCGGGGCCAATTGAGATCACCGATGAGGTCTCACAGGCCATGAGTCACTATGCGCAATCCCATGTCGGACAGCCATTTGTGAACACCTTCGGCGAAACGCTCACACTGTTGAGAGATCTATTCCAGACCACTAACCCGGGATCTCAGCCTTTTGTCCTGGCCGGCAGCGGCACATTGGGCTGGGACCTCGTGGCAGCCAACCTGGTGGAGCCTGGTGAAGACGTCTTGGTATTGCACACTGGCTATTTCGGAGACTCGTTTGCGGATTGCCTCTCGACTTATGGCGCAAAACCTACGCAGCTCAAAGCCCCCATTGGGGACAAACCACAACTGCCCGAGATTGAGGCAGCATTGAAAGAGAAGAAATACAAGGCGCTGACAGTCACGCATGTCGATACCTCTACCGGAGTGCTCTCCCAGATTCAACCTCTCTCCGACGTCATCCGGCGCGTGTCTCCGGAGACGCTTCTCATTGTGGACGGTGTCTGTTCCGTAGGAGGAGAAGAGATCCAGTTCGACAAGATGGGCATCGATGTGTGCTTGACAGCCTCCCAAAAAGCCATCGGCTGCCCTCCCGGTCTGTCGATAGTGATGGCGTCGGAGAAGGCAATGAACGTCTTCAAGTCGCGCAAATCCAACCCGGGAAGCTACTATGCGAGCTTCAAGAACTGGGTACCTATCATGCAGAACTACGAGGCCAAGAAAGCCTCGTATTTTGCAACTCCGCCCACCCAATTAGTCCAGGCGCTCAACACCTCCCTCAAGCAGATCCTCTCACAGCCTCTGGACGCCCGCTTCGCTCAACACCGCAAGGTGAGCGAATACGTCAAGTCGAAAGTTGCAAGTCTGGGTCTCAAGCAATTGGCCACTGACCCAGCCAATGCAGCCAATACCATGACGGCAATATATTTACCCGAAGGGCTGACTCCTCCGGAGATTCTCCCCAAGCTGATGTCGCGAGGAGTAGTATTTGCCGGCGGCCTCCACCGGGAGATCGCGGCGAGATACATTCGTTTCGGTCATATGGGTGTCTCAGCCATGGATGAGTCAAGGGGAGAGATCGACAAGGCGCTCGAGGCGTTGAAGGACGGGTTGGCAGAAGTGGCGAGTGCTAAGAGCAAGTAAACAGCATCTAGTTCTGGACGAAGTGGAGGACGGGGCTGTTTTGGCTGCACTTCGGAAAGCAGACGCATGAGATCTGGGGACAAGCCGATGCAGGCTGGTCTCAGCAGATCCTGGACTCGTTTGACCTTCGGGAGGAGTAGGAAGCAGGAAAAGCATTTTGACGAGGTACAACTGCAGATATTTTGCATACGACTACAGAGCAACGCCCAGTGAGACGGACTCCATCCCCGAGATGGTCCAGGGTTGTGTATTACAAAACCTAGTGGCGAGGGTATGATCACAACCTGACTCTATGTACATATGCCATGCATGTCAGTGGAGCTGCGACGACATCATCTCAAGACACAAGACTTTGGAACACAGCTAGTCACCCAGTGGGAGCACGACTCTTTCGGTGTATGGCTCGTATACGTGATGCTGCAGTCACCTTTGCTTTGGAGTGGTGTGTTCTTCGCCTCCAGGTCAGCGTATTTTGCACTGCGTAAAGTTCCAAGGGGGGAGCCAGCGCAATCCACTCTAGAATTGATCAGAGGAATGCCCTCAGTCAGCCCGGTGATTGACGAGCTTTACCCGAAGACACTGTACCGCCCTTGTCTTCAGCCTCGCCCTCGAAACACATGAACCTGTTCTCCCCGTTGCCCTTCGTGAAAGCAGAACCTTTTCTCTACCAACGACTACAATATTCTCTTCCATTTCCCAACTCTACGCCAGCTACACTCTTTGAAGTCTTGCAGCATACTCCGCTCTCGTTCCGGCGCGGTGCGAGCTGGAAGTGGACAAAACGCGGCACAAGACCCACAAGAAAGGGGGTAGATCCACGGCGATCAACGACGGGCACATGGTCAAACTCATAGGTCTGAAGGTCTAGAGGGTTATTATATTCTGGTTATCCACCGCGGGGGCGAGCACGTTTGGTGGCCCCCTGGTATCAAAATGCGAGCTCCAAGGCTCGTAAAAGGAGGTTTCTTGTATCTTGAACAAAGCATTGTCGACATGAACGAAAAACCCCTCGACGACAAAACGCCTCGCTATGCTGTGCGTATAACATGACCCCAAGAAACCCATGTTCCAACCTCCTTAGCCCCCGCTCTCAACGCTGCAGGACGAGAATCAAGTGAAAATGTATGCGATATCGATCTACGCAGCGTTGTTGAACCGGCTCCTCGAGCGGATCTTCTTGCCGTATCTGTAGAAGAAGAACCTGTAATCGACGACCGTCAGTCCCAGTGTATTCAGAAACAAGGAGCCCGATGTATAAAGAAGGGGGGCGACATGTCAGGGACACTTACGGCATGGGGACACAGGCCAGGGCGAGGAAGCCCAGCAGGGAAGAGGCCCATTGGTAGTCAAGATTTTCGTACACTGCGAGCGGGTACATGTTAGCATTTCTGGAGGTCATGTTTGGAAGAAGGGCATCATATGGAGGGAGAGAGGGAGAGAAGGGCAAAGGGGGACAACTCACTTTGAGTCCCGAAGAGAGGGAATGCCCCGGCAAACAAGAGCCGGACCAGGCAGTTGGCTGCGACTGCGCTGGCGGCGTAGCTGGGGTACTATTTGGGCAGTCAGATGATGAAGTGACAGAAAACCCAGCTGCGGGAAGTAACTTACTGCGTCGACAAGGAAGGTCAAGATGCCGGTAAAGGCAAGGAACAAGCTGTTTCCCCATTCGTCAGCATGTTCCATCCACTAATCTACGCAGGAGGGTGGAATCACATACCCAATGCCGAAGACAGCACTGCCGATGATGGGCACGATCCAGTGGACGCTCGAGTACGTCGTCCAGCCGAACCAGAACAGGCCGACGGGGACAAGGATGCCTCCAAACATGGCGGGCGGCAAGCGATACTCGGGCTCGGGCTTGATGCCGACCTGCCCCGTCTGCTCCTCGAGCTTGCGCACCATCTTGACGTAATTCTTGTGCCAGAACGGGTCCGTCAGCACGCCGATGGCAATGCCGACGAGGAGCCCGATGAAGGTCAAGCCGACCTGGTACAGCGAGAAGCCGTGGTTGGTGCCGAAGACGAGCGGGAAGGCGCCGAAGAACAGGTAGACGATGCCCAGCAGGATGGCCGAGTAGAGGCACAGCAGGAGGCACATGGGCTCGAAGAACAAGAGCTCGAACGGCACGGAGCACGAGTGGACGACGGTCCCGAGGATGCTGCGGTCGAGTTGCTCAATGGGCGCGTACCACTGACTCTCCCCCGTCGCCTTGCGCTTCTGCTGGGCGCGGCGCTTGAGGAGGACTTTGTGGTACGTCTCGGGCACGAAGAAGATGACAAGCACCAGCAGGACGCCGGTCCAGATGAGGAGCGTGTAGAAAGTCCATCGCCTATACAAGCCATTGTCGTTGGTCAGCATTGCCATCCACATGACAATCAAGGTCAAAAGGAGCGTGGTCCATCATACCATGAGGTGAACTGGTTGATCAAGCCGCCAATGACCGGCCCAACCGCAGGACCCATAAAGGGCGAGGCGGTGAAGATCATCATGGGGAACTCGAGGTCCTTGGGCTCAAACAGATCTGCCACGGTGCCCGCCGCCACGGCGAGGAACGCGCTCCCCGCGAAGCCATCGAAGAATCGGCAGACGATCATGGTCTGGATGTTCTGGGCGACCGCGCAGGGGATCAGCCAGATCAGGAAGAAGAACATGGACGCGATGTAGATGGGTCTTCGACCATAGAACTCGGACAGCGGGCCCAGAAGCATCGGGCCGAATGCTAGGCCCAAGACAAACATTGAAAGACCGAGGGTGGCGATCTCTCTGGAGCAGTGGAAGTCCTTCATGAGCTGTTCGTAAGTGGTGGTGTAGACGGACGAGGTAAATGTGCTAGTGAGGCGGTCAATATCTGCTGCAGACGGGATCTTTCGAGGACGTCCACAGGGAGGATTCCACTTACACGCAAAAGGACGCGATCGAAGTGATGAGGACAATGACCCATTTTCGGGCGATGTTGAAATTGCGAGGATTCCCCTCGTCGCCTGGTCCCTCCCAGCGAACTTCGTAGGGGCTGGTCTTGGTGCGCGCGACGGATGCCTCCTCGCTTTCATCTTCGTCGACGTCGTACACCGAGTACCCATCAGTAGCCACAGATCGCGTCCTGCCAACGGTTTGCGATCGTGTAGCTGCTGCCCCGGTCCCAGAGGTGGGGATTGGGTGAATGGTCTCTGCCTTTTCCAGGTCGACGTCCGACTCGATTCGGGACCCGATCGTGTCGACACTCGTGGAAGACGAGGCGGGATCTTGGGGCCTCTGGAGATCGGCCATATTTATTAGCAATTTGCTCGTATTAGGCTTTCTGTGTCGCTGTAGTGGTGTGAACAGGAAGACCTCGTAGGATAGATCCCAAAGATATTACTCTTGGAATGGATGGTTCTAGGTCGAGGCCGATGGTTGCCAATACACAAAAGCCCACTGCCGCATTCCATCGCTTGGAATATATACATCACCCATTGCCAGAGCTCTGACTAGGGTGATTCGTACGCATCTTTGCCCAATCTAGCATGCTGGCTTTGGGAACTAGGGAATCCTCCAATGACGACCTCGCCCGCGCGGTGCGCGATTTGAAGCCTTTTAGGATCCGGATATCGACATTCTGGTACGACACTTCAGTTAGTAAGCGCCCAACACACCAGCAATGATAGGCGGAGGAGAATCTGCTGGGCTAGGGCTTGAGGAACTAGAGCGGGTCGAGTCTACCTCCTCGGCGATTAGCTCCTCGCGGATGAGGGTGTCGGGTTTGATGGGTTTGATGGGTTTCAGTCCTTGGGTTTGTCCTCAACACACGCTTTGGTTTGTTGCCAGCCGTTGCCAGCCTCGAGTACGAGGGATTCTGTCGCAGGTGGTGCTTGTGGTTCGGGAAATGGCAGTCCAGCGACCACTATACAGAAGAGACTCACTCGGCTTTAGCTTGCGGTTCACCAGCGAGTTATGCAAACGTCCAGGTATCCTGGGAGACTCACCTCTATCCTCGAGGCTGGCTTTCTTAGGCGTGTATGTAATCCCCAGAAGTCGATTAGTAGTGCAGGCTCCTTCGCTCACAGCATCCTTGAGGCCTCGCGATCTGCAAAGGATCCATCCTAGCGGAGATAAACCCTGGACACAGAAGATGGCTGTTGCTGACCCAAGCACGGCGACGTAGTATCGTTTTGCCATGGCTGTACTGGTTGGCCCCCTAAGATGAACCACCAGCGACTTGATTGCACAGCGACGTCATCTTGGGCGGAACTGGCTGCTGGGTCTTGTACGATGTGATGTACAGTGGTCGTAGGCTCAAGCCAAACGCCGTCAGCGCGGATACTGCCTGCTTGACCTTAGCCTTGGTGTTGTGGTCCGTACCAGTCCTGATGGGTTTCTCCAGGCGTCTCTTCTCGACCCTAGATCTGCCCCTTCCCTTCAGAATAGTCGGCTATCGAGCGTACCAAGCTAAGTACTCGGATAAGACACCGGGCGCCCACCCACGCCTCTGACGATGCAAAGGTGTTGAGCTGCTTATCCAATAACTCCTAGCCTCCTGGGTACGCTCTCCCTCTCCCCCCTCCAGCTCTGCGGTGTTCGTCCAGTCTCCCTCCCTGAAGCTGCGCTTATGGCCGTCAAAAGTCCGTTTACTCGCCCATAAGAATCAACAATATCGCTCGTTACTTAAGACCGAAGCCTGGAGTGCTGTTACATCGGATCGCACCGGCGCGTGCAAGACACCATCCGATATCTCCCGTGTTTTTTCAACTGTTGTAAACAGAGATGGGCCAACAATGGCTGCGTTTCAGGAAGATGAAAAGTTCTGAGCGAAAAAAGACCAACACCAGATCAAATCCCAATCTTGTCCGGGAAGTAGACCCTGTCCTTGAATTATAGAGCTGCTTCTTCACTTCAGCAACGCCTGCCTGACTATCCTTCCTAGACCAGCTAATCGATCTTGCGGCTCATTCGAGAAAACAATCCGTATATATTGCGCCTCTTCGTTGGAACCCCAACCGACCATTGGGGTCACGCAGGCTCCTTGTTCCAGAAGTGCTCCTGCAGCGGCATCGGCTCTCCAACCCAACGTGTCGACGCGCAGTAACAGTGACCATCCACCACTCGGCTTGCCAACGGGCAGACCACTGAGCTCTTTCAGGCACAGATCCCTCCGAAGCTGTAGTTCACGGACATAGTCGACAATGGTTGTCTTGGACATCTGAAGCGCCTCCTTTGCCGCTCTCTGCGCAATACCCACAGGGACAACCACGTTGGCCATCGATACTAAGCCGATGTCCTGCATAATGTGCTCAGGACCAACGATCCAGCCTACGCGCCATCCGATCATGCGCAACTCTTTCGAAGCCGAGCCCACGGTGATGGTCCGATTCGCCATGCCAGGGAAGGATGCTGGGTGAATGACCGGCAGGTCGTCGAACAGCAGACGCTCCATGGCTGCGTCATATACCAACAGCAGATCATGCTTGACACAGAGCGCTGCGATGAGCGTCCAATCTTCGCGGTCCAGGTAAGCCCCGGTTGGCATGCTAGGGGACATCAGGAGCATCGCCGTTATCCTGTTGTCGGGCGATTCCACGACTTCGCGCAGTTTCTCCCTGTCCAGGCACCATGGTTCTCCCGGGTTAAATTGCAAAGGCACCAAATGGGGGATGCCACCGGCAAGCCGGACACGATTGAGCAGCCCCGCGTACACGGGTTCGGTCATGAGGACACCATCCCCTTCTTCCACCGTGGCCAGCAGGGTGTTGAGGATGCCGCTCAAGCCCCCAGCCGTAATGATGCAGTTTGCCTCGCCATTGTACCGGATCGCACCCGTGGTCATGGAGCTTACATGCTCAGCAACAGCATTCCTGAGGTCGATCTGACCGAGGAAGGGGAGGTAGCTGTTGTCGTCATCGTTTGTGGCAGCATCCGAGGTCAGGGTCTGCACAATGCTGTCGGGAGGGATGTCGACGTCCAAATTCTCCAGGCGTAGCAGCTTGTCGGCGAGAGGACCACCCTGTGACGTTTTGGTCTTGACCTTGTCCGCAATATTGCCCATCTTGTCAACCCCTATTCCATGAAGTGCCTGGAGCCTTTTTGGTCTGTTGCGATTCATTTTCAACCAAGTCTTCGAGATACAGATACACCTGGGCCGCGATATTGAGGTGTTTGGAACACACTGATTTCAGGGCTTGAAGATCTGGGTGAGTTTAACGCGATTGTAGTTGGTTGGGGCGTTTGCAAGTACGCCCTGTGACATAACGAACGGCTTCTATCACAGGCGAGCTTTATGAGCTTCTGGCCTTCTAGAGGTCTTGATATATTTAAGCAAGGCACGTTCGCCAATCAACTTTTCGTTTTCTATTCAATGGAGGGAACAAGACTAGAAATGAAGGCGGTGCTGGATAAGGTCGTCCTTGTCGATGCTGCGTGATGACGCGGGATAGATGGCAAGTGGAATCTCCACATAGCGACCTGGTTCTAGATGGTCACCGAGAAGCGGCCGCCTAGCTAGTTGTTTGGGGGTAAGAGGTTATAGGTATCCGACTCCCTAACACTCGAGCCGAGTGAGCTCAATGGCGCCTAAGACCCAGCGTTCCGTGTCCATTCGCGCCCAGACTCTCGGGGGCTAGGGGCTAATTTGTCCACATACTGTACATGTCTCGCTTTAGTGCTGTCTGCATGGTCACTACCCATCCGAGTCTTCATCATAACATCGTCAAGACCCCCTGCTGATGGACACTTGTCATTCGCAGTCGCAATCTGTAAACCCAGCCAGATGTAGATCCCCGGCACGAACGGTGAGTGTCAAAAGAGATAAGCGAATTTGCAGGCTCAATCAGAAGCCTAGCCTTCGCGCACGAACTGTTGCACAGGGAATTTTGCCATCTCTCAGCCCTCTTGCGTGATGGCCAGACCAGATTTGCCCATAGAGAACGCCCGTTCCACTACCACACAACGTTCCCTCTTTCCCTTCATGATGCAGCTTTCAATAAGATTCAATCCCCCTGGGGACCATGATATGACCAGAGCGTCTATTTCGAAGGACAAAGGCCGAACGGGAGATACCTCTCCCAGCGCGAGAAACGGAGACTGCCATCGAGGGTGCACGTGATTGATAGGGTGTTTGAAGGAGAAGCCTGACGGACCCAGCCATGTCCACTGTGTTCGTCGGCAGCAGCAGGCATCGACACCTGGACGATGAGCTGGCCTCAAACGGCTCCTCAATCTCGCTGGACGAGCAGGCTGAAGCCCTCCTCAAGCCGCCGGAGAAGAAGGCCGATTCTGCGAATGCCTCACCGGGTGATGGCCCACCCCTGGGTCTGCCCCATCATGAGAAGAGGTTTTGGTTCCAGAGAGGTGGAGCGTATGATCCTCACGCTATTGCGACTCAGGTATGTGTCGGCCGCCGCCGTGGACAGCTATACCGTCGGCTGATTTCTTTTCCAGCCAAGCGTGTTTGATAATCCAGACACCGCGAAGGAGTATCTGCCCCGACCAGATTGGCAAGTTCACTTGCATCCACTCTCGCGCTGGGATGGCGGCTGACAGCTTTGTCAAGGGAGAACCTCCATCGTTTCGATCCGTCCGCTCGGTGGACCTGGGGCGAAGAGCACAGGCTGATCCGGAAGATCGACGCGCGGATCATGGTCTTTGCCTGTATTATGTTCATGGCCCTTGAACTTGACCGCGCAAATATCACGCAAGCGTTGACCGACGACTTCCTCCAGGATCTCCATTTGACCACCAATGGTGAACATTCCATTGACCCGAAACTCCCAGCATCGGGGCACCGAACAAACTGACCGATTGCTCACAGACTACAATCTTGGTAACACCATCTTCAAGCTTTCTTTCCTCTGCGCCGAGGTCCCGTCTCAGTTGGTGTCCAAATGGGTTGGTCCCGACCGCTGGATCCCCATGCAGATGGTGCTGTGGTCCATGGTTGCCGTGACCCAATTCTGGCTCAAAGGTCGGACGTCATTCCTGGCATGTCGCTGTCTTTTGGGGGTCTTGCAGGGCGGCTTCATTCCCGATGTGAGTGCTCGAGAAAAACTCCCCAAAGCCAAACAAATCTGCCAGGCACTTCTCACCCATCAACCCAGGTCATTCTCTACTTGTCGTATTTCTACAAGCATCACGAGCTCTCCTTGCGTCTGGGCTTCTTCTGGACCGCCATGAGCCTGGCTGATATCATCTCTGGCTTCCTGGCCTATGGAGTTCTCCACATGAGAGGCGTGCAGCGGCAGTCTGGATGGCGGTGGCTGTTCCTGATTGAGGTACGCTGCGTCCTTCTGTTACCAGGTTTCTAGGTGCTGAGGCAAGATATGCTAGGGACTCTTGACCATGTTTATCGGCCTGTTAGCGTTTGGCCTGATGCCTGCATCTCCGACGCAGACTGCAAGCTGGCTTCGGGGCAGGAAAGGGTGGTTTACAGAAAGGTAGAGAGACGTCCCAGCTGTCAGATGGTATTGGCTCACCTTGCTTGATTCGATCCAGGGAGGAGATCATCATGGTCAACAGAGCGATTCGAGACGACCCCAGCAAGGGCGGGATGCACAATCGGCAGGCGATCACCCCCAGTCTGCTGTGGCAGAGCTTGAAAGATTTCGACCTCTGGTGAGTCCGTGTGGCCATGACCAGCGGTGTCCGAACCTGCCCACGCTAACCGCCTTGTCCTGCTTAGGCCACTGTATATATTGGGTCTCACGTTCCAGATCCCCATGACGCCTCCGCAGCAATACCTCACTCTATCACTGCGCGGCCTCGGCTTCGACACATTCCAGACCAATCTGCTGGCGATTCCCTACACCGTCTTCCACAGTACGTGTCCCATCCCGCCGCTGCGCGAGAAACCAGAGAACCCCCCTCAGGAGATTGGGGCCCAGCTAACCATTTCCGACTACCAGTGATCAACATGATGCTCGTGACCTACGTGGCCGAGATCCTGCAGGAGCTGACGTTGACGGCCGTGACGGGCCAGATCTGGGCCCTGCCATTCCTGATCTTCTTCAACAGCGTCGACACGTCCAAGATGAACAAATGGGCCATGTGGGCCGTCACCACGCTCCTGCTGAGCTATCCCAACGGTACGGAATCACGAATTCCCCATTCAGTAGTACCATGAGTGTAAGAACGGAAAGCTAACGGATCGCAAATATGTCCCAGCCCACCCGATCCAAGTCGGCTGGAACTCGCGTAACTCCAACGCGGTGCACTCGCGCACCGTGTCGGCGGCCATGTACAACATGTTCGTGCAGGCCGGGGGGGTCATATCCTCCAACGTCTACCGAGAAGGTCAGTTTTGTCTCTTCTTTTTGGGCATCTTTCGCCTTGGTCTCGCAGATAGTTGCTACCAAAACACAAAACACAACCCCAATATAAGCCGGTCCCCCTGCGATATCGAAATTGACCAAGTTGAGTCCGAACTAACATCGCCCTCTGTTTCATGTGGATTCTTCAGACGACGCCCCGGCATACAAGCGCGGCAACCGCGCGCTCCTCAGCGTCGCCCTGCTCAACGTCGCCCTGTACCTCTCGACCAAGGCGTACTACGTGCTCCGCAACCGACGCCGAGATCGACAGTGGGACGCCCTGACGGAGCCGCAGCAGCTTCAGTACCTGGCGAAAACGCAGGAGCGGGGGAACAAGCGGTTGGATTTCCGGTTCGCGCACTGAGACAGGATGGTATATACCCGACCGCCCGGTGCCTTTTATCTGGCTTGATTTCGGGCTTCATTCACGCGATTGGGATGGAAAGTCGGGAAGGGGGGGGGGTGTTGCTGCACACGCTTAATGCAGAGATGCCGATATCGAATAAACCAGAAGCACAGCCTGGGAAGAGCGATATACATGGGACTGGGGTCTATAGAGAATAGAGAAGTGAAGAAAAATCCTTCTCAGGGCAATGAGGCCCCCAGTTGGGGGGGTTGCTTCGTCGCTCCAACTCATGGTGACTTGTCTTATGTGACATGCAGGTGGAAAGAGGATCTTGATCTGATCCCAACCAGCTCAATCTAATCAAAATCAAAGCAAATCAAATCAAGTTCTAGTGCAATCGATCAAAGGGAATGGTGGTCCCGTACCATGAAAAGCGCAGCTCCGCAGGTCTCGTTTTTATGCGCGTGATAAAAGTGTAGATACTAGACACTCTCCAATGGAGAGGTTTCGTTCAAGAACAGTTACAATGTTGTGGCGCTTGTTGGCTGGCTTCTGGACAGACTGCACTGCAGCAGAGGACTTGATATGGATTATGACAGGACGGATAATATCATCACCACTTCGTTATGTTGCGAGGTTATATTCCATTCCCAGCTGAACAACTCTTTCAAGTGTTTTCAAGTGGTTTCATGGATATCTATATATATCCTATGTGTGTACTCCGTAGTCCTTCCCCCTCTCACTGCCACGCGAGCATCGACCGACGAACACGCGACGCTCGCCACATCACCATCTATAGGGACCGTCAGTAAGGGGATCGACGTGTACAGACATTCATCGAATGCGATGAGATGTAGGGATGGCGGCGAAGGTGGAAAAAACTTACCCGAAAGCCTCTTCAAAGTACTCGACTCCGCGCTTGCCCTGCTTCAGCGCCCGGTGCACCGCCGCCCTCGCCTCGTCCGCCATGCCGCCCGGGCCGCAGGTCAAGATGGCGATCCTACCGCCGGCGGCAGCGGCGCTGTCCACGTCGTTGACGACCTTCAGGATCGCTGCGGAAATGTCGGGCCGGCCGTACGAGATGGCAAGCCCGTCGCCGATGCTGGTGGTCGGGTCGCTCTTGAGATCGACCTCCTTATCGCCGGCAACGACGGCGTGGTCCTCGTCGGTGGAATCGGGCCCGCTGCTGCTGCTCCGTGGTTCTCGGCAAGAAGTGGCATGCAGATGAATGTGGATGTCCTCGCGCCCAAGCATCGGCTTCAGTTCGTGCGCTACCACGCTGCGGAGCATGGCGGGCTGCTTGGTCGCCCAGACCAGCGTGATGTCCCGCGTGCGGGTAGCCACTTTCCCGCCGGTGCGTGATGCCTGTGCTTCGGTACTTGTCCTTCGTACGTGGTCTTGCAGGTAAGGCATCGCCCCCGAGATCCCGGTCCCACCGACGACGAAGACGACATTTTCATACGTGTGCAAAGGGCTGTGCTCACCGTATGGGCCTTCAATAAATAGATGCGGCGTGACGACCCCGGTGGGAGACTTGAGACATTGGTTTCGAAGACGTTTGGTCCAGCTGCCAAAGGGCCGGATCAGGAAGGTGAGCTTCTGCCGGCCGACCTTGTCTTGGACGAGGGTAAGCTTGTGCTGCGATGGATCGGGCGTCACATCCGAGGAAGTAGGGGAGGATGAGCCGGCGGCGACCACCCCGATATCCTTACCCGCAAGTGCCTCGATGTCGGTACTGTCCTCGGCACCAGCATTGACCATCGCGACACTGGCCGGATCAGACTCCGTGACGGTCTCGTAAGCTCCGAGAGTGAACGGGTGGTTCTCCCAACCCTTCCATGTCATGGGCTGATACAAGAAATAGTGCTGGCCAGGTCCTGGTTTGAGCATCCGAGACCCGGGCACTATCTCAAGTCTGATAAAGTCGCCGTCCTTGTCGTAGGTAGCGGAGGCCGTGGAACGAACAACAGCCTCGGACCACCTGATGTGTAGGTTGCAGTACGCCCACCGAGCCAGACGAGCCGCTCGATCAAAGCTCCAGATTGCCACCAGCGGCCATAGATAGCCGTTGTACTCTCCATCGAATATGGCAGTGTGGCTGGTTTGTGGAGGTTAGCTAGTTAGAGGGTAAGGAGCGAAAGGTCGAGCACGTACTAAAACAAGCCAACAATGGTCACCACAGAGAGGGCGATGTGGATAAGAAGGAAGACCTCATATGATCTGACGCGGAACCACATGAAAGAGAAGAGGACGATTAAGCTCATTGCGATTGTTGCCTGAGACCAATATTAGCGAAACCGTACACATGTGACTGGTGGGAGAGCTTACCATTCCTCCCATGTACCAGTACTGCTCCGTCCACGACTCGCTGAAGTAGCCAACTAGAAAGAGAGTCAGCATGCCTCAAAAGACGAAAGCAATATCCATAGATCATACAGCCACCCTCCAAGACCGACCATCCTACTGAATGGACAATCGCTAGCACCGTAGCGCATCGAGCAATGTGCCTGTGGAAGATGTTGAAAGTTGCAAAACTCCAGCCAGTGAGCCACAAGAAGACGTTGTTTCGTCCAGAGAACATCCATAGCCAGGGCAGCATCGCATAGCAAAGGATGCCAGTGCGATCGGAAATGTAACGCCAGGCCTGTTGAGGCTCGGTATAGCTGAATTCAGTCAGCAATGGTTCTTGTGGGGAAGGAGAGGATGGTATCGAGAACATACTAAAGGTTGGGCCAGAAGATATGGTAGCCGACACAGCACAAGATGAATGTCATAAGCCAGAAGGAGATGACGATTATCGTCTCCATTCGTGTCGGTATGGTAGACCAGAATAAGGGGCGGTTGTGATGGGAGCCGAACGCAGCAGGAACGATGACATTTGACCTCAGCCAGTGATGAACCGAATTGACAGCGGCAACGACTCCCGTTCGAGGCCCTTTCTGAGTAGAGGATGTCTTCCTTCCTTCGACGTCGTCCAGGGCTTTTAGGCGACGAGATTGGGAGAAATGTGTGGTGAGACGGTTGAGGATGCCGATTAACAGTAGGCCACCCCAGAACCCATACATAGCCCACCTAGAACAATAGTTCAACACAAATCCTGGACACTCTTCAATATTTGCAGGGGGAGGAACGCACCCGTATCTTTGATGGAGGACGTATTCAAGGTCGAAAATCACCTTCTCCTCGTCAGTACCAAGCAGTGCGTATGAATAGGACGACAAGTACGTACATAAGTGTCTCTACCAGCCTTGAACAAGGACTTCGAAATCAGGACAGACGTATTAAAGACAGTGAAGTCTTCAATGTCGCTAAACTGGGCCACTGGAAGAGATTTGATGTATTCGTCGGTGAGAATTGGGAGCACTTTGGCATATGGGATGAGTTCGACATTGCCATATTCCTCACAGTATCCTGAAAACTCCTTTTCGCCAGCTGCAATTTCCCGAGGGGTGCAATAAAGCTTTGCAGCAGCCCACATCGAATACACGACAAGCTTGTTGGTACATGAGTTAACATAGTAATCAGGATCAGTCTCATTGAAAGTGAGGTATGAAACGGCCGTTTGGACGCCATCCAGGCAGCCGGTCTCCTTGTCAACGGCGCGAGAGAGGCCGCACAGAAAAAGCAGCAAGCTTAGCGTCTTCATGTCGAAGGCAGGCCAGAAAACCCGTGCGAGAGCGTTGAAGGGGACATCCAGAGCAGTAAAGCGACCATCCTGGCAAGTATGTGGATTTATAGTCCAATCCAGGACTCCTACCTTTGCAGCGAGTTGAGTGGATGGAGAAGTGCACTGGGAGCACCTGACAAGAGTGCAAACCGACACATCGAGTGGACACAGCAAAGTTCCTAGGTCACTCTAGACCTCGAATCCGACAACAGTCAGAGAACTGAATATACCAAAGCATACCGGCGAGGCCAATCGTGAGTGGCTGTGGTGGAGTCGCTTCTCGCCTGTCCGAAAAAGGTTGGACGATTATCAGCGAAAATTTCTGATAATCTTATCAGATAAAAATTCGCATTGGGTTTAGCGACTTCGCCGTCGTCGAGCGAGACAAGTCGACTCTCTTCCATCCCACCGAGCCACTTGGTCACTGTCTCCTCTTACTGCCTTGCCCTATGTCAGTCAAAGTTTTCAAGGAAAGTCTCAGGACCTTAGAGCCCAAGCCTTTCCGGTCCAGGGTCAAGTGGGATGCAGACCTGCCTCTCATCCAGAGTCTGGATTGCGACAATGCACGAGGGCCCAATGCTACCTAGGTACAGAGCAGCAGTTGCAATGTGACCGATATCGGCCAGATCTGCTTCTTTAGGGCTTATTCAATGCGTTCGCGCACGCTGGGCTACATAACGAAGGGCGACGTACCATTGTGTATAAGACCATACCACAAGTATTCCCCTTCCTTCTTGTAGACAAAATGCAATCAAGGACGGAGATCATTGCCGCTTGGATAAGACGAGCTGCCAAGGGCGTGTCAAGCCTCATTCTGGTCGAAAGATAGGATTCGATTGTCTGCGCAGTGCAATGGCTGGGCCGACCCTGCCACCACCCTCGTCAGTTGATCGTCGCCATACCACCCGAATTCCAAGCTGGGGTCCCACAAGCGTAACTGGAGCTCTGGCAGAGCCTAGTTGCGCATCGAAACTCTATGGATCCTCCTCTCATGATATCCTGCAGTCGCCACATGGCGGGAATGAAAAGCTGTTCGTGACTCGTGGGAGTTGGGGAAGCGATCTATCTTCTTAGAACCAAGTCACAAGTCAGTGTCCCCTGCACGGTGGGTACCATCATGTAGTGGCAGTGTGACAGCCGGTCCCTCCGCACATGGCAAATCCCATCACGCGTCGGAAGGCCAAGGGCAGACGGTACAAGTCTCTTGTCACCTAGGCGACTTCCTGCAGTTGACAGTTTCTGGGTTGTACAAATGAGGTTGAGGATATTCGGCATGCTAAGGCGGTGCTGCTATCAGAGCATGCATGTCTGTGTAGATCAACGAAACTGAGGCTGAAGTGGAAAGGAGGATGGCTCGCCCGTTCCGGTTGTGTCCGATGAGGGCAGAAAGCGTCGTGCAGGATGAGCTGATTTGTGTAAAGGCGTAGCCATGCCGCAGGGTATGTCAACGAGGCTAAAGCTTTGGCGTCTCTTGGCCGTAACGTCCATCAATTGCCTCACAGGGTAACCTGGATGATCGAACGATTCACGGACCTGAGAGGTCGATATCTTTGTCGTTCTCGGGCTAGTATTGGTCATTGTCGCCTACCATTGAACAAGAGGTGAGAAGCTTTCACTCCCAGTGCCGAGGACGAAGGTACTAGAGTTGCGTGACTTCTCGGTATAGGTCCGATATGGGGCATGGAAAGTTGAGGTGTGAGTTGCCCATTGGAAATTGAGGCGAGCTGTAACAAGCTGGAAATTGGCAGACTATGGGTCAATGCTCGGCAGTATCTGCATAGGTATAGAGACTACGGTGGAGTGAGAAGCACCAGCCACGAAGACTTTCCAGATCGCCCTCAGTATGTGCCATGTGCCTCCTTCTCCCTCGACTTTCTCGACTTCCTCCCTCCCTTCCTCTCGCTACTCACAGCAGCTTTTTCCTATTACTTCCGGCTATTACGAGGCCTTATTCCTCCCAATCTCCTACAGCACAAGCGCCAACGCAGCCCCACCGAATAAGGCAGCCGCACCGACAGCACCAGTCTTCAACGGTGCAGCAGCCAGACCAGTGAAGGTAGCAGTGGCAAGCGTGCTGGTAGCTGTTGCCGTAGCTGAGCCATAGCTTCCATTGTTGGCGGCATTAGAGACCGGCCAGGCGGGCACACCGTCCTCAGTACCATTGACTGGTGGGGTCCAAGAGGCATTAGGATTCAGCACATTATCCACGAAAATGACCACACCTTCAGAAACTGCGAGGTCGACATAGTTGATTCCGGCGTTGTTGATAAAGTAGTCTCCTGCAGGGGTAATAGAGACTGTCAGAGACTGGCCTTGCAACGTGGTCAACTGCGTTCCGTTCTGGAAGTCGTCAAAGTGCCAGACTTTGCCGGTCACCACATGGTATTTGAGCACTTCAGCCAACTGTTCGGTGCTCAGCTCAGAGAGAGCTTGCTCCACAGCTTGGAAACCGTCATTGACAGGTATGATGTACGTCGCATCGTGGAGCAGATCAATTTGTTCGGTTAAGCCAGTTTGATTCAGGGCTGTCACGAAGGAGCTGCCGTTGAAGTCGCCTGAGGTCACGGTTTCGGAGACACTTGGAGGAATCTTCAGTACGCCATTGATGAGATAGATCCATCCTTGAGAGAAAGGAATTGGCGTGGCAGGTCCCTCGGGGTTGTAGTCCAACCCGCCATAGAAGCCAACAACATTTTCGTCATCGTCGTAGTAGATACCAATGTCTTGTCCGCCAGTCACATTTGTATAATTGCTTGAAGTCAATAGGGTCGGAGAGATGTAGTAATCCGTAATATTGTTGTATCCTCCATCAATGACATGGTACAGGAGCAGATTCAGGAGGTAGTCGTCACCAGCATCCTCCAGTGCCTGTCCAGCCGGAGTGTTCAAAAACTCTGCAATGGCAGTATCGTTTGGGGCAAGGAAGGTGAGGTTTGTCTTCCCAGAAATAGCATCCAGAAAGCCGGGGACTTCTGACACCACTTCGCTGATGGTGGAAGCCCCTTTCGTAGAATTGAGGACTGTAACTAGATCTGTCGGAGTTTGGGCAAGGACGGCGGCAGCCAGAGCTGCAAGGACAAGTCCCCTGGTCGCCATGGGGAGAGATGGAGAGAAAGTTTGCGGACGACGTGTGCGAGTAGTTGGGATAGAACGAGAGACGATGCAAAGCTGAAGAGAAAGGAACATCCACGAGGGCAGCAGACAGAGTATATGTGCTCGAACAGCTCACTCCATCACCCTCGGATATCGACTTGCTTCGGGCTCCAGCTGGGTACCTGACCGCTCCATCGCGCATTCAATTGACTAATACAAACACAGAGGAGTGCTGAAAAGCGAGCACGCAGACCGTTGAGGTCAAGGGCGAGAGGATGAAGCCTTACCATAGAAGACTAGACACAAGTATTCTCCAAGCCATAGCTTGCGGGAAAAAAGCTGGTAGACGGATGCATCAAGCAAAACGAACAGGAAAAGGCAGTTTATTGCCCACTTCCCGCCTGTACCCAACCGACATGGCCGACAACATCACAGCTAACGGGATGTACCTTTTGATCGCGTCAACCTTCCCTATATTCGACGCAAAACTCGGCGGTGGCCTGCAGAAAAACCTGTTTCCTCGGACCTATTCTGGCTTCGTCGATGGCGACATGAGCTTAGAATCGTCAAGCTCTTCAGGGCCGACACCGGCGGGATCAGATGAGGAGGTTGTAGAGAGCCAGAGAGGCTGGAAGATGAGGATGATGATGTGAAGAAAAAAACCGAGACCCATTTGGCGCCTTGGCCCTGAATCTTATCAGATAATTATTATCAGATAAGATGAAAAATTCCCATCCATGTGGAGAAGGGCGCGACGGTTATGCTTCTAGATCAAGGCATTCAGGCCTGAGGCCTGAGGCCGGATGCCAGATGCCAGATGCCAGGGCAGTGGTCTACGACAATGGTGGCTTCCGCCATCTCCGGTCTCTGTCGAGGTATCATCTCTAGGCGATGGATGCCCGGAATCAATGGCCCCCATTCCTGTCACTCTCCACTCTCAGCCACAGTTGACCGTTGTAATGGAAAAGCAGCATGGTAGCGAGTATATCACGAGACTTTCCCACTATCAACAATCGCCCATTGCGGGTATTCCGCTCAGATTGTCACCGCAAACTTGCGAAATCTTTCCTCCAACTCCTCCAGCTCGCAGATGATATCTTGGTGGAAGGCTTCCTGCAGCTTAGTCTTCCCCAGATCAGATCCATGCCCGAAATCACATTGGATACATTTCCTGACCACTTCCGCGTATCGAGGACCCAACATACTGGCAGCGTCATGTCGTGCGCGATCCGCCGTGTAGTAGTCCGTGTTCTGAGCCTCATGGGCATCTACGTCGGCGGGCTTCTGAAGAGCCTTCAAGGGCGCCTGGTACACCAACTCCAGGAGCATAATCCCAAGACTGAAAAGGATCCGGTTCCGGATGAGAGTCCTGCCAGGGAACGTGGTACGTTTGGCCAAGGGCCCATGTGGTCCTTTGATCGAAACACTTACATATGGCGCATTTGCAAGCGTTTGCATGTGTAGAGAATGCTCGTCGACTCCAAGGAGAAAGACGTCCTCACTGGCGATTGAATTGGTGAGCCAGGGCGTCGCGTGGAATTGGAGCACAGCAAGTGCAAGCTGCTTGGCTAGCGTGATCCGCTCGTGCCGCGGAATACCAGTGCCCAACCTATTTACATCTCGGAGTGCGGTATAGACGTCGCGGAGAGGCTTCAACGCTAGACCTTTGCTAGCCGTTATAGTTTGTACTTCAGAGTTGATGTATACAAGATGCTTCGACTTCCCCGAACATTCAAGATAGCCGACACAAGGTTGGGGGCTTCGCAATGGCTGTCCGACAAGTCTTTTTAGACGATTGCAAAGGTTGCTGTGGGCGCAGAAGTTCAGGATTTCCGATTCTGGAGGACTGGGCGGTGTAGCAATCATGGTTGGAGGCGCTGTTGGGCCTGTGCTTGGATGAAATTTGACTGACTTCACCAACTTCTTCGGCTTCCTGACAGCCTCAGACGGAGATGAGGATTGTCGTGGTCGCTTATGTCGCGAGGCAACTTCTGCTAGCAAATTGCCAGTTTCCGCGCTGTGAATGGTGCCCGTAACTAGAGACTCAATCGTCAACCACGTTGGATGGTTCAATTCGCTGCTCTGACTGTCGCAGCTGGCTGACTGAAGTGTGGTCCTTCTGAAGGCTATGGTAAAGCGTACATGTGAAGAATCTCCATGTGCGGGACCAAGACTTAAATGGGCATGGTGTGTCGTGTGCTTTGTACACGCTTGCCCCAGTGCCTCATACAGGCTGTCCGCAGCATCTTTGACAGCCGCGAGTTTGGCTACCCTGTTGCGTGTTGCCCAGCTTGGCTTCGAAACAGCGTCTCTGGCTCGCGGAAGGGTCGTCTGTTCGATCAGAGTGCGGAAATCCTTAGTGTACCGCCTGATGTTGGTGATAGTTTCTTGTATCTGAGCATTCGACAGAGCAAAATGCAATTTCTCTCCAAAGCCCGGACGGCTGCCGTTCTCGGCCTGGTCGAAATTCAATACCTTGAGCTGGGCGTCAAGCAAGCGAATCGAGGTTTTCAGCGCCTCACTCGAGTCGGCCATGCGCTCTGCGAAGTATGTGTCGATCTCTTCATCTTGCCATCGTGGGTGATCTGCGTTTTTGAGCATCTCCGACGCCAACTCGTCTCCAAAACCGATATCGTATGCCAGGAGCCGTTCGACCGTCTTTCGGTATATTGTGCGTTGGATGCCCACCACCGATACCAACTCTTCTTGTCCCTCTTTATATCTGCAATATCTCTTGATGCATCTCGCAGCGGCTGAGTAATGTTCGGCAGCAGATATGATAAGGGGTGCGATCGCAAGCGCAAGGCCAATGGCCTCGGCCATTGCCACAGGAGGAACCGCGTGGAGGGACTCGACGTTGCCTGTACTTTAATGAGATCCGTTGATAGACCTGTGCACACGTAGGAGACATGAATGGCAGTTGAAGTATACAGATATCGATTGGCTTCATCTGCCGACTCGAGCTGTGATGGACGAGTGCTTCAGACGTCGGCTGCGGCTGGGCTGTGGTAGGCAGAAACGAGGCTGAGCTATAGTACACAGCCACGTGCTGCACACAGCCGCATCGGCAACCTGTGTGGACGATCTTGCTTGAGCATTTCCGCCTGTGCATTTTGACCTGCTATCCCGCATCTGTTGTCGAGTGTTGTAAGATTGATCAAACCCAGTACTGTGTAGTTGAGGGCTGCGGTTGTCTGCCGACGACGATGCCTCGATCCCGCCGCTCCCGTCGCTCTTCCCCGCCAAGTGATCCACCTGTTCGGCCGAGTTTCGACAACACTGAACTCGTTGTCGACTGGGTGAACGCTCGTCAAGATGGCGAAGTGTCCCGCGAGGTGTCCAGCGAGATCGGGATTGTTTCAATCCTCTACGAAGCATGCCTCCGCCTGCTTGCAAGTATCTCGCGGGAATATGTGGCAGGCCAGAATGCAACTCACCAGCAAAAATCACGTCTCATAGACAGCCAGGCCGCGCTCTGCCTTTTTGGCGACGGCCTTGTGGATCACGGGGAACTGGAAACCTGCCTCAAAACCGACGACGAACTTCGAGACGACCTGGTCACTTTGTTCTGCAGTCTTGGTAGTCTTTTGCTCAGAGGTAAGCCGGATTTACGAATGGACCCCCCTGCTCTCCTGACGCCAACTTTGCGCCACTCCATTCTGACATGGCTTGACAATGCAGGTGTCGAGGATCGCTCCCAAAATGATTTCCCTCCCGAGAAATCTCGTGAAGATCTTGTGAGCGAGCTAAAGGGGGCACTAGACAAAGCTTCGACCATCATCTGTCAGTCTGGTGTCGAACAGGATGGCAACGATGATCCCTCGAGCTCGAGCGACGGTGAGAGTGAGAGTGAGACAGGCCAGGGTGACGCCCGAGACGGAGGCAAGTTGATCGATGAAGATGCTTTGAACAGTCTGGACGACTATGTCACGTCTTTACTGGACCTACGGCCATTGCTGGACGATGTCATCCACGATGCCCTCGTCCGCCACCCAAAGCCAGGCACTCGCAACGAAAATATAATCTTTAGTGTCACCGAAGCGGCTCGCCCGTACGTGCTTCAAGTCCACGATAAGTTCCGGAATGCGAGTCCGTTTTTGGTCGAGCACCTGGGAGAAGCCAACTGGCAGCGGTATGTGCGTGTCAAATCAAAGATGGAAGCTGGTGGTGTTGTCGAAGATCTCCCAGAACTCCCCAAGTCACTTTTCCAGCCATTCTCCGACTTTCGCGATTCCGGCATCGGCTCCAGCCATGCTATGTCAACCGCATCACACACATCATTCCAGTCAACTGATACAGACGCCTCCAAAGGGAGAGCACGAGTTCCGAAAACGCCATCCGAAGTCAATCGGGGACTTGCTTTTACGTGCTTCATCTGCGGCAAACGACTCTCGACCATCAGGAATCGAATTGACTGGAAAATGCACGTCTTCGCTGATCTGAGCCCCTACATATGTACCTTTCAGGATTGTCCCACGATGTTGGACACTTACCCGACCAGGAAACTCTGGGCAGAACATGAGCTCACCGAACATCGTTCAGACATGTTCTTCGAATGCCATGACTGCCCTGGCACATTCTCTGTTGCGTCTGACTTCACCCAACATCTTGCCCAGGAACACCAGTACAGCTCCCTTAATCACACGCAGATGCTGGCCGTCTTGTCAGCTGCAAAGAAATCAACTCCCCACCCAGTTGATACCTATCAATGCCCCCTCTGTCACCGTGATGGATGGGACTCGCGGCGATCCTTCATAACCCACGTCGGGAAGCATCTAGAAGAAATATCGCTATCCGCGTTACCAAGAGATGTTGACAGTGGTTCGGAGGCGGACCAAGACGAGTCTCGGTCATCGAGCTCGACATGCAAGGATGGTCCAGACATAGCCACCAAAGTCGTCAAGCGTTCACACTCGAACCCGGAGCTAACTACGCTTAACCATGCCTTATCTTACCTCGATCAAGTCAAAGCGGCTTGTCGTCACCAGCCTGAGATTTACGATCAGTTTCTCATCATCATGGGGGACATTAAGTCTTGGAAAATTGACACTCTGGAAGCTATTAGGCGGGTTTTAGAGCTACTTTCTGCTTCCCCGGAACTCATCAAAAACTTTGATTATTTCTTCCCTGCCGGATATAAGGATTTTACTGACGTGGAGGAACCAACATTCCCCCTGCGTGACGCTTCGAATGACGTGGCTGAAGCTTCAACGTCCGCCCAACCCGGGCCAGAACAAGACTTTAAGGAGACCATGGCTTATGTGATGAAAGTGAAAGTAAGTTTCTGTTCTCCCGTATAGTAACCAATCTTTTGTTGACCCGATGGTTGCAATATTATCCATCATGGCTGATAGGACTTTGCTGCGCAGCTGCATTTCAAGGATCAACCAGAGATCTACGAGAATTTCTTATCAGCTCTAAAATCCCACCACGTGGCGGCAAAGTCACCCGATCAAGTCAATGCTGAAATCGCCCAATTTTTCAAGGATGCTCCCGATCTGGCCGAGGGCATGAAGCGATATGTGACATATGTGCCGACCATTGGGGCAGGACAATGGTTCGATGATCTACCTAGCACCGAGACAATAGGAAGATGGAATGGTTCGGGCGACAACGGTTCTGCTTCCAGTGGAGACGTTGGCGAACACAAAGTCATGCCTGCAGGGTTGGCATTCGAGCCCGTCAACGTACCGGGGGAGAGTTTTCAGAGAACCCCCCAAGAGGAATGAAGATATACTGGGAGCTCGGCCGGAATGCCCACATAGAGAGCCACTGTGGTCTTCTAAAGAATAGGAATCGTGCCGGATGTGACCGACCGACCATCACCAGAATTACTGTTAGTTTGAGCCACCATGCACAGAAACTGGCGCACAGCAGAAAGTGCCTCTTCCTTCTCTGCCAGGACCTATCCAGCCTCCGTCTCCTCCAATCACATGGACCCCTCCTCCCGGGAAGAAAAAAATGCAATGCCATTATGTCGACGCTCACAACCCCCCCAGCGAACATGGCCACCTGGCCACCTGGCCACACGCCCAGCACCCATCCCCATGCCGATGAGATTCTCCGAGACGCCAGACGCTCGCGCATAGACCCAGAAGTATTTGCAGGGGGAACCGAGGGCGAGTGGGCTGGCCGCTTCACTTCCTTCGCCTTGACGTCCAAGTGGCAGGATTTTTCGCACGAAGAGGTTGTGGAGCAGCGTTTCGCAACGTAGCAGGTGGCTAGGGGTATTAGTACTCGATGAGTAAACCGCCCCCTGGTCGCTAGCTCGCTAGCTAGCTAGTGCGTGCTTGTTTGTATGTATAGAGTAAGAGCGCCTCAGGGGCACCTCAGCCTCGTCGCCACCACTCCGATCTGCCGGAAGTGCGGGACATGGGCCAGACCGTGGTGCGCGTGCGTGCATGCATGCATACCTCGGCGCTCTACGGCCCCGAAGATCTCTATCGAGTGCCAACTTCCACCGGAAGAGAAGCGGGACAACCTCGTGTGGTCGAAATGCATGAGACCCGGTAATATGGGAGACCCTGGCCTTGTTCCTTCCCGGTTCCTGAGTCTAGCCCGACTTGAGCGGCGTTGGCCTTTTCAATGTTCACGTTCGTGTTCATCTGTATCCCCTTTTTATCGCGTCTCGATGGGCCACAAACGAGCATGGTTGACTCGACGGGTTTGTTCTATGCTAAGTGAGGGACGGGCTCTACTCCGTTTCGAGATCCTGATCATATCATTCCAAATCATGACACGTCGGTATGAACGAGAGACTCCGTTTCCTTCCTTCCGTGTTGAAGAATCTCAACGTCGTCTATCTAAACGCAAACCGGCTCCTTGCCGCCTCAGACTCCCATTTCGACCCCGATCAAATGACACCTCGCAAGGATGGCCATAACCGTGTTTTGTAACGTCGCAACATATCTATCGGCAAAGGAAACTCTTCGGCTCATTATGGACAACCAGTGTCTCAAATAGCAGGTTTGCCAGTGCCCAGTCTAGCGTGGCGCGGCGAGGATAGAACATCGTGTGTAGAGTCGTCCGAAAGACCTGGTCGACTGACTTGATGCGAACGACTTTTGTCGCTTTGAAGAAGCCCTCAAATGCAACGGTCGAGATCTCGCGGAAAGTGCTTGCAATCGTTCCGTTTACGGGAGAAAGGCAAAAAACAACAACAGTAAACGCCTGCGCCATGAGGCATTGTTGCAGGTGGCAACTGTGGCGGAGCCGATCCCAAACTACCGTCGTCTCGACGAGTGGTTGTCTCAGCCGACCGTGTCCACAGAGTCGACTCCGGGGTCTCGTCTCCTCATAGAACCCTCATTCTGGATCATGACTCGGAAGCTACTTCGTTAGGTAGAGCCCCTATTGACGAAACTCCAGAAAGAGCCCTCACCAAAGTCGCCGCGAAACTGCTGTGGCACCTCATTGACAGCCCTGCCGCTGCCGCTGCCCGGACCAGGCCCCCCATTGAAATTGTCTTCGGCTATTGGAAATGGCTGAGCAATGGCCAGGTCATTGTACGTCAGGTCCGCGACGGGCCGAAAAGGAGTCGCATCAAAAGCATAGCCAGAGGTGGCTGGCGGGGCTGTCGACGACGTTTGCTGGAAGGGCGTACTCCAGTCAGGCATATCTCCAAACGAGGTATTGCCGCAGAACAACGCTGGCTGTTGTTGTGGCTGCTGTGGCTGCTGCTGCTCTGCCACTGGGTAGAAAGAAGCCGCCCCATGCGAGCTGGGTGTCACAAAGAGTTCCGAAGAGTGTGCGTCAGATCTAGGACTGCTAGACTTTGAAGTCAGCACCGGTGATGGTCGGTTCTTCTCCGCCCGAAGTAGCAAGTTCTGAATGACGTCAGCCCCCTGGCCAGCCACTTTGTTCGTGTTGCGGATCGTATTGAGTCTGAAAAGGGACTCCCTGATGCATTTGAAGGCCTCTGGGACCAACCGCGCATTTTCGTGCGGGAATGCGATCAACACAGCCAGCATGGAGACGCAAGGCTCCACGGTCAAGTAAGCGAGGGTGAACATCTTGTAGTGGTGTGGGGAGAGAGACTCGAAAAATCGTTGCTGGGCGTCCAACATGTGGATGGCCGCCTTCATGATCTCGGTGCGGCTCTTGGAGATCGAAAAGATATATGGTCGGTGAAGCAGAAGGATGAATAGCCATATGGTTGCACAGAAGAACTCGCGTTGTGATGCAAGCATGGGACAGTCTTCGTCGAAAGATGTGTCGGGATTGTCGAAGCGGAAGACAGCTGGGATGGTCGCGATAAACTCCAGGGCTCCTTGGTGCAGACGTTCCACCTTGCTATAGTCTCGCGGATACGGGCCTTCCAGCTCTAGCTCCCTGATTTGGGGCAGGTGCTTGTGCACATGGTACTCAAGCAATCGCACGGTGAATGTATTCGGTTTCTCATACTCGCTTCTCTCGAAAGGGGCTGTAGATGTCCGGTTCCTTGGGATTTCGCAGTCTGTCGGCGGAACTATCGTATAGTCATTGGCTTTAAAATTGAGCGGTTTTCCCAGGACCATGCCCATTTGGCTAGAGTGTGCCGTTAGCAGGGTAGGAATTGGGCACCAGCCCTTATCATTTGCTCACTCACCTGTCCCAGAGGAAAAGGTTCACCATCAAACGTCGCCGCAGCACGATGTCCCATAGCTCCACGCAGGCGCTCTCCGCATCACTGGCGTATAGTTTGCCATCGTCGCGATGGAGACCAATTTCTTGTGCGTTGATGGTTGCTTGTGCGAGGACATGCCACGCTTCCGCAATCAAGCCGCGGTTCTTGAGCCAGGCAGTGCGCAAAATCTGTGCTGCTATGTAGTCCAAGTTGATGACATTTTTAGGGAGGAGGCCCAAGAGCCGCATCGTCGGATCGTCGGACGGTCCATCTCCATCCACAACAATGCCTTTTATGCAGAAAGTGTGGAGGCTTTCCGAATGGCCCGCTGGGAGGAACTGTAAGGCGCAGACCAGGACCTGGAAGAGGAGGGCCGAAAAGATCAGCCTCTCGGAGGGAAATGTCCTCTCCGCTTGGTACAGGGGCGAGGTGGGTTGGTGGTAGTATTCCTCGAGTTTGACCGTGAAATGGTTGCGATCGAGGATGGTGTACTGCCAGTTGACCTCGTCGAAAAACACTTCGACCAGATCTCTCACGCAGGCCGAACATGGCAGTTGTTTCAGGACCGACTTGTAGATGTCGTAGGCGGGTTGGCACAGCGTGACGTTCCTCTGCTTCTGCGACGGTCGAGGGCTGCTCCCCAGCTCTAGATTCTCTAGTTTCTTGACAATGCCCAGCGAATTATGCACGTTGACGTTGGAGTAGCCGAAACAAGCCAGGTCGGGGCTCCATGTCTCTTCCTTTGCGGATTGGTATTCTTGGACACTGAAGTCGGGTGCCTTGGAGAAGGCGTCGACATACGAGCCCTCGACGGCCTTGTGGGAGCGACTGGAAATAGATCAATACCGATGTAGGGGGTGCCATTTTGGCATCCAAGCAGAAAGGGGCTTACCCCGGGATTGCGTCTCCATAGGAACAGCTGTCCTGCTTGCCTCGGAGGACACAGGTCATGCACGGTGTCTCCCTGTTGCACTGTTCGCTGTTGTCAGTCCCCGCGAACGACCTGTGCCAGGAGGGCTGGGAAAAACCTTCTGTTTGCTATGGCGGCAGTTGGTGCAACTAAAGGTGATGCGCATTCGTTTCTTTCGCGTTTGTTCGCCCGAAAGGCCTGCGGGCTGGCGTCGGCTGTCCATGGCGGTGCCGGTGCCTCGTTGACAGTGGTGTGTTCTCAATGGAAAGAGGTTTCTCGAAATCCGAGTCCTGCGGAGTATCTATCGTCTTTACATAAAGCCGCAAGCGATTGACTTACCCCTCGAGCCCTGATCCACTACTGCACGGAGCCGACGGTAGGGCCATGACGGGCGAGACTGGGCCATGTTGCCATGTCGCCCATTACTCAGCACCTGCGAGACACGACAGAGTTACAACCTGATAGGTAACGAGGGCATGGCTTCGACCTTATTTCGCCATGCCAGTCGGGTTGCGCGTTGCCCGATCCCTCGCAGGATTTGCCGCCAACTTCGCCTGATGCGGGCGGCATCGTGCGAAGAATAGGGAAGAATTATTCTCCTAGATTACCTAGCTATGCCTAGTCGATCAATCCACCGGCTGAGAAATAATCCATCGGATCCCACTTTCTCTGCATTCGCTCCGCTCATCCGCGCTGACGTTCGCCGATATACAAGCTGGACAGGTGAACTAGGTACGGGTCTACGCTTCCCAACTCGCAGCAGCCACCAGGAATGTCGTCTCTGCGAGAGAAGAAAACGCCCAATACAAAGAAGAAAACGAGAAGAAAATTCTCTCAGCAGCAGAGGCAAACGTAGCACCGAGCGATCGGCGCCGTGCAGACACGGAAGAGTCCCTGGGCGCACCTGTCGCAATGGATCGACAGCGTCAGGAGGATTGCGCTCCCATGCAAATTGGGCTCAGCCTCGCCACGTAGTTAATGAAGCCAACACCGCAGGATGAAGCAAATACACCTCTCCGGCGGTAACTCGTCTCGAAATAGGGCCTGGCAGATGGACTTTCCAGACCTCCTGCTCGCCACCTGGGCTCCATTCGACCAACATCAGACGTGGTCAACGACACCAATATTCGGAGAGCAGGATCTACAGCCTATCTCCCGTCAGGATATCTCCGCGCTTGGATATGTGCCTCTGCCGCTCATGAATCTCGACGGTGCAAGCAGCAAGGCCTTGAGCAGGCAATCGTGTGTCGAAAGGTATCCGACCCGAGACGAGAGGGTATGCACAAGGATAGAATCCTAGTCCGTCGCTCTTCCTCCTGCTTTCTTACATGAGTCCAACGCATCAATGGTCGTGGAGCATCCTTGATCGGCAGTCACTTAGGCTTGCATATAGCCCGCCCCCGCCCAGGCCGATGTCGCCTGGGGCGTGCCCTGATTCGAGGAAGTCACCATGCAACGTCGGGCCATATGAAACAGATGCAGGGAAAGGCCATGACTAATATCAAAGGATTGAATTAGGCATCTCGAGTGGAGATTGGGTTGTGTCCGTGCTGGGTGCTTCAGCATTAGTAGATCCATCAATGTCGGAATGTATGGGTTGATCTTTGTTGCGTCCACCACAATCTGTTGAAGTCCGGCCCAGCGCATTTGGAATCTTGCATCCTTGTGTGTCCAACGCTCCAGGATTACTTCTGACAGCTGCTCCAGACCCAGTGTACGGGTTCGGTAGTTGAGGATGAGGGACGGAATCGACGCTGTGGAGATTGTGTCGACCGTCAAACATGTACCGTGAGTACAAAAGTCAACTCGAGGGACAGGCACGCTGACGTGTTAGAGCGCGAGCGCAGGCATTGCCATCCAATCGCAAGTGCGATATAGACCCTCCGCAGAGTCTCCGGAGCGGTGGCTGGAGGGGGACTTGTCTTCTATCGCTTGCGGCAGCGGGTTCTCCGCTGAAATGCTTTCAGTTTCGCAAAGGTTATGCCTGTTACTTGACAGGTTAGGTAAACATGGCTTCCAATTAGGTGAGCAGGACAGGGCTTGGGTCTCAGGATCCATTGGTCTCATACACGGAACAAACCTGCAAAATGGACGAAAGCATCACTGACATCGACTTTGTGGGAAATACCACAGATTTGCAACCCGACAACGAGGAATCTCTCAAGTTGCATTGCCTCCAGACCAATTTGTTAATCGAGGTGGCAAGGACAGTCTCAATAAATGTTCAACTGCTTCTCGTGTTCAGGGATGAGGCCCCGACACCGACCTCTCATAAGTCCGACGAGTCTGTGGTCCTTGACGCTAGGACCTAGGCTAGGAGTTAAGTAATACAACCATCAGCGCCCCAGAAGAGCAGAAGTGTGGGAAGACAAGATCAGCAGACTTAGTCAATGGCAGTGACCACCAGCTGCTGTTAGACGGGACCCACCGGTGCTGGAGGTAATCCTAATGGCCTCAGAGCCTGGAGCCGCTGGCGAAATTCATCTCCCACGGTGAGGAAAGGAGGAGTCTTCTCACGAACGGGTTAGTGCTGGAAAGATGTACACCGAGTAGGACTCTCGGCCTGCATTCGCTTGTTGTCAAGGATTGGAGAGACAATGGCAACTAATGCAGTTGATCGGCTCTTGCAGACGCATTATCCTTGGTGATGCGAGCGACTTTCTCCCTTACCCACGGACATCCGGCATTTGAGAAGCTTTGCTCACCTGCCAAGCCACGGTTTCAGGGCAGACCGAATGGTTGCTAATGAATATGCACAGGAACCTTGACATCCTGAAGATCAGCAGAGCAAACTGTATATCCGTGAAATCGGCAGTCGTTTTCTGGCGAGATGGTCGGTGGCCATGCAATCAGAGAGAAGATTGTGCTTGCCCTTTTTCCGAAGCCCTTGGATTGGATGAGAGTCGTGACGACCATCTCCTTACCGTGGCTTAAATGTAGTGGTTCCATCTTCCTTCATCCTTTGCTTTGAAGTTTTCACACCTGACTCCTATTTCTGCATGCTTACCCTCGTTGAAGATTTTCATGCCTTAGCCTGTTGCTGGGATCCTTCTGCTTTCGCCGAGCCTCACCTCTAGCATGGGATCAATATACGCTTGGGCATCCTCTTAGGCTGACCTTGGGATCCTTTCCCACCCGTTCGAATACCCATCGAATGCTCCGTCAAACATTATTGAGGCTCATACAATATCCTTGAAAGCCTTCGTTTTGCAGTCATATGAAGCACCGAGAATCTGCACTGCCCGGGCAGGGCCTATCCCGATTCTGGTGCCACGAGGATCGGAGACACAAACATGGTTCAAGGCTGGCGGTCCGCTCCTGCAGAGAACGAGTAACGAGCAATGTTGCGACCTTGACGTTGTCCCGGCTAAATATTGAACGGATCGGTATACGTAATTCCTGCTATAACAATTCGCGGGACATCTTTTGGAGTTATCTTGAGGATTGAAAACTTTTCACGCAAACGCCTTCCTGAGGGAGGAACGATGCTCGCGTCAGTGCGTGGTACGGTCGTGGATGTCCCTCTGTGGCCCCATTGTCGAGAGGTTTATATTCAGGGTGCTTACCTAAACTCACGTCTGATTTGCAGACAGTTGTCTAGAATCCCTGAAGCACCAAAGTCGTCCGACATGCCGTATTCCGACAAGGCTGCGCTGATAGCGTAGATCCCACGCGCGGCAGGCGAGAGGCCGCCCAACCCAGGTGAATGATGACCGTCGAAACTCTCGTGGATTAGTCAGTCTCGAACTATTTTGAATGCCCCAGCTCTCATGGAACGTCCGACGGATATCCCCCTCTCTGCGGTTACATAACCGCGCAGTTGCTAGGACAGCACAGAATATCCCAAACAGGGCAATCAGAATCTGTGATCTGATTGGCGCTGGCGGACAATCATTATGCCGTTTCCGAAGAAAAGGATAAAATATGCTTGTTTGTCCCGCCATTTATCTAGGGCAACAATGCGGGACTAACGAGCCAGTCCCGCATTACGGCGGGCAGAAGGAGGGATAAAATAATGGCGGCTTGCGTCAGGAGCTTGGCGTTTGCTGGCCGGATAGACAGCGGACGGCTCATCCGCCAAAGCAGCAGATATTGCGGCATGTTGCCATTCGAGCTTCGGCGACACTGTCCTGCCCGCGGTAAGCATTCTACCGGTTCACGTGGTGTATACTTACCATTGTTAGCTATGAACGCTTCAAGAGGGGTTAGACTGAGATTTGATGACGTCGAAGTGCTAGACAGAACAGTGGACAAAAAGGAATGGCCACGAAATGCTCGTCATTCCCGGTGCAAAAGGCACACGGCACGACCTAGCACTTTCTGGCCCCCGGCGGTTCATATGCCTCATGGACCATATTATTCTCACCCCGGTCCGATCCCGTGTTTTCATCCCGTATGGGTCAAGTGCTAGTGCAACGATGACATCGCAAACAAGATAGGGAGCTCGCAGCCAGGTGCCGTGTCAAATTGTCAGAAGACGGATCAGAAGGTGCATGCCTCCGGCGAGAAGGCGTCCTTCTCCCTCAAGCCTGTGAAATAAGGAGGCTGTCCTCATTGACTTCACTTCTGCCGGTGGGTTGATACACCTTCGTCCGGGCCGACGTGATGGGACTGAAGTACGGCGGGGCCAATCAATGTTTTCACGACTGCAGGCTTTTCGCCAGGACAGTGTTGTATCGACCTGAAGCGGAAAAAACATGCCCAACATGAAGATCTGCCGGCATAAACCATCTGGGACATGCACCAAAGCTTGTACCAAACGAACGAAACTGACAGACAACGTCTGACTACATTATCTGGCAGGTAAGATAGAATGTCCATCTGTCACATAACTCCTCGTTGTCGTGGACGAAAACGATGCCCTCATGGAAGGACCAGCGGAGGCCCAATCTTAGGGTTGGACACAATGTCGACCTGCTTGGCGCTCATGTCAAGAGCATCACCACCTCGCGTCCGCAAGGGATGCTCTGCTTGGTCCAGGAACACCACTCGGAAACGGCCAACATGGACTGTTTTCCAAGTGGTGTTTTTCCCTGGATCGAAGAGGAAGAGGGACCACATGATTGACACAGAAGCATGGCACGAATCTGGGGTCAAATCAGAATGGAATGCCCCAGCAGAGTAGGCACCACTGTCTGTTTCTGGGGGGGCGCAATCGAAATCGGTGGTCGTGGCAGTGTCTCGAAACCTCTCCGAACCGTGATGGGCAATTATTTACCTGTTGCTCCGGGCGGCTTCTCCAGGCCGTCGGAAGCGATATGAACAAGTTCCATCTGCGGAGAGTGGCAGTCCTGTTGGGAACATTTGGGGGCTGATTATTGTTGTCCAATGCGGCTTGGTCTTCGCTGACACTTTGAGGTTGTTCTCGCGAAGAGCCTTCCATTACCCAGTTCGGAGAAAGCCGTAGTGTTGTCAAGCAGGAGATTTGCCCCAAAGTCTGGGGAACGCAAGTGATCCATCCCAGACTCCAGAAAACCTTAGAAGAGTGACGAAAGGCCGGGGCAATGTCGATACTCTGCCCTCGTCCGCCAACCTTCACAAAGGGGGAAAAGGGGGATCTATTATTATGGGGGCTGTTGATGTACGTGATGAGCATGGAAACCGGCTAGGAAGCTAAACTGTTCCGAGAACAAATCAATTTTGCGCAAACGACACTAGCCGGTCTTGGCACATCATTAGCGCCGGTGCTAATTTCCATCATGTCACTTCACACGTCAAACAGCTTTTATCATCTCCTTCATTTGCTGGTGATTGTTGTCTTTTTGACGTGCATGAGGTTGACGGGGGACTGAGGTTTCTCTCTTCGTCCTTCTTGAATCGATTGGCTGGCCGTGGTCCTGTCAAACTGGAACCTACCGCACGACGGCCCTGTTCCCCAGTCCAATGTTTGACCTTGTCTCGTCCCACTGCACAAAAGAGGCACAGTCACATCCAGATGCAAAGGCATGTCTCAGTCCGGTGGCGTCCAATGCCACACCAGGGGCCACGCCCCAAGAGGGAGATCCAAGGCCCCAATTCTAACGAAGATGCTCGAGGTCCGTCCAGGGTCGATGCTTGTCTCCCCCACAACCTCCGGACTCCTGAAATGTATCCGACTGGACCAATCCTCCGGCTCGTGTCGCTCGGGCTCGAGGTCGATCCAGTCCAAGCCGAAGTCGACCATGGTCCCAAATAAACCTATCCACTTCTTGACAACCATTTCCCAATTGTTTCTCCAGGGTCGTTGAGGGTGTGTGTGCTGCGTGGCGGCGTTGGGGCTGGTAGGGGTTTTCTATTTATTTATTTTTTTGACTCCCTTTCCCCCATCACGACCGTCCCCCCTTTCCCCGTTGTTTTTCCTCCGTGGTGTCTATATACAGCGATAGTATCTTGTTGCATTTGGCGTGTTCCGTCCGTACTTTGCAGTTCAGCTTCGAGTCTTTCGTTTGAAATCATCTTTTGCATATTTTACATTCGCTTCTCGACAAAAGCAAAGATGCAGTTGACAACTCTTCTGTTGGCATCCATTGCCTCCCTGGCAGCTGCTCAGACTGCCACCTCCACGGCAGCCACAAGCACCTCAACCTCCAGCTGCGCTGCCCAAAAGTGAGACAAGAGAACCTCCCCCCCAGTGGCGTTTGCATGCTGACAGATCGGTTTCCAGCATCCTCGATGCCTGCCTGGCCACCATCCAGGGACAGGTCAACTCGTGCGAGAGCACTGACTACGGCTGCCTGTGCACGCAGTACGGCAACCTGCTGACCTGCTACAACAACTGCCCCAACGACCCCGGCGTCACGTCCGTCCAGCAGGAGCGCGAGCAATACTGCGCCGCCGCTTCCGCCTACCCGTCCACCACCACCACCGCCGCTGTCGCGACCACCACCAGCAGCGACTCGTCCAGCGCAGCCGCCACGACCACCTCGGGCTCTGCAACCTCGACCGACTTCTCGTTTGGCTCCGGCAGCTCCTCGTCCTCCGGCGCCAGCGCCAGCGCGACCGACGGTTCCTCGTCTGGCAACGCTGCTCCAACCTTGGAGCTGGGCCGTGGCATCGTTGCTCTTGCCCTTGCCGGACTGGGTCTTGTCTTGTAAAAAAAGAAAGAAAGGACAACCACCTACAAAAAATAGCTGGGTCAATGTTATTGATACTCCTTGCTGTGTGTTCTCTGTTTTGGTCGTTCGGTTCTGGCAAGCATTGCGTTGGGACAAGGAGGAAACAAATAAAAAGCTTGTGCTGCCCCCTCCAGCCTGCGGCACATTCTCTCTGGAAGCGGGCGTGGAAAGAACAAATAGTTTAATCATTATAATCTCTCTCCAGCTTGACCTGCAAATTGGCTCCGCCTTCACTTTCTGCGTTGTGACCGTCGTTTCGGAGCTTGGGCTTCCTCTCCTTTACCGTCTTCGTCCTTTGCTGCCCGCTTTCTTCCTTTGAGAGCCGGTTGACGCTCCTGTTGCTGTGGAGCACCAGTATCCTTCGCGTCGTGATCACCGTGATCATCCACCGCCCGGACCGGACCGTGACTTTCGTGCCCACTCGGCGGCGGCCCATGTCCCTCGAACGCGTCCAGCAACGCCTGGCGCTCCGCGGCTTCCAACAGTTCCACATGCCCGAGGACGTAGGCGACCTGTTCCAGCTGGAGGGCGGTGACGTTCAGGGTCTCCAGCACCGGCACCGCCGCGTCGAGCAGCGTCAGGTACTCCTTGAGCGTGTACTTGAGCTTGTCGGCCTTGGCGGCGGGGAAGAACCACAGGAACATCTCGTCCTGGAAGAACGGGACGTGGACGGGGTCGAAGACGTTGAGGATCAGTGTCCCCGTGGCCGGCCCGATGCCGGTCAATTTGCACACCGCGTCCAGGGCTGCGGTGATGGCGGCTGTGGTTGGACGCGGCGGCGTGGAGGCTGAGGCCGAAGTCAATGTTGAAGAAGGAGAAGAAAAGAGTTTGGCGAACGCGAGAGACGTCTGGGCTTGGATCGTCGACCCGTCGTTCTTGCGAACCATGGCTGGGAGAAAGGGGCGAGAGTGGCCATGGGTGCTGCGAGAGGGAAACGAGTCAGCGCATCAGATCAGGCTCCATGGGCAGATGTTGAATGGCGCCCCAAGAAAAGGCCATCTCAGCAAAACTCCTGTCGCGGTAAATGGGGAGGAACATTGGGACAATGCCCCCAGCATTTAGGGCTCAACGCCTCCTCCTCCACGCCATCAGGACCCTCGTAGATGAAGGGGGACAAAATGTGCCATTGGGGACAATGTTGACTCCAAGTCATATGAGTATCCTGTAGCTCCCTCTCCTTGACAAGGAAACAAGCCAGGAATGTTGGATGAACAGAAGTAGACAAAGTAAACAGCCACATCGTATTGTATCACTTTCGCCATGCTCAGGCTGGTTCAACACCACCCTCACTTTCGACCACCTAAACAGAGGAATCGTATCCGACACGGGCAGGCGAACTTACATCTTCCACTGCACCAGCCTCTCAACAGCATCTTTGGCTAATCCACCGCCGCCGCCGTCTTGGGCATCAGGAGAATTCTTCTTTTTCTTAGTACTGTCCTTCTTTGAGGCCTGCGCGGCCGCCGTGGCCGATCCGACCCCAGCAGCAACAGCGGCAGGCAGCTCCTCGAACCTCCAGCGATCGCGCTTCAACGCGTCGGCGACCTTTTTGTCGTCGTTCTTGAGCTTGGATCGGTACACCTTCTCGACCAGCGAGGGGTACAACTGGAGCGCCTCATGAAATGCCGTGGGGGAAATTGCTGTTGGGGGAGGAAGAGATGGCGAAGGCGACGACATTGGATCTTGTGCCACTCCTGGCCCCGACGCCGCTGGATGCTAAGGGAGGGGTGATATGTTGCTTTGGTCCGACCAAGGACTTTGATGTGGCACTTGATTGATGAGCTCCCGTACCTTGAACGTGAGAGAGAGATATTATATATACCCCGAACTATTATACTTTATCCCTTACTATTTTCGATCAGGAAAGAGGAGCGAGCATTAATTAGTGCGGGATAGGGCGATGCTTGGAGAGTTTTAATCTAACTTAGTTTAGAAAGCACTTGCCATCTCACGCAAACCATGCTGACACTGGATTTGTTTCCAACGTTCTTTTGATTCTCTACGGTGCCCGTACCAATGTCGTCGAGACGCTGAATGTTGTCGAAGCAGTAAAGATTTAGTGCCCCGACTGCGGCCATGCGATTGTCATTCCACTTTCTTCCTGCCTTGATGATAGTCAAAAGTCACACCACGACTCAAACGTGGGAGCATAAACACGATTCTAGGTTCTGATTGCTATGAATTATTTCCCCTTGATCTATCAAGCTACATTTGTCCCTGATCCATTTGATAATAATATCTTTTCTGTTGAGACCGCAAATCGACAAGCATGGCGGTTCCGATGGACGCGATCCTGAATATTACGCTCGGCCTCATCCAAGAGGCTTATCAAATATACGAAGCCGCTAAAGCCGTCCCTACCGTCATAGATAAGGCTAAATCCGACCTCCAGCAGCTGAAAATCAGCACGCAGTTTCTAAAGAGAAAAGCTGAAGATGCCAACTCCGTTGTTGCTAGGAGTGAAGAAATGTAAGATGTTGCAATATGCGTTTCAGATACTGAGGGCGAAGCACCACTAAGTTTAACAGTCGTCAGGGGATTAAGGAAATGTACAGTGACCTTAACAAACCATTCGAGACTTTAATCACTTGGATGAAAAAACTACCCGGCAATCTGGCTTAAAAAAATTGTGGTGCGCAAATGATGATCGGTCGGAGATACATCGTATTACGGACGAACTCTCAAAGCACCGTGAGCAGTTGCAGACACTCATGAGTCAGATTGACAACGCTGGGATGGACGAGATCATCGAGCTCTTCAAGGAAATGAAACAAGCTCGGGAAAAATCTGCTGAACAACACCAGACGCAGGTCGTGCAAACCGTTATTCAGTTTATTGGGCCCTCTGAGGGTGTTACAATCATGCAGGGTGGCAACGCAACTGAGAACAACAAACCTTGGGATAAGATCGAGTCACATCCCGAAAGCAGGGACGAGTTAAAGGACGCTTTGTTACCGACGCCGAAGAGTGCCTTCAGCACGCATCATACAAGGGAAATGAAGCACTCTGTAAGGAATGAGGGCGGTGACAGCGTTTGGATTATGTGCGTGGACGGCAAAAATAGTGGTATGAAGACTCTTAAGGTGAGGAGTGAGGAGCATCTTCAATGCTGACAAAACTATAGCACGCTCCGTGATCGCCCAGACATATCTGGAACTCGTTCGAGCTTGGACCGTCAATACCACTGATCGATGGATGTATGGCAGAGTTGACTCTGCAGGAGTAGACATCAAAACTCCCTTCAACGAGACTGTCCCGCTTGCGTCTAGACCTGATACGGATGCAAACTCCAAGGCCATCGACATCCTTGCTGGAGACAGGAACCACTTTTGGTCGGAAGACTATCCCCACGAGAAAGCCGTCATCGTGAATAGAGTGAAGGCCCATCAGCCTCGTGGTATCGAAGAGCGGCACTTCCGCACATTCGAGTACATTCTCTGTTTCGACGTTTACGCGTTTGAAGCCGTCAAGAGGCTGAAGCAAAAAGCACAAGCAAAAAGTTCCTCAACTGGCAGTAAGGAAAGGATTTCGAAAGTCATGCTCCTCGAGGACTGCGCATGGCCAGATGGAGGGAAGACTTGTCATGATGCGGATGTGGTTAAGGACGTGAATTCTAGGATCAAAAAGCAAGTTAAAGACTTCTTGGGATCGGAATTCGGCTGGACAAAACCGCCTTTCCATAAGGGCATGGCAGGTGGTGAGCAGCGAACGCTCCATATGGTACTTCCGGAAAAGTATCGGCACCCAGTGCAGCAGGCCCTGAATCAAATGCGGAAGGAGTTCGGATGCAAAATCTACCTCACGTGGGAGGGAACGGCAGGCAAGAAACAGCTGGTGACCATCGTGGGAGCCCAAGGAAAGGTCAGAGTTGCTGAGAAAGCCGTGAGAGCGTTGGCCTAGGCTCTGCGTTGTTCCAAAGAGATCCCAGTAGCGTGCACGCCGAGCACGATACTGATACCGAAAGGGGCATCCGGCAACCTATCGGACAGCTCTACAAGGGTGACAACAATTTGTATCAATACATATCCTTTAGATGACTGATGATTCCCTGCCGCTTTGCTCTCCCACTGACGACTATTTAGTCCGCTCGCTCCGCCGTCCGCTTCCTTCTCTCTTGTCCCACTCACACGCCCACATTGCGGGCACCTACCTACTTACCCATATCTGACACAGCATGCGTTCTTCTAACCCTCAAACGTCCACCCTACCCTTGGACTTTGCACGACTGTGCGGTCGGCTATTTCAAGTCTCACTCTGGCTGCGGGACCGACCTCCTCATGGTCTGTTCCAGGGGTACCAGGTTCCTGACTTTCCCCGTTTGATGGTGTGGGTTTCCCGCCCGTCGTGACAAGAACAGCTCCGTATCTAATCTCCCTGTCACCCACTTCTTTGATCAAGTCTTTGATCGGCGCATTGCTGTCGGCACTTCGCAGGAGAGGTGGGTTGAACGCTTTGGCCGTTTCCAGTGGACTCATGCTGAATTTGCGGCCTAGGACATTGTAGCCCCAGAATGTTGCGGCGATCAACGTCAGGGCAAACAAGACTACCGCTGTGGCGACACCCAGGTACACATAATTGGTATGGTAGATGGGCCTGCTCAACGACTGACTCGCGGGGAGGATTTGCACCGGAACAGACGCATTTGCGGCGGCCAGGCTGCTGCGGAACATGAGCTCCCGTGCACCGGCCAGAAGGTCTGCTAGAGGGTCTCGGAAGGATAAGTTGCAGGACGAGGCAGGAGCCAGAGAATATGACTCAGTTATCCCGGTCAGGTTGGCGTATTGTGTTGCCATATTCCCCGTTGAAATTAACTCATACCCTACAGCTCCGACAAAGCGCAGGTGAGCGGCAGAGTCGTACCTATTACTCAAGGCATACCCAAATCCACCCAATGTGGTTGGCCCGTCCATGAGGGGGTCAAGAACGGGAACGATTTGATCAACAACGTCGTCGAAGACTGTCGTAGAAGGATCAAGAGAGATGGTTGAGGCATTCCCGTCAATTATAACCTGATATTGGACTGTAGCTTGCTGGAGGGTACAGTTCGTGACGCGAAGAAACCCTTGACAGTCGCTGGTCTCTTTAGCAGCGACGCTTAGGCTGATATTGCCCGGGATTTGCATGGCCCAGAAATAGTTTGTTTCGAAAGCCGTCGTGCCATTCACCACGGCGGGATCGGTAGAAGCGTTGAATGGTTCACTTGGGTTGAGGTCAAAGGGAAGTGTGTACGAAGAACAATTTGTCGCAAACCCAACGCCCGTGACCCGTGTTCCGCAAGTCCCTTGGCAGCCAGACCCTTGGAATGATATGGGCGCTTGAATATTCCAATCCTGAACGATATCGCTGAAGGGTGTGGTGAAGAGGGAAGCGTAATATGCCCGGCCGCTCACGAAACCGCTGAATCCGAAAGGAAGACTTGGAACAAGTCGCAACTGAACAGTAGTCTGCGACACATCTTGGCGAACAATGACTCGTGAAGCTCGTTGAAGAAGGGGTCCGTTAAATTGAGCAATCGTGGCCACTATGGTTGCAGTCGCCAGCCAGCTGATATGCTTTCCCGCGAGGAGGGCGGATAAGAAGCTGCCATGGCTCCAGTAGCGATGTAAATCAGCAATCGACGTCTTGTCTTTGAGCGACCGACGCCACCAGGCGACATTGGCGCCTTCTTTGAGAGCAAAGCCCATACAGATGTTGCCTATCGTCGAAGCAATCGAGAGGTAAGTCGAGGGTTGGTATCTCCAGGACGCGAGAGGTTTATCATTCGAGTACACCAAAATCGCCACAGACGCCGCCAGGCCCGCAAGAGCCCCTATGATGGCCGCGACGCCTAACCATGGAAACTGAGCGAGCAGGCCTGGCTTCCATGGCTTCTTGGCGACGGCAGTCGAAGCCGAATTATTTTGAACGCTCTTGGTCCTCATGGGCTTAATCTGACGAATATCGTTGTGATATGAAGAGATTGTTGTACACGGTTGTTGGTGAGAATGTATATTTCGGCTGAGAAGAGGACTGCTGAACTCTCACCTGGTGGTGAGCAGTGGCGGCAGAGCAGAGGGATATAAGGAAGCATGCCTTCCAACCATCAGATAGAATAGGCTGGCAATCAGTCGATGGCAAGCTTCAACGATTACCTTGAGGTCGACAACGGTGGGTAGCAAACCCTCTCATGTTGACTGCGGATGAGCCTAGGGCGCCGGCCATCGTGATATGTCGAGCAGCTGAAAATAAGCGAGGACGTCCGTTTACGAGCCTCGAGATGCCATGTAGCGATTACGAGTTGACTCAACAAGTCTAGATTCTTCCCATCACCTGATGCGTTTCCCTCACCGGCCAGGGCCTCTTTCAAGATATCAACCCGCCGCATTAGAAGAGCAGCATCATGAGGGCTGGAAACGGTAGAGAGATAGATTCGTGTATGCGCCTCGTACTCGGTGTCGATGGGTTTGTTGGTCGGAATAGGAAAACTCGGCCGTTTGCGAATAAACTCCAGACCATCCGCATCGTGAACGGGCTAGTCCATACGGGAAGGGCGGGAGGTTTGCGGAACCTCAACACGGAACGGCCTAGCCCGTCTGGGGCATGGCGTGGCCCATTCGGGAACAGCCGTATTTCGTTGCATTACGAAAGGGTGTTCTATCTCAAGATGAAGAAACCCTCTTGAGTTCAGCTGGCAGGGTGCATCGCGTCGGGTCGAGCCCAAAGGCCCACCCTCAGTGTGGCGGGTACAGGGCCTAGTAAGGCTGGAGTCTAGACCTCGGTCGTCATTACCACCATCATTCCAGAAAGCGAATCTGCATGTATGTTTACGAATAGGGCATGGATTGTTCACAGCTGCAGAGTCCCCAATACGAACTGCAACGCTCGTGATGGGCGCCACCCCGTCCAGAGATAGACTAGTCTGTGCGTGAACAAGGATTGTTCGTGCTCAGACAAGTCACAAGTGCCACGCAACCCTCTTTTTTACCGCGCCATAGAAATGATCCGTAGTCGGCATTTTTGCCCATAGACCAGGTATTTGACTCGGCTGCACGCCTGAGGTTCCAAACGATTTTGCACTCGAGGTGAATCAATGTCCAGATGTTGTCCTGTGTTGTGTTTGTGTCCGTCCTTGCTGCAGCAGCTGCAGCAGCAGTCGTCGACGCGCTGAACCCCGCGAGCAGGACTCGTGCGGCTGCTGGTTATGGGCAGATGCGAGTTCCAGCTGTAACAGAAGCTCCATATCTTTCACCCGACCTGCTGCTCAACAGACGAAATTCTCCCTCAGTTTGTGGATATGTTCTTGGAATAGAATGTAAGTAACTCGTTCCATTGTGCTCACTGAAACATAATAAATTGTGGGTGCATCATTTTACAAGTTCCGGGGATGAAAAGGAAAGTGCTAATAGCTACTCATTTTCTTCTAGCCGATCCATGGACATGCGATCCGGGCAACTATTGCGGCATCCAAACCACTTTGAATGCATTTGGCTGCTGTGAATCATCGCTGTCGGAGGGGTCCCTTACTGGATGTTTCTTCCTGACGCAGTGTCTCAATTCGCAGGCATATTATACCATTTGTGATGCCGCATGCAAGTCCAATGACCTGATCGGGTGGTGGTAAGTGCCCTTGCCTCGAGACATCTCACGGAGCACTGATGGTTGATTGTTCCTCGGTAGTACCGATTCAACCCGGCCATATTGTGAAACGTACCTTTCAGGTACGTTGACGGGATTCGGTTGTGGGACAGAATCAGGCGCCACGTACGGCGTCTATTCGACATTTGGTACCGAAAATTATAATACAACAACAACGACGACGACGACGACGCCCGTGAACTCTCCATTCACCACCTCACAAGCCAGCCCGACTACCCTCGACACTACGTCTTCATCTGCAATCCCATTCACTCAATCACAGCGAACCTCAAGCGCCAATGAGCCCACTTTTACCGTCACAAATCCATTTTCTTCCTCCGCCACGGAAACTTCCAATGGCGCTGGCGGTGCCAGCGAAGTGGTTTGGACCTTTGAGAGTTGGATTGCCGTCTTGGTTTCCGGTGTCCTTGCAATTATATGATGATCATGGCGATGTAGATAATACTAACAAATTGTGCGTTCCTTGATTATCAGAGAGTATTGGAGGCGCCCTCGCGGCTGGCAGGTAGAAGGGTAATAGGGGTTGACGGGTATTCAGGATTGTCTACGCGATGCTATTCGACCGCACGGGGCAGGCTTGATGATAGACAAGGGGCGTAGCTCTGCGAGGTATGAACTGGATTCGGGGCCGCCCCGAGCGTGTATCCCTCCCCCCGGTCGATCTTCCGGGGGCCGATGGCCCCCAAAGCCCAACCAATGATGCGATCCTTGTGCTCAATCGTTCTCATGATCACTGAGATGTCGGTACCAAGCGCTTGATACACCCGGTCGCCATCTTGACTGGGGAGAATGGAGAAGCCACGAGACCGCGTCTTTGTTTGCTACTCTGGATCATGAATGTTCGGAAGGATTTCAAACATGCTGATCGGTAACGAGCTTGCACCGGGATATAAGCTCTCCCCTGGAACATCCATCATGACCGGATGTCGAGCTGTGCCTATCCTCTTGAAGTATACTGGCAGCTGAGATTGAAACTAGGACTCTTGTGCCGACGAACTTGCAGCTCTGTTGTTCTCTCGTGCCTGAAGGTACTGAAACAGACTAGCCATCGACAATCCGAGGCTTCGACATAGGGTATAGCGAAATGTGGCGAACGAAGTCCCCCAGGCTTCATGGGTTGGAGTTCTGCAGAACGCGAGGACTTGAAAAAAAAAAAGTTCTGCAACACTCTTCGAATAGTCAGCTCTTACCGGGTGGTCTCCTTCTTTTGTGTCAGCCGCCATGGCCAATAGGGAGAAGATCTTGTCTCGAGGATCACTGCACTCTTTGTGAGCACAGTCGAGTAGGAGGTCAAACAAGCGCTTTTTGCTGAGATGTGCGCCGTGAAGCGGATCGGGCTCGTTCTTGTAGTGAGGTAGCTCGAATTCCGAGAGCTCCTGTACAATGTGCCGGATCTTCTGTATGGCAGATTCCTGATCTGCTTCCGGATCAGGAGGGCAAAGTAAAGATGCCATTGCATAGCCCAGGCAACGTCGCCGCTCTGAGTGATCCTGCAAGCCTACTGTACGGGACAGATTCCTCCCCACACATCACATTAATGAGACCTTGTGCCAGTGCCACCTCTTGCATGACCCAAGCTCTGCGCCAATAGGACCGGCGAGTGATTGCGACCAAGGCTTGCCACATGGGAAGCTGGTATTGCGCACTAATTAATTGGCTGCTTTCGGAGGAAAAATCTCCAGTAGAAAGAACTCCAAGTATCATATCTGGGTCCAGGGCGATATCGCTGTGATCTGCGGCTTCGCCTAGCTATGCAAGAACACTCCATGCCGAAGAGGAGATTGTGCCCATGATGGCGACCCTGCTGCGTCCTTTCCGTCGTCTTTCGCTGGTTGATACATATCGCATCGACCCAACCCCAATTTCCTTGCCCCGCCAGGCGCTCCCTCCGTCTCAAGCGCCAGAGAAAATCCCAGAGATTCGTGCGGATCTCAAAAGATGCACCATTGACTGAGATTTGAAGTGTTGGAGTTTCCGGGCCCCACGTATACGATAAAGCATGATAGTCAGGCTTTTCTCCATCCAGCTCAGAGGCTTGATCCGTTTGCAGCGGCTTATGCACCAGTGTGAGAGCAAGCTCGTCTTCATCTGCGCCTGGAAGTATATGAACCAGCCGGATGAAGCCAGCCTCAAGGTCGGAATATCCAAAGTCCATGACATTCAATCATGGGAAGGGAAGGGGTATCAGGAAAACAAGGGAAGAGAGAGCCGTATAGCATGGCGCCATTCGAGGTACTTACGATTGAGCAGCAGCGTCGGATTGAGATGTCCTAGCCAGCCGGGCAGTGTTGGGGTTGAAGCTGGGCAACTGTAGCTTGAGGCCGAAAGGGGCACCCCTGAGCCCGAAGTGGCTTCTGCGAATGGACATCAGGCCGCGCTCCCTGTGGCTCGACTAGTGCTTGGCTCTCCCGTGCTCGGTCGGGCTTTCTCAGTGCTCCATCACGTGACAAATTAAAGCGGCCTCGCTCCCTTGCCTGAATGAAAATGCAAGGGACGAAGCACAGTTCGCGGGGTATATATAAGGTGCGATGAAAGAGGCGTGAGAGAAGCGTCAATGACCCTAGGCTAAACGCCAATGCTCCGTCCTTCACAACAATCTCGTCACAGCCTCTGTTGCGAATACTTTTACGACTCGGTGAACTTGGACCTTGGGAATTGATCTCTCTGTCGATGATAGCGGGCAGCCCGAGAGTATGCGGTGTAGTTTACCAGGACACCCTTTCTAGTACTGCTCCGCTTGCTTATTGGTGCGAAGACCACCTCACTTCGAGTGTTACTTAGTCTCAAACAGCCATTCTTCTGCTTCACCTCGGGATTTAAAGCCTCAGGCTCGATCTGCATTGATGCTCGGGTCAATTCTCTTCTGACCATGATTTTGTATAACAAGAACCCCGTCCCGGAGGGAAACCCACCATTCCCAGGTATGCATTGGTCTGCGAACCCTCGCCAAAAATAACTTGTAGCGGCAGCAGAAACAGAGCATGCCGACTCCAGTCTATTTCCGCCATTCTTGCCCTGAACAACAGGATACTGATACATTGCGCTCCACCCTCAACCAGCCAGGATCTCATTAGAATTCCTCGGTGAACTAGGCCTTGGCTCTTTTGACTTCCTCCTTTGGCTGAATCCTCGCCATCATCTCCTCTCTCTGCATCAAGTGTCCCACCCTCTCCAAAAGCTGCAACAGCCCCTTCATGCTGTTCCCCCATTCATCCAACACCTCGTCCGGTCCGCGTTTGACTTCAAAGCTCACCACTCGCGCCGGCCTGTCAATGCGCGCGTAAACCGTCTTCTTCGTGACGAGGTCCGAAATGTACTTCTCGGTCTCGTCGTCCGAGAGATCCAGCAGCTCAGTTAGACGCGGGAAGGTGATGCGGGTATAGTACTTCGCGATGACCCGAACATTGTGCTCGATCACTCGATGCCTCAGTGCTTCATAGCGAGTCTGCGCCTGCGAATCACTTGCATCTGGGGTTTTAGAAAAGATGTCAGTCGAGCAAAGGTGTTCGCCATATTGCTGCTCAACCATAGGCCACCGCATGAGTTCGGGAATTGTAAATTGTTTCAGGAGTGCTGCGTCTTTGGGAACTTGGGAATTGCGACTGTCCTGGTGAATGCGGTGGAGAAGATCGGACTGTTCGTTATCGTATGGGGCGAGCAAGACAAAGTAAATGACCCTCTGAAGAACGGCATGAAGCTGTTCAGGGTTGTTCTCAACGGATTCCGTATCCAAGACTTGTCGGTAGTGTTTGCAGACTTCCAGGTATTTGTCTTCGTGTTTCGCCAGGGTGATTTGTTGTTCATAATATCGCAGTTTGAGATCCGTCACGTCGTCTTCTTGCTCTTGCTCAGGTTCCTCCTCAGTCTTCTTCTTTTCTTCTTTCTCCTTCCTCTCCTTTTCTATCTGCTCGGGTGTCTTCTTCGGCTTTCGGGCAAAATATCTCGTACTGATTTTTCTGCTCAGGATACCCGCTTGCGTCCAGTCACCGTTTTGTATGCACAACGCCACCTGCTCTAGGATGAATTCTGTCTTTTCCCTTCTCGTCATCGATCCGAATGTCTCGACTTGGAGTTCGCAGAGAATGTCGCATGCTGACTTGATGTCGCCTTGCTCTTTCTTGATGTCGGAAAGTATTCGGGTGATCCTGGCACGTTCGACCTCCACAAAGATCTATTGCTCTTGTCAGTCCGATGGCACATCAATAGAATGATGTAAGTATGCGCACCTTGCCCTCGGTCACCGTCCGGAGTGCCTCGATGACACTGAGCTTTGTGTCAAGATTCGGTGTATCGTCAAGAAAGCCCATGACAGCCTGCACCATGTTTGTGATGGCTTGTTTGAGTTGGCCATGTTTCTTCGACAGAAGCAGGACTTGTTCGTTCAGTAAGCTCCAATCCCCGGCTTCTTTACATAGCGTAACGATGGTAACTAGACACCGGGAGGTTGTAGCGAGGTCTGAAGACTGGAGCCATCGTCAGCAAAGACAGAGCACAAGATCGTTAGTTATTCATCACATACTTGTCGTGCTTGTTTCTCAAGCAGAAGGATTTTGTCGATGGCTTTGTGAATATCTTGCTGCGAATAAAATCAGTCAGGTTCTCCTCCAGCGAAATCAATAGCTCTACCTTGGCCAATGCTTCTGCTTCCGGCAGGACCTTGTCCGCTTCCTTGGTAAAGTCCTTCTCCGGCTTGAAGATGGTGCCGTCCGACATTGTGGCGGGTGAAGGGCGCGGACCGAGGACTCGATGTGGATATCGAATAGAGGTATAGATGGTAGGAAGTCGAGGAGAAAAGTCAAAGAGGGTGAAGAAGCCAAAGTCAGAGGTTGGTGTTTGATTGTTGGAGCACTGTTCGAGCCGCAGGTTTACATGAGCTCAGATGCGCTCCGAGCCTTGACGCGTCCTTGGCGCCTGCCTCGCCTCTCAGCCTTGCGCTTACCACAATTGCTTGGTAACCTCCTGCTGGCCTATGGCTATAGCTGTGGAGCAGATGCATTTTAACCAAAGACATTTCTAGTGTACCAAAGCGTCTATATAGGCAGGCTACATGTTCTTCCCCATCAAGTCCTCTAACAAGCCATCACCCATACATTGACCCGATCCTTTCCCCATGCTCGTAACTGCATTTACACGTTACCCAAGAAGCCCTGGCTCTCCAGCATCAACACAATCTCGTGGACAATACTCCTGACAGACTGCTTCTCGCAGTCCACAGTCAAGTCGGCGCCAGTGGGCTTCTCATATGGATCGTTGATACCAGTAAAGTTCCTGATTGAGTTCCTCCTAGCTCGCGCATAGACGCCACGCTTGTCTGTCTTCTCACAGTACTCGAGACTAGTAGCAACATGGACTAAGAAGAAGCTACCATATTGCTGGATGGTATCCCGGGCCTCCTGACGGGCCTCTTCGAATGGTGCAATCGGTGCAGCGATCACAGCAGCGCCCGCCTTGGTCAGTTCTGCGGCAACAAAGGCGATACGCGCAATGTTAGTGTCGCGGTCCTCCTTTGTGAAGCCCAGTTCAGAAGACAACTCGTGACGGACAGTCTCGCCCAGAAGAAGGGTGACGGGACGACCGCCTTGTTCGTTGAAGGTGACCTGCAAGGCTCGTGCGATGGCGTCCTTGCCAGAATTTTGGTAGCCAGTCAGGAACACGGTGAAGCCTTGTTTTGCGCGAGGGGGGTTCGACTCTCTAAGCACTTTCACAACTTCGGGGTAGGAGAACCATTCTGGGATGGGTGCCCCAACTCTCAGACGTCTGCGCAGCTCGGTACCAGAGATGTCCAAAGTCTTGATGCCTTCGGGGACTTGATCCTTGGGTCGGTATTCGTCTGTATCCGGTAGATAGGTCATCATTTGAAACTCCACGACCTCAATGCCCAACTCGGCTCGATACTTCTCAACCGCATGCTGGGCGTCATAGGGCCCATAGAAATCCTTCCCGGAGCTGTTCTTGCCAGGACCTGCGTGGTCTCGGCCGATGATGAAGTGGGTAGCACCGTGGTTCTTTCGGATAATGGCATGCCAAATCGCCTCGCGAGGCCCTCCCATTCTCATTGCCAGCCCTAGCAAGCCAAGAACAGCCATACCGTTCGGATATCTGGGCATAAGGGCTTCATAGACACGGACACGGGTGAAGTGGTCGATGTCACCAGGCTTGGTCAGACCCACAACCGGGTGGATGAGCACATTGGCTTGACGTGCGCGAGCGGCGCGGACAGTCAACTCACGATGCGCCCTGTGCATGGGGTTTCGAGTCTGGAAGGCCACCACGCGAGTCCACCCGAGCTTCTCAAAGTGCACCCTAAGTTCCGAAGGTGTGTAGCGGAGCGCCACATAGTCGTAGTGACTGAGCTTGTTCACCGCCTCGATCTTGCCGCCAATGTAGAATTCTTTGGTCGCCTGCATCAAGTACTTGATGGCTGGGTGTTCTGGATCTCCCCCAAAGACTTCTTGGGCCTCCTTTTTCTTGTCTGGCCTGTAGATGTCATCCACGGTGAGGATAGCAAGGTTGCGGTCGTCTCGAAAGTCTCGCAGCGTGATCCGGGACCCTGCCTTGATCTTGAGACGTTCAATCACCTGGGCTCCGACATCCAGGCAGATGGGCATGCTGAAGAGAGCCCCACTCGCGAGTCTCAGGTTCTCAACGACCCCATTGTAGTCCTTCTCGTTCATGAATCCCTCCAGCGGGGAGAAACCGCCATTCATAATGAGTTCCAGATCACACAACTGGCGCTCGGTGAGGACGACCGCAGGCAGTTTCTCGGCCTCAGCCTCAAGCTCGGCATGGCGAGGGGCATCTCGAGCCAGGAGATCCTTGAGGACTCCTCCGTGGGGTGGATTGGCCATGGGAACTGCGTAGGAGGGGTGATGCCAGGAAAGACTTGCAAGAGATTCTGCTTTCTCGGCAGACAGCGTTGGGGTTGGACAAACGCTGAGGAAAGGGCAATTGACAACGGAAAAGGGACAGGACAGAACAGAACAGACAGATATCTCAGGCAGGGGAAATATCCTAGTACGAGTATTATAACCACGTTCAGCACGAGCAGCCAAGGCCAAATAGTAAGAAACCTACTCTATTCTCGTTTGTTGCAATCCCCGCCACGGGTGAGCCCGCGCACAAATTTTTACGAACCCTGAATGATGTATGGTGTGCCCACCCCTGCCCACTGCAACCCCTAAAGGGATCCCCCAGGATCACCTCCAATGGTGATTCGCTGCATCCGAAGCTACCAGCCTGTCTGGAGGCTTGCACCTAGTTCCGGTGCCTGGCAGTGGTGTCCGGAAGGTGTTCGACAAGATGAACCTTTCTGGATAAGGAGGGGGCCAAAGGGCTTGCCTTGCGGAACGTTGAGGCCAACCAACCACTCCTTTCGGGTCTCGCTAAGCCTGCCGATCTCCGTTGCCATGTTCGACGAGGGGATGGAGGACAGATAACGCGACAGGAGGCTGACATGAAGGACAGGGGACCGAGTGAAATTGTTCTCTCAACGGAGAACAGAGTTTCTGTCGAGGACTGCAGTTCAGTCAAACCATGAGCGCAGGCAAGGGGCGGTGTCGGGATACAGACTGTCGAATCCGGGTAACCAAACCGCAGCCAGTCACGCAAAAGGCCTGTTATGGAAAATGCGAGGCAATGGACAAAGGAGAGAATGGGCGGTCAGAGAATCTGCAATCGTGATTGATAAATCTATCGGCAGAGGGCGCAGGGGGCGTCACGCAGAGATGCCGCCCCAATGGGGGCCTTGTCCTCCTTTCGTCCAGATAGCAACGAAGCGGCTGCTGCCAAGAAGCTCTATGTCCCTTTTTCAACCTCCGTGAGGCGCGAGGCGGCCACCACTGTCTTTTCCGTCCATCGATAACCCGTCACTAATCATCGTCCGCCCCCTTGATGCTGCATGCAAAATGCTGATATCGTGTCGCTCATGCCTCTACTGTGTGAAACCCATCTGGATAAAAATGCATCAAGCCATCGCCGATGGCCGAAGTCCCGAACGCCGACGCTATGCTGCCAAATCACGAGGCCCGCTACTGCCCTCGTCTCATGACTGCCCCTCGAGGCTGACCTTCTGGAGAGCTTCTTCTAGAGCTTCACGTTCTCTCTTCTTCTCCTGCTCCATCAAGTACTGTGCATATTTGGAGCGAGGGTTGTGGATGCCGCACTCCGTTTTCTGTTGACCCTTCCATCGACCGGCCCGTTCGTCCTCCCCTTCCTTGACAGGTTGGGTTGAGTGCCAGTCCCCGACACTCTTATAGCCTCGGTCCAACAGGGCGTTGTATGGCACGTCGTTGTCTTTGATGTACTGCTGGATCTGGTCGAAGCTCCAGTTGGCCATGGGATTGATCTTGAGCAGACCAGCCTCGTCGACCTCGATGATGTCGAGTGATCCTCTTGCCCCACCCTGGCTCCTTCTACGGCCAGTGAGGACAGCATATGCTTGCAGCTCACGGTAAGCTCGTTGTGCAGGCTCGACCTTGACCAGGTAGTCATATCTGTTGTCATCGGTCTCCCAGAGCTTGTCCCCATATTTGTTCTTGAATTCCTCTGCGGTCTCGACTTCGGCTGGTTTGAACACATGAATGTTGACCAGAGGATATCTTTCCCGCACCTTATCCACCAACTCCAATGTCTCGGGGAAGTGATGGAGCGTGTCAAGGAAGATAAGGTCTACCATCTGAGGCCGAGGGATCTTGAGTTTGGACAGCATGTCTAACGTGACCAGTCCTGTCAGGCCAAAGGCCGTGGTCTGAAAGAGGTTGGGGAGCGTGGTGATGGCCCATCTGAGGATCTCCTGGGGCTCGAGGAACTGAAGCTGGCGGTTGAGAAACCGCAGGTGTCGTTTGGTGAAGTACACCTCGGACAGATCACTCTCACTGTTGGTACCGGAGGAGTAGCCAGAGTCGGCACCCCCCAGTGAGGGGCTGCTGCGGCCACTGCCACATGGGGTCTCTGCTCTCGAAGACATGTCGGGCTCACTTGGGGCAAAGGGGTTGAACAGGTAAGAGACTTGGGCGAAGGAGAAGGAGAAGCGTGAGAGGAAATCCATTGAAAAGAGAACCGACTGACAGCAACACAGGGGGACGATGAAAGTGCTGGAAACCCACCTTTTTACAAATCAACCGCCTGCGATATCATCGTTGAGCACGCAATTCAGCAGTGGAGCGAACTAGGAGGTTGAGAGCCTCGCCATCCGCAGCCAAAATTTGCAAAAGCAGTGAAGAGGTCATTCTTCCCTCAACTGCCTCATCCCTTGGGCGATGGCGTGATCGAGGAGGCAAAGAGCCTTCCTCATCGTCATTGGATGCCGACCATTCTCGTCGATGAGTGTCTTGTGTCATTTGCTGGCCTTCTCACTCCGAGAGCCGTAGGATGTCGGGTGTCGGAGAAAATCTGGATTACCTGCGTGCTTACAGGATAGGGTCTCCGGACTCAGCTGGGCCCCAGTTTCTATACGCCGTGCGCGGCTAGGCAATCGGAGGGTCACGTCTTGCCAGACACTTGCCTGAGGTTGCAACTTACGTGACAGCTCCCCTGCGAGCACATCATCTAGCCAAGAGACGAGAATACGAGAGCACCCAGACACTGCAGATTGCGGAGGGGAAATTGATTATGTCGCGAGATTGTGGCAGATTGACGACAGCCGCCGTATAAGTAAGGTTGAGATCACTTTGAGTCTGGACCGAACCTGTGAGAGCGATAGCCGGCGCGGGGTTCTGCCGAGCCCCGGTCAGATTTTTCTTTCTGTGTGCGTTGTGCCAAACTCGCCAAGTCTCACGTGGTTTGACGGCACGTGAGTACGACGTGGTGAGGGTCACGGGATGCTTGGCTGCGACCAGCTGCCCTGCGCCAGCTTCGTTCCAATGGCCTCCCGGGTCCAGGCATTTTGTATGTCCTGCCGCACGAACCCGTGGAGACATTTTTCTCCGTTCCATTCTTCAAGCTGTAGGAGGTGCGCTTGGAGCCAATCTACCAGTGAAGCTGCATGGTAGGGAACCTGGCGACCTGCCACTGAACATACTCGCCCGATCTCTCTCCATTCTCTGTCAACGCTGATCTGAGCCTCAATCGGTTGTTCCTGCATTGGCTTCGAGATGCTATGACGTCGTCTTGCATCCTGTCGATCTCGTCCCCCTCCCCCTTCCCTGTTGCCCTCCAACATTGACCTTGTGTGGCTTCTGGACGCCGAGTACCTTTCAACCTCCGAGGTCGTGGCACGACCACTTTGGCACCTCTGAGGGTTAGGTCTCAAAAACGTGTTGGACATGGCATCTCCTTCTCGATCTCACAGGCTCAGCTTGGCCAAAGACTCTTTGAGCGGCAGTACCTTTCTCGACGACCACCTCGAATACAAATCGCGCCAAACGGGACCCTCTGCGAGTATCGATGGGGTTCTGGAGCAACCGACTCGAGTTCCTCGGAGCGCAGTTTCGAATCTTTCTCTCTCGAGCGCGTCGAGAAGATCCATCAGTGCCATTCCTCCCTCCCCGATAATTGCCCAAGAGAGTGGAACTGTGTACACAATCTCCCATACCAATTGCGTTCCTGAGGCTGGCGATCCAGCAAGACTTGTCGCGACCATCTTCTACAACTCGAGCGCGCCACGACATCCCCATATCCACCCAGATCAATCTCCTCCTGCCAGACCTACGGATCCGATACCGGTTCCAGAGATCGCGGAGGGCTCTGCTCCGACCACAAGCATTTCAGAGTATCCCCTCGAGCCTCCACCGCCCGAACCTGAACCTCTTGACCATCTATACGGTGCCTACATTTCTCAATTATGCTTGACGCATTTTCTCTCTACGCTTGACAGCCTCCTAGTGCACAATGCGCCGGAGGAGAGGCAGTTGACTTCTTCCCACCGCTGTTTGGCACCGGATCCATTCAAACCAAGAGTCATGGAGGTTACCTTTAGCCCCCCTCCGAATCCTGAGTACTTGCCATCCTCCCTGATCTCCAAGCACGAGTCAATCTACAAGTTTGAAAGAGAATGGAATTGCGAGGTTATTTTGCAGCCCTCCAATGTCTATCGTCGACACAAACGCTTGTGTGTCTTCGACATGGACTCCACCCTCATCCATCAGGAAGTAATCGACGAGATTGCAGCCTTTGTCGGAGTCAAAAAGGAAGTCGCTGCCATCACCGAGCGCGCTATGAACGGAGAACTTGATTTTGCGGCTTCCCTCAAAGCAAGGGTGGCACTGTTGAAGGGCGTGCCAAGTGACGTGTTTGAACGGCTAAAGCCCAAGATTGTGATCACTCCAGGAGCGAAAGAGTTATGCAGATGCTTGAAACGACTCGGTTTCACACTTGCTGTTTTCAGTGGCGGCTTCCAGCCTCTTGCGAATTGGCTGGCCGGAGAACTGGGACTCGACCACGCGTTCGCGAACCACCTTGCCGTGGACCCAGACTCCAGTACACTGACAGGAGAACTCGAATCTTCGTATCCAATCGTTGATTCCCAACACAAGCGAAACCTGTTAATAAGCTTGGCGGCCAATAAGGGAATTCCCCTTGTTCAGACGATGGCAGTTGGGGATGGAGCAAATGATATTCCAATGCTCAAGACGGCTGGCCTTGGTGTTGCGTGGAAAGCCAAATCCAAGGTCCAGATGGAAGCACCTGCACGATTGAACATTGGCGAAAGTATGCTGGACTTGGCCTACCTGTTAGGCTTGTCAAAGGAAGAAATCGATCAGCTGTTGCAGGACTAGATGGTGGGATCATGGAGTGCTAGCGACGCGAACCAACGATGGATAGACAGGGTTGAAGACTACACTGGATCGGCGAGCGCTTCAGCGAGCATTTATGCGGTGGGTGCTATCATCTGTTTTTGAAGGCGGTGCATGGCGAGAGAAGAAAGATGCTCTGGGAGAAGAGCCCCAGCTTCGGAGGAATGTATCTGCCGCTCGCACGATGCGGCTACGAGAACACGAGATACGAGCATGCTCTTTTACATAGTACAATAAAGCTAGCAGCATACCCTTGAGATCCTGAAGCACTCCTCAATGTCTCTAGATGGACCAGAAAGCCTTGGAGCTGATGTTTCATCCATCTACCTTGCCTACCCAGTGACCCTCCTAGCCTCAACGCTCAGCGGCCAGTGCGCAGTCTTCCTACGAAACAACACAGCTAACACACCCAACACAGTATCATACGTTCCATAAAAGTACAAGAAGAAGGTTGGTTCAGTGATTGTGAATCAAGTCTAACTTGGCCCCATCCATTGTGTCCAGGTATCATTTCGAAGTCAAGAACGGCTCAAACAAAGCAAGTATTTTGTCTCCCACCACTCAGCATATCATACAAGAGCTTCGAGGCGAATAGTAGGACATAGACATTCCCGTGGCTGTACCTAGCCAAGATGACCTGCCTCATTTGACGCCCTCTGTTCTTTCCAAACACTGTTGGCCCATGCTGAGCCAATGACATTTTCCAACGCATTGATTTCGTGCCTCAGATAGCGCCTGCTAGAAATGCGTGTCCATCTTCAAATAGTATTGCGATACCACCTACGACGTCGCTCCTTTGCAAGCCATGGTAGGTGTGGACTGCTTCCATGCTTGCTTCCCCTTATTTCCCATTCATCTCGATCATGAACCTTCCTGGCCCCCTACGACCTGTCCATCTCCCTCGGTGATTGTGAATTTGTCGAAATCCGCCGTGAGCACTAAGCTTCCCATTCCAACGTCCACCTTTTCAGACGTAGCGTTACCTTTTGCCTGTTGAGCGAAGAACGAGTCTATGCGCTGTTGGGCATTGACGGCCACAGTCATGGCTTGAGATTCTTGGAGGACGAAGAGAACGACGACTTTCGCAAAGTCGAGCTCTTCGCTGCTAACGGCTGACGATGAAGGTCCAGAGGCGCCACTAGTCGTGGTTGTTGGGGATTGTGTTGGCGTCGTGGTGGCGGAGCCTGCGTCCGTCGTTGCAGTCACGCTTGTAACAGTCGAGGCACCAGTCACCACAGCTTCTGTTGGACTGACAGGGCCTATGGTTGGCGAGCTGGCTTGGAAGACAATCCCATTCGAGGTTGAAGTTCCTGCGACGCCACCGTCTTGTCTCCTCTCGAGGGACGGTTCCGAGCAGTCTGCTTCTGCACGTGCAGTCATTTGAGGTAGATGAGGTTTGTTGATCACAGGTCGGCTTGGCTCAAAGCCAGGTAACATGATGAATCGTCTCGTCCTTCTCGACCCAAAGTTCGAGACGCTTGAGTTGAAGTCCACTAAGGAATTTTCACCTGTGCACGACAGATTGTTGGACGAAAATAGCGACAATATCGTCGAGACATTGAGAGCGATGTCGAACCGCGTCTGTGCATCCGAAAAGGATGGGAGGATTGATAGACCCATCGTTGCATTTTTATACTCGTTGTTGCCATCATTCAACGTAATGGTCATACAATCAGCCGTGCTTCCAGGCGTTTCACACTGGTTTCCGGTAAAGCCGTTGGAGCAGACACAGACGCAAGCGTCGTTACTCACTATGCTTGTTCCTCCATTTCGACAAGGATGGCTGGCAGCGCAGTTGGTGAGGTCGGTAGATTTGTGTTGCTTTGGTACAAGAATTAGGAATATGGGTATTAATACAGCGGCGGCAATGAGAACAATGATGACGACAAGGACGATAATAAAGACAGGCAACGAAAGGCCGCAGCATTTCCGCCGTTGTTTTCTGGGATGGCTTTTGGACAGATCTGTGGTTGACGCGTAGCCATCGCCCTTTTCACCGAGCGGCCAGGCAGTGTCTCTTTTTGTCGGAGTACCACCCATAGCTGGAGCAGGAAAAGCTGACAGCATGTCTGACATGGTGGAATGGCGATTGTTAACCCCCATCTTTTCACCACTGCCCCACATGTCCAACATGCCTAGGCGACTTGCTGTCTTGCCTCTGTCGAGATTGGCGGCAAGCTTCGTTGCTCGTCTGATCAAGTCTGCCAGACTGGTTGTGCTGCCACGGCTTTCGGCTTCCCTGACCGCGTCCATGTCCAATCTAGGCGGCCGTCGACTGGCGGGGATCTTATCACTCATTGCAGGCTGCTCGAGGCCCAAGCCAAGCAGGTTGTTCGTGGATCTATGAGAATGTCCGGAGGCCGGTGTCTGGGCAAGGATCATTCCGGAGGCAATTGTGTTCGGAGATTTTGGAGTCTGTAGATATTCTCTATCCGCCGAGGGAGAGGACGGAGGAGACGTGTCAAATGGCATCCTCACAGGAGTGTAACTTCGCGAGACAGGGGTACCAGAACGAGACCCAATGAATTGGCTACCCATACCAGCAGCCACTGCCGCACTGAGGGCTTCCATAGTTGCCTTCTTGTTGACGTGAGTGGGAGGAGCCGGGAATTCCTCCGGAATATTCTGCTCGATGTGGCTGTCTCGATTTCTGATAGTAGTAAGGGCAGGCTTTGCTCGTTTTCCAAGGCTTGCTTGCCGCACAATTTGTGGCATTGGATCGGCCGAGTCCGGTCGGTCTGACTCCAGATCAAAGTCATCTTGATCAAATCGATCTTCAGGTCCCAAAGCTTCGCTTTCAGCATATACAGAACCTGAATACCGCTTAGACGTTGGGGTTGGGAAGCCTCTTGATCTTGATCCGGGAGTCGTTCCGGGAGTAGCATTTTCATCCGCTACTGATGACATGTAGGATTGATGCATATTGTACTTGCGACCTGGCGACTGGGATGGGTCTTGTCTGCTCCTTCCTGAGGAGGATGGGGGTATGGGTGGGGCGACCGGAAATCTGAAATTTTGGATCAACATCCCGTTCCCTGTTGGCCTCTGCTGCTGTTGGCGAGGACTGTCAAATCTCACTGGAGGAGGAGCAACGCCAACTCCGGCAGGAACTTGGCGGGCGCTCAGCTTGACATTTGGGGGTACTCTCACTGACGGATGTGGAGGGAACTGTTGGTATTGTGAAGGTTGAGCATAGTTAGGTTTGGAGTAGTGAAAGCGGGTTTCATGACCGGGTTGCGACGGTTGAGGCTGTTGAGGATCCATGGCAGCTCTTGCTGTTTGTTCGAGGCTCCGATGGTGATTTGAATGTGTTCAAGCTTGTATTGGACTCCTCTGCTGCGTTTCAGCAGGACTCGGAGTTAAACCAGCTTTAGATGTGTGTAGGCATGTTCCTGACATGCATGTGGAGAGACCAGAGAAGTTGATGGCAACGCTGCAAGCAACCAATCTATTGAAAATCACTTTGTTCCGGAGGATAGAAGTCCTGAAGACTTTCGTCAATGTCAGCATGTCCGACAACGGCTCGCATTTCCACTGGTTGTCTGAGAAGCCTCTTGCTACATGGAAAGCCTCTCTCGAACGCCACGAGAAATGTCTTTGGTACAGGTAGACTACGTACCTAGTGTTGTGGTCTCTGCCTCTGTCCAACCGCGCTTCTGCGTTCCTGCGCTCTCTTCCTTCAGAAATCGTAGGATGTGCGGGGTTCAATGGGTGGTATGAGCGCCAGAACTCGCTGGCTTTGTCTAAGGATTGACTGGGAAGAGCCGCAATCCGGGGCCACAGACGTCGTAAAACTGGTTGCAAGGTGGATGTCGGGGTCAATCAAAAGCACAAAGAAGTTGCAGGCACCGGTCCGCGAAGTGTCGAACGAAGAAAAATCGGGTGCGGTAGAACGAGCGAAGACGTGAATGAGCGTGTAGGGGTTGTGTAAAGGAGCGACCTGGGTGGATTGCACTGCAATGGAAAAATCGCAGTCTGGGTATCTAAAGAGAAGAGTCGAGCGACATGCACCGAATCCCGCTTCACAAGCCCAAGAAGGTCGAGAGAGGACAAAGACGAGATTGAGAAGGAGTGGAAAGCACGACCACAGGACGGCGAGCGAATGAACGGAAACGAACGTGTGGGAAGAAGGTGATACAACAAGTGAGAGAGAAGGCGTGTCAGGAGGTTTGATGCCGGTGCCAGAAGCGCAGGCAATGCATGCGATGCAGGCTGATGGCAGGCGGGACCTGGTACCTGGCTAACGGGCAGCGAATGGGACGAATCCTCGGTATCTCGCAGCCGGGCGAGGGGCCACCAGGGCTTGCAGTGGGTTTGGCGTGGGGCCTGCAGAGCCCGGGGCTATCCTCGATGGGGGCCTAGCTTGGCCAGGCACAGGCCCCTCATTGGCCTTCCGGGCGTGCTTAAACACGTTCGCCTGCAGACTCTTTAGGCCGTTGTCGCCCGTTTCTCCACCGTCAAAACTTAGCTAGACAGGGACCAGGGCGCAGTTCTGAAACACCAGCCTGCCGTGCCTGCGCCGTACCTCCTCATCACACAGTCGCAGGACTCGTCAGTAGCCCATGGAAGCAATCTCAGAATCCCTGGTGTGATCCCAGATTGCACAGCGACGAATCATGCAATGCATCTACACATCCATTCTCTGACAGGACGTCCAACTCTTCTGTGACAATTCGGATGCTCGCAAGGCTGTCCCCGAGCACTGACCTTGGCTGGCCGCTGTGGGGGGCAGGTAGAGGACGGCCTCCGAAGGGCCTGGTCGACGGGCAGGTCTCGATGGATGGTAAAGGGGTCGTGGAGGTGGCTTTAAATCGACGGCAGAATGGTGGCTATCATTGAGGTCTTGGTGATTGTATGTACGTACGAGGCCATTGTGCCCTCAACAGTGAACACCGGGTGCTCCGTCCAGTGCGACATCCCGAGCCTCAAGTCTGAACAAGCCTCGAGTTGGCGAGTCGGAGGCGTGGTCCATCGACTTGGCTCGTTGTTAGTGTCGGTGCGTGGCCCATGTCGGTGCATCGGTGCATCGGTGCATCGTGGTTTGAGACACGAGGATTGGCAGAGCCCACGTCTCCATGAGGCTGCAATCCCGTAATTAATATCCGCAAAGCCCACGGTGTCCGTGCCCGTGCCCTGTTATTTTCGACACTTTCCATCTAGAGTACGAGGAGTCGTAATAATACGGAGTATTCCATCCCATGTTCTCCGTAGGTTAGAGATTCTTCCTCTAAAATGGACCTGACTCCATTCTGGCGCCATCGCCGCCTCCACCAAACACCACTTGATCAAGATCAACTCAATCTCCATGGCGATGATCTCATATCCCACCCTTGCTGCTGTACAAGGATCTATCCTGAGCAGTTCATCTTACTCTTGTTATAGGCGGATCGATGCCTGGTGGCTGCTTCTTCTTCACCACGTTAACGTCAAGCACCCTCATATTGCAGAGAGAGACAGGTGTGCGGGCATCTACTAGGTACAGAAGGCAACCCGGCCAGGCTGCCCTCTTCACGACTTGGATGCAGTCAGTGACCCCATGTAGAGGTATCCAAGCAACACCGCAACACCTTGAGCCGGGTAATTAATGATTGTTCTCGTACAACAACAAGATGCGGAAGACTGCTTCAAGCTCGGCTATTGAGGCTAACCACAGCTTCCACTGGCCACCATACCTGAGGATATGGTCACAGCATAGCTGTCGTGTGTTGCCGCTTCGTGCTACAATCACCGCTGCTCAACTAGACAGACTCAGGATTTGGATCGATTGCAATGTGTCTACGAAGCCGCAAATGACCCCGGTTGTCGTTGGTGCTGTTCTCCAGACAGAATCTCAGCTTTTCCAACATCATCGACACACCTTTCACTTTCTCCATCATGTCTCCTGCAACTGCGCTTCCCGTCAATCAAGCATGTCGGTTGCCAACGACATGGCGGCTGCCAGCTTTTCAGCATTGGGCCTTCCCTTGCAACCTGTGTCATGGCACACGACCTGTCATTATCTTCATGTGCCTTGCCCGTGAGCCTCATTCCTACCTCTTCCCTTCTTCTCTGTCTGCCTTTGGCTGCAGATGTCCGCTCCTTGTCTTTGGGTACTTCTTTTGAGGTCGAATCGAGTTTGAGTGATACTGCATCTCTTTTCCTGTGAACACTTTCTCCGGTATGGATCATTCACCTGGTTCTCTGCCCTCCAGCGACTCTTCCAGCAAGTCAACACATTCTGGTTATCCTCCAGGGACACCGAAGCGTGGGTAACATTCATGTTTGTGCGGTCGCGTTCGCAACCAAATCCTGTACCCGAGAATGTACTAACCAGGATGCGCCTCTGCAGCACCGATTGATCCCCCTCGGCGGCGGTCCTCCTTATTCTTTTCCAAAGTCTTACACCCTTCCCTCTCCTCGAGAACCCCGGAAGGCAATAACACAGGCCGCAGCGAACATCAAAAGCCCCAACCAGACACCACTTTGCCGAACACGGGCCGGAAAAGAATCCATCCGGGCTTAACGAGATCGATCGTCATGCCTGGTCACGTTGCACAAATGCAAAAGCTCTTTCAAAGCGCCAAAGCGTCGTTCCGCTTTGATGTCCGGTTCGCTGCCTCTCCAGTTGGCTCGATCGATTCCAGACTCCCCCCAAGTCCCGAAACCGGGGACGCCTGCACTGCCAATTCTGACCTTTTGGGGAACTCTGAGAAAGAAGCATCGGAAACACCATCCAAGGACTGGAGGTACTCCAGAGCTCCAAGGGCAATCGCCGAATTTGAAACGGACGTAAGAGAACCTTTTCCAGAGGGGTCCCCGCAACTTCCAGACTTGCTCTCAGTCGAGATGACCAATTGCAAAACCTTGGCTATCGAGCCACCCAGCAGCGGCTTCACCTCGCCTGTTAACGAAGGAGGCTTCGCGCGACACCCAGAGGACACACCCAACCTGTCCTCATCTCCGGCAAAGAGAGTGTCGACGAGCTCAAGCAAAAAATCAGATCTCCCATCCCCGGCAGGACGTCTGTCCACCACTGATCTGGAGCGGCCATTAACCGAGCTCCGCGTGAGTGCTGACTACGATATGGATATCGATTCTGCAGAAGAGTCGCCCATTGTCAGTCACCTCCTACGAAAGTCGGTAGAAGTAGAGGAACAGTATGGGGATTCGTCTTCCAGCACAGGGGAGGGATTCGTCCTGTCTCCTACTGTGAAAGCAGCCGCCGACTCCGCGAAGCTGAAACGTGGAATGTTCAGCGACCTCTTTCCCAAGCCTCCGACGCACAAAGGCAGTGATGGCACTGCATCTTCTTCCAGCAAATCACAGCATGCTGATATAAAACCTTGTCCAGATCCTCTTTTGCACGCACGTGGACCGGCGGTGTTATGCCCTGATCCCGCTGCTCATTTCAGATCCGCGACACCCAATGTTCTAGGACATCAAGGTATCAATCCAAGTTCGAATGTCCAGGCGAGCCACGGACGACAGCACGGAGTTCTTCCGGGATTTGGGTACCCGCCCCTCCCTTTCAACCGCGCCACAGCGACAGGCAGTCCAATGCCGTTGATGAGAGCCAGATCACCAGCAAGGTCCCCCGGAGAGATGGGTCACAAGGCATGGTATCCTCCGACGGAATCTTCGCAATCTCGATCTCAACCCCCTCACCATGAGCACCTGAACCGGGCGTATCTTGCCACAGCCTCGGAGCATTTCCAGCCCGGGTGGTATTATGCTAAGGAGAGCCCTCACCCATCACCAAGGCCCGGTCCACCAATGTACTCTTTCTCGACAGCAGCTGCCAAAGTCGTTGGACAAGACCCCGCTCCTGATTCCAGAATTCGAGACTCGTATAGGACGGACACTCTCACACCTCTGGCGAAGCCACCCAGTCGGTTCAGAAAGAATGGCATCATTGCTCTTGCTAGTGCTCGTGGAGCCGGTAAGCACTATGGTGGTCCTTCGTATCTGTCAAGGCCTCCTCAGCGCCGCATGCAGCCAAGGAGGTCACGTTTGCCAGACAATCTGCAGTTCAGAAGTAGTCCACCAAGATCCTCGGTAGATTCCGCGCAACGTTCACAACCGAAAAAGAGGTCGAGAGAGGCAGAAACACTCACAAATGAGATCCATGAAGATGAACAAGTAGCAACGGACTACTCCATTGACCCAAAATTGAAACTGGAAGAAGGAGAAGAAGTTATTGAGGTTGACGAAGAGACTCAGGCAGCTGTGCGCATGAGCCTTTTCGGTGCGCCGGCTCCAAGACCCAGTTGTGACACTGCAAGAGGCATAAAGGAGCTGAGCCCCAACGTCAGAGTCTGGCGAAAAGGGGCAGGACCTTCTGTGAGCAGGAAGAAACGGCGGCCCAGTTATTGGGACGCAGATTTAGAGGAGGTAATGCGGAGTCCAGCAGCGAGGCATGTGGTTTCATCGCCGATCAAAAAGGACGACGTGAGATCTGAGCGAGCTGAGGTTGAGTTTCACGACAATGGCGCCGACAAGGAGAACCAGATGCTGCTGACTGAAGAACTCGAAGACGTGTCGAGAGCGGTAGAGGTGCCGACTGTTTTGCAAGAGGACGTCTCGATGGAAAACCAGGAATTGGGTAGTGTTATCCCTCACTACTGATATGGTAAAGTTGCGAATAGCGCTGGTTGATGGTTGCTCGGGCCAGATATTGGGATCAAATTGGTATCCTAGTCCGTAGTGCTATCATTGCAATGTACCGGCATCCAGCCCTACAATCTTTGCTCGTTCCTGATTTCTCGCTGAGACTAGGAGCGCGACGAGCTCTGTGGAAATCAAGACCGATCTTTGGCACCTCGTCCTTGGCCAGCGTGGTGCCAAAGTGCTTAGAGACGGTTTTTTTTGGCTTCATACCACTGGCGTAGGAAGGTGTGATCAACCAAGTTTTAAAACTCTGGATCGCGGCTCAGATCTCAGGTTTGACGTGGGAGGAGAAGTGGACAGTAATGAAGGCGATTTCTTCCCCTGTGAGGTATGGACCTGAAGAGACGATGCTGCGGCGCGCGACAGAAGACTCCCCGAACATGGATCACCCGCTGTCTTGGACGCTGTTGTTTCGCTTTCAATGTTGCCATCATCCTTGCTTTGAAGCTCATCGACATTTGGACTTTCGTAGTCCCCGACAATCCCCAACTGTCTTCGGGCAGCCCATATCTCTTCTTCCAGACCCCGCATTGCAGATACGACGTTCACAATTTCAGGGATGATGGAGGATACAGCCGTAGCGAAGTAGGTTTGACACGTTCGTAGGGTGGGAGGGATGAGGATGCCGTACCATTTGAGGGGGTCCTGGGATAGGTTCGACGCCGACGATGGGGAGACTGAGAAGGTGTAGTCAGTAGTGTCTGACTGCAGTACATCCCTTTCTGTATCATCTTTGAGCGTTTCCGTATCTTCCCTGTCCTGGTGCAATATTGCCTGTTCCACTGGAGTCTTGTCTTTCTTCATCTTACGCCCGCTCTTCTGCGCGGCATCTCCTGCCACTTCCTCTGGTTCTTCCTCCACGCAGCTCTTCCCTAGCACTCCTTTTTCCGCTTCTCGGATCTTGACTACTTTCCCAGCTTTCATCCTCTCATCAAAGCCTTCTTCGCCATACCTCCTCCCGACGCCCAGGGTAGAATTCGCATTCCGATTCGCCTGCGCCAGTGCGAAGAATCCTCCCGAGAGGTCCTTGGAGAGTTGGGCCCGAAGATTGGTGTACGTGTCCAGAATGGTCAGATAGGATACAAGAAGCGCGTCTAGACGTTCTGAAAGGCGTTCCTTGGGAGATCCTTCGCCTGTGGATTGGTGTTGTCGTTCAGCAGCCGTCTGAAGATCTAGCGGCTCTGCTTCGACAAGCTCGCGTTGACTGCTAGAGCTGCTGTCAGGCGAGCTCGGACGTGAAGACGGTGGAGAAGGTAGGTGCGACGCCATTTTTTTTCAATCTTGTAGCGATTGTATTGGAACCGGCCTGTCTATTGACAACGAGGTGGTTTGTTACTCGCTGGAATGTAGTGATCTGGAGTTGCAGCCTCGCACAACGAGATCTCGGTCGATTCGGAGATCCTGGGCCGAGCATTGACGCAATCTGCGCGGGTCGCGCAGGTTATGGATTTAAGCAAAGTTGTGAGAATATCCCATGAGTCTACCTTCTCGATCCATAGCTGTCTCTGTGTAATTACTTGTATTCCCGGAATCTCTACAGCACCTCTTGCAGACCTCGTTTGCACTGCAAAAGCCCTTCTGACAGCTGTTGCAAGAAGGAATTTCGCCGCAGCTTGAGCAACGCCGCCAAAATTTCTGACCTGCTCTGAGCCATCGTATTCTCCTCCTTCCGCGCCACGCTCTTCAGATCCCCAAGGAGCAGTTTACTGAGCCGGCCTCGGTCGAGCATTTCCGCAATTCTGCACGCGCCTGGCCCATAGCTCCTCATCAAGCATCCTCGAGCACCCCAACTCCGATAGCATACATGGCCTCCTCCGCCCTGGCCACCGCGGCCGAGACCTCAGGGTTCAGTGTGCGGTCACTGTACCGGTCGCTATTACGTGAGGGAAACAAGTTTGCAAACTACAACTTCAGAATGTACGCGAGGAGAAGGACGAGGGATGCGTTCCACGAACATCAGCACGAGAAGGATCCGCGACGGATACAAGAGTTGGTGCAGAAAGGGTTGAAGGAGTTGCAGATGATGAAGGTGAGTTGTGTTCGCTTCTCTTTTTTTTTCCCAGCCGAAGGATATTCCTCCTTGAGAGATTTTCGAGGGGTTGGAGGCAATTCCCTTTGTGAATTTTGAGTGTGGAATATGTCTACGGAAATCCTGGTTCGCAGTCCGGGAACGAATCCTGGCAAATCTGTGATTCACAGAGAGAGAAAAAAGACTGACTTTATCCAACAGAGGCAGACGGTAATATCACAATTCTACCAGCTGGACCGGCTCGTGGTAGAAGGCGGCAAGACGGTATGTACTCCCTGCTTGGTTATCCCCCCAGCCTCTTTCTAACTTTTGAATTCAGGGACAAGAAACTGGAGATCATGGTGGGATTGTTCGACAGAAAGACACGGGGTATGTGTCCTTGTCTGCTCAACCCTCTGTCTTTCGATGATGCTGACCTTGTGCAGATGGGACTGATATTCGCCTGATCCCTGTCTCTTTCTGGTGGTTTCAATTGTGTGCTTTAGAGGGACGGATCTCCTCTGCCAGGGATTGATCGTCCCGTGTGATACCAATGAATATACCAATCTCTCCCCCCATGAAGTATTTCCCTTTTCGGCTTGGTCTTCAGAGTCCTGCTTGCCATCTTGTTGTAGAGACCATGCTCCCACGTCTCCACCGCTGCTTTCCCTCCCCTTGATCCGTGCTGGCTTCCCCTGCTCGCTCCACCTTCCCCAGATCCTCCATGGTGTCGGTGTATAGTTCTTCCGTGCTCGTAGCTTCGGCCGCTCCCGCCGCTAGTCATCTTAACAGCTTCCTAGCGTGTCTGTGAGGCCCTTGGCAATGTCCTCATTGATAAACATCTTCATGCATCTCTCAGCCTTCCTCCTGAACTCTTCCAACAACCATATCTCTTTGAGAGGTGAGTCTTTTCCCACGCAATTTCACTTGCGCACGCTTCCACATCATCGCACATGCTCACCTGAGAATAGAGACAAGGTCGCCGTCCGTCCGAGTGTTCAAGGTTAAAAAAAAAAGAAGTCTGCAACAGAATGGCGCCGGTAAGTTGTTGTTTTCTTTGGTTCCGTTGTGAGATGAAAGCAAGACGCACACTGGCACGAATGTGCCACATGACTTTTACTGCCGGACCCCCACAAGTCACTATCGCTTCCTGTTTGTTGTCCCTTTTATCTTTGTCTCTCCACCACCGTCTTCTCCATCCACCTCGCCATCGCCCACCATGACGTCCACCACTGTTTCATGGTGGAAGTGTGCCGTGTGCGGCAACCCCTACCGAGACAAGAAGACTCTGTACAGACACTACAGAGATCAGCACGAGGAGCTCGCGAACGGAGTATCCAGCGACCCCAAATGGGCGGTGGCCATCGAGGCCCCCATAGTGTCTGTACAGGGTCCTCCTGTCGCGGGACGGGTTGCTGCACCGGCTGCCGTTGTCCCTGTCGCTGCTCCTGCCGCTGCCCCTGCCCCTGCCGCAGCTTCTTCCGTGGTGTCAAGAACACCTTTTGTTGTACTGCCCTCCCCTCTTCCCCTCGACCAGTGCTCGAAGAAAACCCAGTGGCTAACCACCCACCACAGCAGGTCCGGAACCCCCGGCCGAGGCCCGTCAAGTCAATCAACGACTCCGACGCGCTCGACGGCCTCCCAGTGACAAAATGGGAGCAGACCCGGGTCACGATCAACCAGGACGTGGCCACCGACCAAGCGGATGGAAACATCCAGACAACCGAGCAGGAGGACAGCGCGTTTCCCTGGCCTCCGCACCCTCTACCGACCTTCGCCCCACAAATTCCACAATGGAATCAGGTAAGCCTCACTCTGACCTTTGTGAAATTTGACTCTCGCTAATCCAATTATCCTGCTAAGGGCATGCTTGGGATTACAAGAATGGGCAATACCAACGCCAAACTATCAATTTGGGACCACAAAACCCAAGAGTGGATCCCTGGCATCGAATTGGAGCGACGTGAGGCTGCGAGAAAAGCTCAACTAGAGAAAGCCAAACACAGCTCAGCTACCAATGTCGACGCATCGAACGTTGATGACGAAGAAGACAAGAATGACGAAGACAATGACGATCTCATGGACGTCGAAGGTCTAGCACCGGATCCAAAACGCCGCAAAGCAACATCTGGCTCCAACCAACGAACTTTTGAAATCAAGAAATGGGTCCAGGTGCCGGCTGCTTTGGCCGAGAAGATACCAGAACCAAAATACCTTGCAGACCGCCGACCCGGAATGCCGAGTCTCTACAAAGGCGCATACCGACCCAACAGCGCAGTCGAAACATACGGAGACATCGTTGCTGCTGCCATGAGTGGTGGAGCAACAGGCTACGATCTTAGTGCTGTTGGTGGACTCGAAGCTGCAAGAGCACTTCTTGTTCCCGGATCTGGAAGCGCTGCTCTGAACACACAACCAGATGGCTCATCTACGCCAGTCCGAAAGAACATGCCTCCGAGACGCAAGAAGAAGAAGCTTGGTGGACCTGGGAGGAAGCCTAAGAATCCGAATCCCGAATCTGCTACTGCTACTTCTGCTGCCGGTAACGCAGCGTTGGAGAACGTCGCTGCCGAAGACACCGCCGCAGCAAGCACTGTCGAGGGAGACGTGACCATGAGAAACACACCCGAAACAGCTATCGAAGGCGCAGACAATACAGACGGAACGCCCGCTATCCAAAGCGAGGCAAATGTGCAGGGCGCAGACGCAGAAGGCTCTGGACTAGAGAGCGAAGGAGAAGGAAGTGAGGAAGGAGAGATCGCGAGTGCCATCGACCCTGACCTTGCTGAAGATACCCCTGTCATCGATCCCACTCTCACAGACAACACCTCTTTCATCGACCCCGCCCTCACTGATAACACCATGGCCATGCAAATCACTCCCAGTCCAGTGGAGGATACTGCCGAGCCTGAAGAAGACGGTGCTCCTGAAGAAGACAAGATGGAAGACACCGAAGAGAAAGTGGTTGCAGCAGCAAATCCTGCTGACAGCCCTGCGAAAACCAAACACGAGGCCGACGCGGATGCAGATGCTGATGCCGACGCCATCTCTACCCCTGTCATTGAACAGGAGGACAAGAAAGAACAAGAAGGTGGAGGTGATGATGAAATGGACGTGCTCGGTGCAGTTGAAGCTGCAATGAACAAGGAGGCTGGCGAGGAGGACGCCTAAAGGTGGCTCAAACACGAAACTTCCACAAAAACAGGGTGGCTCAAACACGGTGCTGTCACGAGTAACACAGGAAAGCTTGAAGAAAAGGCTGAAACGCACGAGAACAGGAAATAGCTTGAAGGAGATCCCGCAACAAGCGAGACTAGGACAGCCTGAACATAATGCTGCCAATCAGAGAGACACCAGAGAGTGCAACTCTCATTCAATCAATATTGATTTTTACGGAAACATTGATGGGTCCAGCTGCCCTTTCCTTTCCGAACTCCCGTTTGTGATCAGCATGGCCGACTTTCACTATGTGCCTATAGTCTGCCTCGTTGCATTCATCGTCTGTCCACCCCCCTCCCTCGCACCCACTTTCTCATTTCATGTGACAGTGGTTGGTTTACTCAAAAGGATTAGTCCGAGTTCCCCAGTATGTAAGGAACATGCTCAAGCCGACAGTCTCGAAGAGGCGGGTCAAAACGCCGACGGCGACGGTGTCCAGAGGGCGGTTCTCAACGACGACGGCGGAAACGAGCTGTGGGAAGTTTGTGTTAGCCCGTGGGCCCCGAGTTTTGAGTGGGGTGGACATACCGAAGGGCTGTAAGAAGCCATGAAGATCAGACCACCGAGATATGCAGCTCCTTTGTATGACAGAGTACCGGTGGCATTGATGAGGGCAGCGACACCATAGGTCTGAACGGCGGATCCAACAATAGACGAACCCCAGCTAGCTGCGGCGGTGGCGGTCTCCTTAGACTTGAAGAACTCTTCCTTGCTGTCGGCAGCCTTAGCGCGGTGGTAGGTGTCACCGAATAGAGGGGCCAACACGGCGGCGGAGGCGGCTTGGTTGAAGACAATGCCCAGGGCAATTGCGGAGGGCTTAACGGGTGGGAGATCTGAGGAAGAGGCGGTAAGTTAGCAGGGTGCCATTGAATTCATTGCACATGGATAACGACGTCTGCCTTCAAGCCCTTGGTGGTGACGTAGAGCCCATTCCAGTGAGGGACGGAGAGGACGAGAACGTACAGTGCAGGGTTGCCATTGTGATGTTGATTGTTTGTCTGCGGGGACTGAGGATGCGTGGTCTGAGTGTTGGGGTGGTGAAGAAGATCAGAGTCGATGGGTGGGCTTTTGGCAGGCTTGATGGGAGGAAGAAGAGGAATGGGATGAAGTTGAGCTTGAGTCAAGCTTATATTGAAGAGCCGGTGACGTGCAGGGAGGACCAAGTGACTTGGAGACTCTGCAACCGTGGCGCCAGAGCGACCCGGAAACCAAAAGCTTCAGCTATGGCGCAAACAATGACGACACGCCGGGGAAAGAAGTGGTAATAACCAGCGGAGACACGAATATTACAGGGCGATCTGGGTGCTGGTCAGCCACAACATGGGGGGTCAATACTTTGTAATGACGCTCACGGTGGCTTGATGGCTCAATGATGTCAGTGCCGAGGATCAAGACGGAGCACCTGACGTGCACCTTGGGGACCTGGGATTCTTCCACCTTCCAATCATCGAGTCGGCCCTCGGGACCTGGTTCCAGGGGCTTTTCATGTGCTCGAACAGCTCAATTCGGGCTGCTGAATACTGCAAGCGGGCGAACAACCTTCTTACAACCTGACAAGAAATGCTTCCAAGGTAGGAACAGCTGCGGCTAAGCATGCTACCCCGGATTATCTGTCCGCTAAGCTACCATCCAATCATTTCCGGTGCCTGATATCGGGGCTATCAGCAGCCTTGCAGAAGAGCCCTCCTCGAAAAGTTTCCTGCTACGAGGGGTCGGCCATCTGCGACCGCCGCTCCTGTTCTGCCGAGACTGATCAGTCCCCATTAACGACCAAAGCATGGACCGAATGTGAGCCTGGTTAATTTTTTTCCACCCTTGTCACCGACATTCTCAGGCCGATGGCGAACCGATAATGAAAAAACCGCTGTAACGCGATAAAGCCGCTTTGATTTACAGTACAGTCCGACGCACCTAAGACAAAATGCCTGCCTCGCGCTCTCCCTCGCCAGAGAACAACGTCTTTGCCATCTCCACCACCCTCGTCCCCGAGCGCGATAATAAAAAACCCGCAACCACAAGCCTTACCTTCGACAATCTCCTCCCCTCCCACAGGCCCCTCGTCCTCCACGAGGATCTTCAAGAAGGATGTGGCGGCCAACTCTGGCCCGCCGGCATGGTCCTGACAAGATACATGCTCAAATACCACCGCGCCGGCTCCCTGCGAGGGAAGTCTGTTGTGGAGATCGGCGCCGGCGGTGGGCTGGTGGGACTGGCCGTTGCGCTTGGGTGCGAACTCGACGATGAGCAAAAGATTTACATTACGGATCAAATACCCATGTTTGCACTGATGAGGAAGAATATCGCGCTCAACAACCTTGAAGAGAAGGTCGTTGCGGAGGTGTATGACTGGGGCACTCCGCCGCCTCCGGCCATTCTGACCCCTGGTGCCCAACATCCAGATATCGTCCTGGCAGCGGACTGTGTTTACTTTGAACCTGCCTTCCCTCTTTTACTCCGGACACTCGGTGACCTTATTGGCCCCGAAACGACCTGCTTCTTCTGCTTTAAGAAGAGACGGAAAGCGGATATGCGATTCATACGTGACATGATGAGAAATTTCCATGCTGAGTATATCGAGTATGACGGAAAGGAGGCAGACCAGAAAGAAGGAATCTTTCTGTATGCTGTAAGGCGAAAGAGTAAAGATCACAAGCAATGATCAAAACATTTGCTGTCGGTTTTCTGGATCAATAAAATTACAGTTCTTGCTAGGATGTGGTATCTCAAATCTCGTCATACTCATACATTTGAAGCTGTCCGACGCTGAATCACCATGAAGCCCCGCGTGGCAGTATGCTTCCATCTGTCCCAGGTCGCGTGGTGCCCGCACTAAAGAACGGGGTTAAGTTTGTCAACCTCTCTCTGCTCCTCCAAACGGACAGGAAGGATTCAGACCAGATCCTGCCCAGCAGTGTAGGCTTGAATGGGGGCCTCTGCCTCTCCTGCTGCCCTTGCTGATCAGGGTCATCAGTAATATCGATGGGCTCCCCTCCCATCTGTCCCATGCATTCGTCTCGTCCCCGCGGCCTTTTGCCCTGGCCTACGCGTCAGAGTTCCTTTCAACTTTAGCATTGCGCCAGAAATTTTGTCGCTGACGCTGGTCTTGCGACGGGGAGTGGTGGTAGCTGTCGCGGGCTTGCGACGCAAGCCGACCCGACGTCTTCGTGTGGGTGTGGCGGTATTGGCTCTGGTCCGCCTTCCCCCCATCAAGCGCTGCTTGAGGGTGGGCTTGGTGCGGACTGCAGGCGCACCGCGACCATTTGCTTCTGGCGGATGGTGGGTGGTCGTTGTGGTGGTGGTCACTGTTGTTCCACCTGGATGGCGCTTGGTTTTTATTCCTAGAACCATTTTGATGTTTGTTTTTGTTTAGTTGGTATTTGTGGTACTTGATATCGCGAGTGTGGTATGTCTGAGATAGTGTGGAGTGGGAGTGGAACAAAAAGGAAATAGAGCCAACATGAACGTTTATCAACACCTCGTGGAATGTGTGATTTACCTGCTTCTTTCCTCAAACGACCAGCGACGTCATCTTGTGAAGGCCATAACTCCGCACGGCAAGGACCATGGGTCTTTTGGGTTTCCGTAAAGAGGTCAAGAGAGATAGATGAAAACAGGTTTGGGTATCGAAGGAGAAGTTCTCGTGGTAGATCATCGCAGTCGGCCAATCACAAACATCGTCAGCAGCCACAGGATCTGCGTGATCAAGGACCCCGATGACGCAGGACAAGAGCGTCTTTGGACCATTGCATCTCGATCTCTGACAACTCCAAGGATGTTGCTGGCAGGCTGGACTATGACCATTGGGCGCCACATTATCATGCCCCTCCTCATGCAAGCAAGCACATCAGGGACAATGTCCCTGTGGCGGTGCTGCCATTTCGCCCGGTGTCCAGGCTATCATTTCCGACGCGCTTTGGGCTGAGGGAGTTATGAGGCCGAAAGACGATGTGGTACTTTTTGTTCGAGATGTCTGCGATATTGCACACAGCGAAGATTGCGGCGAGGTGCGATCAGCACTGCGGGACGATGCGGAGGCGCAAAGGAAAAAGGTGATGGCAGAGAATCAAAACTAGGTATTCAATGCGTGCCGAAGGAGGAAGAGTAGCACAAAGAAGAGGACAGACGGATTGTCCTTCTCCTGAGGAGGAGGACAATAGTCAAAGATGGCCTCGAAATGGACAAGTGGGGAAGGTCGCACTGTTGGTCGCAGTTGCGCCTTCAACTCAACTCACAACCACCCGACCGCAAATTGGTGAAGTGCCTTTCGTTACTCTTTCGTTACAGGTTGACATACGACATGCATTCCGTCCACAGCAAATCTCGCCCCGTGTCTGTGAAATCCTTCTTTCTTCGCTCCCGTGATGCAGCTGCTATTACGCCACTCAATCGCCAGCCAATTCCTACACCAAATGCGATCAAGCCTCGAAGATTTCGTCATTCAGGTGGGCGTGATTCCCCTCGAATCTCAAAGATCAGGGAAAGTGAGAGAAATCTGGATCCAAGCACAACGCTGGCAGACAAGTTTACAGGTAATAAACCTCCATCTAGTTGGTCTATTCTCATCACGTCCAGAAAGTCTCGACCAGTACCGAGAGAATGTGGTGATCGAAAGCAAAACCAAGTTAGATGAGGTCGAGAGAGAATTGATTGGAAGTCTCCAAGAACTCACCGTCGACATTGAAACGCACTTTCGTGGATTGGCAGCTGTCGAAGAGCCTCTGCAAAGACCGTTCGCTGCAGAAGCATTGACGGAGGTCCCGCCCAAAACGGATACCGACCTGAGTTCGAACGACGAAATCCTGCTTAAAGATCGTATCTTGGAGTTTCGTGCGTTGCGGGAAGAGAAAGAGGAAGTCTTGTGCAAATTATGGAATGAGTGGGAAGATATCCAATTCGACCTGATAAAACTTGCTGTGGAGGCCCTCGGTAAGCAGTCGGTCTTGGTCGCTCAGCTTCAAGATGGAGCCATGAAGCCGGGCCAGCAGGAACGACTCGAGAACACCCTCGACTCTGCTCAAAAGATTCATGACGAGGTACATCACGGCCATGCGCAACTAGAGCAAGATATGACGGGCTTCGAAGAGACCATCGGCCAAATCGCGAACAGAACCAAGAAGGCGGCCGCCGACATGCAGCAAGTATGCGCTCTTCCTTCTCTCACGGTCGCCTCCAGGCTAATGGCCAATTACAGCAATATAACGTGGAAAAGAACAAGCTATTCAAGGGCCTCATGCAGTCCATTGAGCAGCTCGCGGCATTGTGAAAGACATCTGGAGCGGAGAGGTCTGACAGTCCCGACCTCACCAGCAGAGAACACAACACGTGGACGGTCATCGGTCCCGTGCTGACACCCAAATGCGCATCGTTATGATATGTCGGTCTCGAGTGAGGTCATAACTGAAACAGCTGACCTCTTTTATGTTGAAGAATCGCTGAAACCGTGTTTGTGCAAATTGCGGTAACAAAGCACGGCCCGCGTTTCGCGCTCGCCTTCTGAGGTGTTTGATATCCGCGAATACCCGCACCAACCTTAGTCGAATGAGGTCAATCCGGATCGCGGAATGCAAGCTGGAATTTTTCGGCGGAGCCTTGTTTTCTCTCAGTTGGGGATCCCTCCCACCAATCTCAATGTCAAGAGGGAGCTTCATCGTGTTGCTGCCTGTGGCCACGTCTCGGGATAAACACCCTGGTGGAAAATTTCTCGTCGTTTGAAAATCTTTCGATTCTACTCCAGCGGCCATGTGATGCGCCGTGTCCACCCCCTGCAGTCGCCCTTCGCGTTCGATATCGGGCCGCCCTGATAAGACCTTGTACTTTCAAAGGCGTACTGCTTTAGCGTGGAACGTGGTAAGTCGCGATCGTCAAAGGATGTGGATTGGCAGACCAACGAAACGGATCTCTGGAGGTGCCATCATGGGGACGCAAGCCTTGTTCTACCAGCAAACCTTGGGAGAATCCACCAAATTCCGATCTCGAGTCTGTTGCATTGCAATTTTCGAGTCGATGTGCCCGCGCCTGCCGAATGCAATATATGAGTCACGGGTCTGCTTCGTTCAGCTCTCTTGATTCTCTCCCTCAATCCCTCTTTACTTCTTCGCAAGCTGCTCGTATTTCTGTTCTGTCTGGGCTCGATACGTTATTTGTTCTTTGAGTCGATCAATCTTAATCTCCGAATCGGTCACCATGCCTCCTGTTGCTGTTTCGCCTGTCTCCCCACCTTCACCCACCCTTGACAATACTTCCAAGTTGACCAAGGCTGGCACAGCCGCGATACTCGAGAAGACTGTCTCCAATGGGCTTCAAGTTGCAGACCTCGACGCTTCCAAACTGACCATTACCCGGAATCTGAATCCCAAGCATGTGCCCGCTCCCAACTCGGCGGAAGTCTGGTCGCAGAACTGCACAACAGACCACATGCTTACCGCTCGCTGGACAGAGAAAGCTGGGTGGGAAGCACCTGAGATCCGACCTTATGGGCCCCTGTCCATCATGCCGACTGCCTCTGTCCTGCATTACGCGACCGAATGCTTTGAAGGAATGAAGGCATACAGAGGTGTGGACGGCAAGGTTCGTTTATTCAGGGCGGACCGCAACGCAAAGCGATTCTTGCAGTCAGCGGCTCGAATTTCGTTGCCCAGCTTCCCGCCCGAGGAGTTTGTCAAGCTATTGAAGAAATTTGTTGGCGTCGAGGCAGCAAAGTGGATTGCTGAGCCAGAATCGTTCATTTACATTCGACCTACGATGATAGCAACGGCACCTGCTCTCGGCGTGCAAAGACCCAAGGAGGCATTGATGTATATTATCATGGTCATGTTCCCGTCTTTGGACGACCCGAGTTGCAAACCCCCGTCAGTCCCTACCCCACTCAACGCTGCTTTCAGCGCTGGTACCCAGCCCGAGTCAAAACATGTAGCAGCCTCAAAAGGTATGCGCCTCCTCGCTTCCCGACATGACATGATCCGAGCCTGGCCGGGCGGGTTTGGAAACGCGAAAGTCGGAGCAAACTATGGACCCTCGCTCGTCGCGCAGGGAGAAGCGCGCGCCAGAGGCTACGATCAGATTCTATGGTTGTTTGGGAATGAGTGCTTCGTTACCGAAGCCGGTGGTTCTAACTTCTTCGTACTGTGGGAGAACAAGCAAACCGGACGGAGGGAGTTGATTACAGCCCCGTTGGGAGACGGGGTCATCCTGGAAGGCGTTACGCGCGCGTCCGTGTTGGAACTTGTCAGGTCTGGCGCGGTCGGTGGCGGTGATGTGGATGTCATCGAGAGGAAGTTCACCATGCATGAACTCATCGATGCCCAGACGGAAGGCCGACTCATCGAGGCGTTTGGAGCGGGAACAGCCTTTTTCATTGCCCCCGTGCAGGATATCCATTTCCGAGGCACAGATCTTGTTCTGCCCCTGGGACAAGAGGGCCAAGACGGTGCAGATGCCGATGGAGCCAGCTTTGCTCTAGCTGTCAAGAAGGCCCTGAAGGACGTCATGTATGGGCGCCGTGAGCATGAGTGGGGCATTGTGGTCGAGGAAGAGAAGGAAGACGCTTACGAATGAGCCCCTCGACCCTTCTGAGTGAGGTTTCTAACGTACGCTGGCATTGGTAACGGACTGGAATTGAGTGGAAGTAAAAAGCCGGGGCAAAAGTTGGCTCCGTGACGATGCATTTATCATGATGGGATCTTCGGGGGGTATATAGCTTTATTTTGTACATATTGTCGCCAATGCATTTGGGAAACGGATATCTATCCCTGAACACAAGCCTGACTTCAATCTTTCTGAACGACTCCGTCTTCAACGTGGGGGTATCGAGCCTTCAAAACTTGTACTTCAAGCCTGACCAGGCTGGGCGGCTAGACCCAGACCTTTCGTTGTTGTCCAGAGGTATTCCATTACGGACGCATCGCTCGATGGTCTCGAGGCTCTCTTACGAGCTCTCTCCCTTCGCATCCTTGGACCTGGCTCCGGTACTTTGCTCCGTCTCTTGCCGCGCCTCTTGTGCTTTGTGGCCTTCGACATCTCCGCCGCTCTTGTCTCCACCGGCTGGCGTCGCCTCGAAATCTTCGTCACCATCTTCCGTCAGGATGACTTTCTTTTCCGCAAGTAGATCTGCCAGACTGCCGTCCTTGTGCATATTGATCAGGATGTCGCAGCCGCCGATGAACTCCTTGTCGACGTATAGCTGGGGGATCGTGGGCCAGTCCGAGTATTCTTTGATTCCTATAGACGGAAATTTTGGCCCATGTTAGCATCAGCTGGCTAGATTTTCGTCCCCTGACAAGCTCCGCGCTCTTTTGCCAGGCGCAGCATAATTTCAAAAAGGTGCGCGAGCAGCTGCTGAACGGCGTCAAACATGGCGAGACGTACCACTCCTCAACTCATCATCTTCCAAGACGTTGAAAGCAGTGAATTTCCTGGGATCCACGCCCTGCAAGCCCAATATCTGGATCGACGTTCGCGAGAATCCACATTGTGGTGTTTCTGGGGTGCCCTTCATGAACAGCACCACTGGCGCCGAGGCGACAGCTCTATCGATCGCAGCGCGGACCTCTTGCGAAAGAAGCCGTGTCTGTGAAAGAGAGGATGATATGCGAGGGAGAAGAGAGGCTGGAGTGGCGCGGGGGGAGAAAGCGGCAAGGGCGCCGCGAAGGGCCTGCTCGTGGTTAGTTTCCTTTGTCTTTCCGCCGGGATGGAGTGGTGAGGAGTTATTACAGGTGCTCTTAGTGATCTCTGCAGCATCTCGGGAGTCTGTTGGGTATTGGTGAAGAAAGAGGTTGAAGTCTAGTTCTGGATCACAGTTGCTTGTTGGAGAAAATTGTCGATGGCGGCGGCTTGGATGATGTCAATTCAAATGTTGACAAATGGAAGTCGGTCTTGTGGTGTTGCGCTTTTTTCCCCAGATTTACACGGTACTTCTTCTCCTTCGAGTCGCCTGACAAATCTACGAATGGATTTAAATACCGCTCTATAAGAAGGAGGGAATGCAGGCCTCGAGAAGACATTGTTGCGCCTTACCCTCCTCGCAGACATCTGAAGAAGGGATAGATACACCATGACCACAAACCCAACAAGCAGCGGCGAGCGGTTCTCCGCCGCAGCCCATGAAACTGACGGTAAACACCACATCCTCCTGTCCGCAAGCGGATCTGTAGCAGCAATCAAGATCCCCCTAATAGCCAAATCCCTCGGATCCCACCCGAATGTGTCCATCCGCATCGTCTTGACAGAAGCCGCCGAGCAGTTCCTGCAAGGCCAATCGGCCGAACAACCCCCGCTACGCTCACTCCTGGACTATCCCGGCGTGGACGGTGTATACCATGAAGAGGACGAGTGGTCGAAACCGTGGGTGCGAGGCGACAAGATCTTACACATTGAATTGAGGCGGTGGGCGCACGTCCTGATCGTGGCGCCCCTCTCGGCCAACACCATGGCGAAAATCGTCAACGGCATCAGTGACGGTCTGCTCCTGAATGTCATCCGGGCATGGGACACGACGGGCCTGATCGACATGCGCAGGAAGAGGATATTTGTGGCGCCGGCCATGAATACTGCCATGTGGCGCCACCCGATCACCAGGAAGCATATCCAAGTGCTGGAGGAGGACTGGGGCGCTGATAAGGACGGGTGGTTCACGATCCTGCGACCTACGGAAAAGGAGTTGGCCTGCGGCGATACGGGCGACGGTGCTATGATGGACTGGAGGCAGATCGTGAGTTACATTGACGAGCACCTGGCACTCGGTATTCAGGATTTTTACGAGGCCAACGGCCAGTGACGACCGGCATGCTATCATGCGCCACTGAAGGTCTGAGTCGTGGATCGAGACTCCTCTTGAGTCTTCCGATGAAGATAGTCTCCGAGCAAGCCGAGAGAGATGACCCCGCCGGTGATCCAGGCACCGTTTCTAAACCACCACCAACAATCTCTGACATCCTTCAAATTCACCCGCCGGACCATGGTTGCCAAAGCCAGTGCACCGCCACCACAACTCCCGATGAAAAAGACTGGTCCTGCTCCAGCAAAATACCCGGCGGCCGCGAGAAGTCCAATCTGAGCAGCAGAGAAGACAGACAGGGCGGTCTTTGAATTGTGCTCGTGTGCTTGAGCGATTGACTTGATGCCCACTTTGACGTCGTCCTTGATGTCCATGTAGGCATAGATCATGTCATAATTGAGGGTCCACGCCACACAGCTGGAATACAGTGCCGCGGCAGCTGCAAGTGCACCAGGGTTCGAGATAAGGTCGATGCCTAGGGCGGGAAAGCCCATGATGGCGCCCCATGAAAAGGTCAACCCGAGAACAAACTGCGGGTAATGTGTAACTCGCTTCGCCAGAGGATATACCGTGACCAGAAGCAGGCTTGGAACTCCATAGTAGAGACAAGGTAGGGGAAATTGTAAGAGCAGAGTCAACCCAGTAAGAAGCTGTGCGCCTAGATATACAATTGCATTTTCAACAGAAACGGCTTTCCGCGCAATGGGTCGTAGTTGTGTACGTTCGACATGTGGATCCAAGTTGCGGTCCCAGAGATCATTTATTGTACAGCCGGCGCCTCGCATGATCAAAGCGCCGGTGAAGAAAAGAGCCGTCGTAGATATCACCTCGAGCGGTGAAGCCATCGGCACAGCCATCGGTGCCGCCAAAAGCGTAGAAAACATGCAGGGGAAGAAGAGGTAGTACGTCCCCGCGGGTTTGTCGAGCCGGATAAGCTCGGCATAAGGAATCCATGATGAGGGTAGTTTCGATATAATGCCAGTAGTGGGAGGTTTGTAGATCGCAGGGAGATCCTGGCCCAACGGACTCGGCGAAACTGAAGTGGCTAGATGTCTCTCTCGACTCGAGGAGCAAACCCGTGCCGGTATGTGTTTTTGTTTCCAGGTTGCGGTTCCATGACGAAAAATCCTTTGCTGATGCCGTCGAGACCCCCTCACAAATGCAAGAGCCCGAGGAGAGGATCGAGAGGCCTGGCAAAGGATCTTGGTCCCAAACATGTCTGGCGGTCTCCCATGGTAGTCTGGGAAAGAGACATTAAAAAACTTCCTGGCAAGGCTGAGAAGAATCCAGGTCACGCTGTCCGTTTTGGGAATGGCGTAGCCTTCCTCTGCAAAGTGACTTTTCCCCAGTGCGCTTCGCGAGATCAGATCCGATGTGAAATCTTTACCTGCGCCAGTCATGGTTGCATGCGGCGGCACTTCACATTATGCTCAGCGCATTGTCACCTCCTTTCACCCAACTCATTTCCTTCGATCTCAGGCCAACCTGAACCTTCATCGAGCAGGCATTCCATGGACAGAGCGTCCACTTGGTTTCCTTCATCACACTGCCCCGCCGCCGTTACGATGTGCATCTCCCAGTCACCTTTGCAGAAGAGAAGGCTTGTACACCTGAGCAAGGGGATCCGTCCTCTTATCCAAGCTGACTGGTCATGCCGTCCACACGACCTTGTGCGGCCTTCGAGCCCATCTCGCCGGATTTCGATCTGAAAGCCCTCGTCGAGTCCCAGCCCAATTTTGAGTGGGTAGTACGCATCCACTGCGACATGATAGATCACCAAGGCCTGGAAAACTTTGAAAAGCTGGTTCTGATTCACGTCATCCTGGGTGGCAAGCCTCTTGTCATCGAGGGCTACGAAGCGCGACTTGACAGATGGACATTTGCACCACAGTGGCTCCGTGACAACTGCGGTTCAAAAGGTATGGTTTCACATTGCTCTCACACTATGTATCATGTCCTCACGGTTCTCCAGTCGAAAATGCGAGAGATCTCACCAAGAAAACCGACGTACCGCTATCGATCGGTCACTACTTAAACCACATGGCACTGTTGACGAACCAGTGGACCCCGCGGAACTACAAGGACCCCGGGCGTCAGCGGATGTATCTCAAAGATATTGACTGCCCGCCTTTGTGGCAAGACAAATTGTCGGATATCATTCCTGCAGCCCTGTTCTATCTCAACGAATCGACAGGTGACGTTGGTGGGTTTGGATCAGTGGACGAAAACGACCTAATCAGGCCCGGTATGAGGAAAGGAAAGGGGATCGCCAGAGCTGGAGACTTGATGAGCAGCCTTCCGAAAGAAATGCGCGCGGAAAATCTCATGTGCTATATCGGCCATGAAGGCACTTATACCCCCGCCCATCGAGAAATGTGCGCGAGCCTGGGTCAGAATATCATGGTCGAAGCTTCTACCGGCCTAGCTGAGGATGGGAAACTCACACAGCCGGGATCCTCGATCTGGTTCATGACCGAGACCAAAGAACGAGAGGTAGTCGCTGAGTACTGGCTTTCCCGCCTTGGTCACGACATTGAGATCGAAAAGCATTTCGCCCAAGTCAACGCATGGAAGAACGCACCATTCAAAACGTACGTTGTCGAGCAGAAGCCCGGTGACTTCATCCTTATTCCTCCACTAGCTCCGCATCAGGTGTGGAACCGTGGAACCAGAACGATGAAAGTCGCTTGGAACAGAACAACCATTGAGACTCTTGAAATGGCAATGCATGAAGCTCTGCCGCGAGCAAGGATGGTGTGCCGCGATGAACAGTACAAGAACAAGGCAATCATTTACTACACCATGCAGAAATACTCGAAACTCCTGCGGCTGGCAGAGAAGTTCAGGCAGAAATCTTCGGGTCTGAAACACAAAATGCCCCGTGACTCGAAAGTCCGGCAACTAGAAAAGGACTTCCGGAGACTGCAGCTTCTGTTCACCGGGATATTAGTGTCGGAGAGCTTCCTGCCTGACCGCATCGAGAAGAAGGTCGAGTATATCCCTTATGACAGCAACATTACTTGTTCATATTGCCGCTGCAATATTTTCAACCGATTTCTCACCTGTCCCAATTGTGTAGGACAGTTGGCGAACGGCGACGAAGACACCTATGACATCTGCATGGAGTGTTATGCAATGGGCAGAAGCTGTGCATGCATATCAAAATTGAGGTGGGTTGAGCAGTGGCCCTGGGGAGAACTTACACAGAAGCACGAACAGTGGCGACAACAGATTCTGCAATATGAAGGCAGAGTGACTGAGAAATCACCCATGCCTCTTAAAATTGAACTGGACAGGCTCGGGAACAAAAGGACCCTGGCCCAGATCTGCCAACTTGAGTTAGCAAAGAGGCCGTTTTGCGATATCCGCCGTCCGCCGTCTCCTGTAACAGGCGACGACCGCGAAGTGGTGGAGGAGGTGGACGCAAATGGGAATGTCAAGAAAAAGAAAAAGATCAGGCGAACTGATAAGTTTCTAAGAGAGCATGCTCGATGCCATGTTGACTTCCACTGGGAACCCAAATGGAAGCAGGCCACATGCACGAAATGTGACAAACATTATTGCTACGGCACTCTTTTTCGAAGATTCGATATGATGCCGCAGGATATCCTTGCTGAGCCGGACTGGTTGTGTCCGAGCTGTCGAAACATCTGTGGCTGCCGTCAGTGTAAGTCCAGGCCCGGTTACAAAGCCTACCACCCATCTGGCACAATCCTTGGGCATAACACCAAGGCAATAGCAGATCCTCGATCGGTTGAAAGCCTCGTGGATTTTAGTTACTCCAACATTGCCTGGATTCAAAAGGCAGGTGATGATTATGGGGACCAGTCCCGTCGTCTGGAAAAGCGTCGGAAAGAGGCAGAGGCTGCCAAAGCTACGACGCCGGAGCTAGGTGAACACTACGTTGACGGTGATCAAGAGATTCATGATGGAGTGGAAGATGGTCTCATTCGGTTGGCGCAACAAGAAGGCATTCCAATCGACCCGATGCTGACAACTGATGGGCCACCCGAGTCCCTCGCAGAGGACGAAGACGATTATGACGAAAACCCAGAAGGAGTAGAGTCGACTCTCATTGACGATCTTACTTCTGAATACGCTATTCCTGAGGGTGGCGTCATCAGAGACGTTGAGCATGCTTACGATCCAACTGAGGCCATCACCTACGATTATCCGGATCCAGAGATCGTGCGTCATGTTCCCGTCCTTGTTGACGAGGAACAAGTGGCCGTGCCTTCAGGGTACGCACCTGGTGGCAGGGATGATAGGGCAGAGATTGAGATGATCGAGCGTAAGCGCAAGCGTGCAAGGCTCGATGACGGCGACCGTCCTTATCATTCCAAGAAAGCTAACGTCGAGAAGAACAAAGTACGGAAGTCGCTCATTGTGAAGTTGCCACTTCCGGCACAGAAACTTGAGGAAATGCAAAAGATGGCAGATATGGCGCGGCAGGCCTTGAATGGGGCGGAAGCTCCTGCACCGGTCATCAGCTCTGATCTGCATGCGCTCAACGCTGCCGAAGGAAATCCTCAAACCGTGCAAAAGAAGATTCGACGAGGTGTTGAAAATGTTGTTGTTGAACAGGATGACGACTTCATGCCCGGTCGGTATCGTGACCGCAGGAAACACGCCGCGGATGGAGCTCCGCGACCACCTCCTGACGCGGAAATTACCAGGCGGCAGACCCGGATGCACAATACCCATTATGAAGAACCCTCAGAGGACGAGTTTAATGAGGTTGTTTCTGAACCTTCTTCTGAGCGCCGCAAGTCCATGAATAAGCCGACAATGAAGGTGGTTAGGTTGGACGACGCCGGCCCGGTTTTCGATTCTTCCGTATCCTCGGATACCGAATCAGCAGGGAATGAGAGCTCTGCCTCAAGCCCTCCGGTTGAAGTTGGACCGAGCGCTTCCACGCCAGCACCACGAATGGCCACGAAAGCTCCCAAACTGACTGTGGTGCAGAGCGTCCATAATATAACGACGACGAGCTCCCCAGCTGACCGGAATGGAAGGCCGGTCTCAGTGGCCTCGTTATCGCCTCTTCCTCAGAAAGCGACACTTGCCAAATCGACCTCAGCCATCTCCCTCTCAAGCCAGTCAAAGGCAGCAGTGGAAGCACAAGCGAATAGACGAGCAAAAATGGCTGCGATCGAGTGGATGGAGAATGAAAGCGAAGACCTGGACGACGTTTGGTCTCAGGAATCGTTCTTGGACAAGCGTACCCCGGGCAACAAAGCCGCTACTCCAGCTCAGACAGAGGTCGCGCCTGCCCGACAAAAAGACGTTGTTGCACCTCCCAAGGCGGTCACGAATAGTAAGAGACAGTCGAGAGGTTCTCTCGCCCCACCGACCGTACCGAAGCGAGCCGTTGTGTCGACCGCGAAAGCCTTGGCTTCGGAGTGGGCTGATAGTGATGATTCGGACGACGGGACACAGACTCGAAAGCCCGGCCAAGCTTGGGTCGCCGTTAATAACGGAGCTGCGAGCGCGAGTCGAGTGATGCCAGCGAAGTCTCTTAATGCTGCTAATGGTCCAAAAAAAAGGGGCAGGCTACCAAAACATCCCTGGTAGAACACGATCGCAGCATGCAGAAAATGGGGATGATGTCCAGAAGAAGCCCGGGGAGTATTTTATGGTTGGTACAGAGTGCGCACGGTATGCTTGTGGATGGTCACGGATTTATGAGTGTTTGGGAGCTTGCAGAGGCCAGGAGCTCGAGGACTTGGAACAAGTTGGAGAATTGACGCATATTGGGACCTTGGGCTTGGGGTGCAAACAGCGAATTGGCGCTGGTGTGTTGAGGTTGACGTGAGCGGGCTGTACATAGGGACATGACCAAAGCGTGCTCAGATGGTGTTGCTGCATGACAATACGATAGCAGAGAGCCATCTTCCCCAGGAGACTCCAGTGCCCCTTTTTCCCTTTGACAAGGCTGCAAACTCCGGAGCTTTCGGGTCGCCAACTCCGATGGTGGTGAAAATGACATCGACGGGTCAAGGCACCCAAGTCGACGGGTTTTTTCTCTTCCTGCGACATGCGACATTCTCCTAACACGCTCACAAATATTTCGATCCTTTGTCAGTCCTGTGGATACTGAGCGTCCTGACTATGGAGAGCATGCGCGTATTCCAGCGCAATGTTGCTCTGCGACAGCTCTGCGCTCAGTCGCGTTTGCCTGCATCACGCCGCGCCATCCATCAGACTCGAGCTCCCCTGCAGCAATCCTTCCGCACCAGACCGACCCTGTTACCCCAACGAGCTCTTTTGAGACGATCGATACACACTCAGCGACCCACGGACACCCCCTCTTTCTCATCGCTGCAATCATGGCGGACGACGCTGAGAGGCCAGCCGTCGCGGCGGCACAATGTTTTTGGCCGCCGCTACAACTCGAACACCAGTTCCAGCACCACGAGTGAGAAACCCTCCCTCAAGCAGCGTCTGAAGACGATGTCCCGCGAGTACGGCTGGACGGCGGTAGGCGTCTACCTGGCGCTCTCGGCGCTCGACTTCCCCTTCTGCTTCCTGGCGGTGCGCATGATGGGGACCGAGACGATCGGGCACTACGAGCACGTCGTGGTCGAGACCTTCAAGTCGATTGTCAAGTGGCCGATCCAGGGCTCGACCCAGGCCCAGATGGCCGCCGACGGAGCAATCGACGAGGCTTCTGCGGAAGCCGGCGTGAGGGAGCTCGAGCAGCGAGCCGCGCAGGAAGGCGGACGCGTTTTGGAAGAGCCGACAAACGATCATGGGTACAAAGCGGCGGAGAAGGCGAACCAGGGTGACAATGCCAGTATGTGGTTTTGACCTGCTTCTCTTTCTTCATTTCTTCTGTTTCCCCGGTGTGAGATACAGCTCGCCGGGGCTGAGAAAATACTAGGACGAGAAAGGCTAACATATTGGTGTCATTAGGTTTATGGACTCAACTTGCCCTCGCGTATGCGGTGCACAAATCCTTTATTTTCATTCGCGTCCCTCTCACTGCTGCAATCCTGCCCAAAGTTGTCAAGACGTTGAGATCATGGGGTTGGAATATTGGAAAGATGCCTCATCGGAAAGCTGTTGGCGCAGGTACGGGCATAAATACCAAGGGGTCAAAGGTCAAACCGGGCGACTGAGAAACCAAACATATCTGCGTCTTCTTTTGGAGGAGATTCAGCCCTCACTCATCTCATTTTCCTGCTCGACGGTAGCTTTGCCATCGTCGTCATGAGAGCAGGTACAAGCTAATGTACAAAACCCACTTTTTTTCAATTCTACCTCTTGCCTCCTGTCTGTTGTCTTTCAACTAGTCAAACCTCTGTCCCTCTAAAGGATCCCTTGTGCCCTCTTTTTCTAATAACTGCACCATGGTGCCATCCTCCATCTGCAGACTCCACTCCAATGTCTCAAAAAACCCGCCCCGGGACTTTCGTAGACTGACAAACTTGGTCTTCGCCTTCCCTCTCGTCCCCTTGACCCAGAAGCTGATGTCGATCGTGCCCTGCATGGGCGACAACTCCCCGCTGATCCAGGGCAGTTTGCTCGCAAAGTAGATTTCGTCGCCCAGCAACTCGCGGACATGCTCGTTGGTGCGCAGGGCGTAGAGGATCGAGTTGACGGTCGACGAGGAGGATTTCTCGTAGTTGAAGATGGCCAGCGACGACACGGTGACGAGCACGATAAACACAGGGAGTGTCTTGAGCCATATTGATATCGGCCGGGTCAGCTCAGGCAGGGCCCGGTCGGGGCGCCGCGAGAGCAGAGGCCCCGACCCTTCGCGGGGTGGAGGGACGAGGGGCCGCACGATCCGGTCGGCGGAAATGTGTGGTGTAGAGGGTGACGGCGAGGACGACGGGGACGCGCGGGATATGCTCAGCCTCCGGGCAGAGATGGAGAAGGAATCGTGCAGGTGGTGGGCTCGCCATATCGCACGGCGGATGGACAGCGGGAGAGTCTGAAGCTGGGAGAAGCTGCAGGGAGCAGGGAGCAGTTTCCTCGCACCCATGACGGCGGCTTCGAGATTGCTGTTAAATGGCCGGTGTTTGTATTCTCATGCAAGACGTGGTCAAGTAAACATCTCGGATTGTTGGAAGTTGAACTGGCATGCACTTACTTTGCGGATGGAGAAAACTGCTTTCCCCATGTGGTTCGATGCTAGAGCGTGAATCGAGGCCGCTTTAACATGCGCTTGAACCCGAGCCTCACTAGCCTTATTCTTTCCTCCAAACCTTGAGCAGCTCACCAGCTATGAAGCCTGGCAGCCCCAGACTTCTCGTATTAGCCCAGCCTCGCAACCTTGAAGGTATGTATCAACGGCACGGGCCTTTCGCTTCAACTTGAACGTCCATGTGTCCGAGCCTCCTTGTCCGTTCGTCGTTGTCTACCAACGCTCCTTCACCTCCATCGTCAGGGTCCATCTGCGCAAGCCACTGCCTTCAAATAACAGGTTGGATGATGTCTTTCCTCCCTTCACTTGCGACATCTCAATGGTTGCTTGGATGATCTCCCGATCTGGGCAGTTTCATCAGGAAAGCTGAGCTGTTCGCAGCGCCATACAGAGGCCCAGACCCCATACTCCGCGCATGTGGCTTGCGGACTTTACGTCAATTTTCTCAGGGTAACTGGTGCTTCCTCTCCCCAGAGAATGCCTCTTCAGACCTTCTATTCTGCCAGGGCTGAAATACGCCACTCCATCTTGAAGGAGTACTGTGTACTGGTCGCCCAGGTGTCCGTGGCTAGCTGAGACCTGGAAGCCAATGCCACTCGCTCCTCGAGGCTTGGGCCTTCAAGGCTGCACTCAACCCCGACTAGTCAAGTTCGAAGCAAACGGGCGGTGACGGGACAGTGAAATCTATTCGCCCGGACTCCCTTTTTATACGAGGTAGGTAAATACTCGAAGACCTCGAGCTGAGATGCACCTGCAGGGTGCATGTATGCGTCCGGATACGGCAACAAACATGATCAGGCTGGACAAGAACTTGGCCAAATATGGCTGAGGCGCGCAACAACAACAGCTGAACATGGCATTCTCGATCCTTGTCGATGCTGCAATTTGACAGTTTCGATCACTTTCAGACTGAAGCTACTCGCTCACTAACAGGGTTCTGCTCATTTGCTTGCCTCTATTTCGACAACTCAGTTGATCCACAAATTCTATTCGCCAGCATCAACCTTGCTATTCTCGGTGGTTGAATTGTCATCGGACGTGAAAGGCTTCATACTGCCCTAGAAGGCGAGCCTTCTGCACTACATGGAAATGCCGCCTATATCTAGGCTGGCTGTCTCTTCACATCCACAGGTTCCCGACCACTCACTCACAAACGTCTGTGCAAAAAGAGATCGGTCATCTTCATATTGACAACGTCCTCGCCAATGCCTGACGCTCCGCCATTGACTGTCGTCGTTCCCGATGCAGGTGTTCTTCAAGACCTCAACGCCGGATCGTATGCGCTTTGTGTGGGCTACTTCGACTCGACCGAGGGCTTCAATGAACCACCAACCTACCTGACGCAGTTTCAACCCGCTGATGGCAAAGGTCAGTCACATCATTTTGTCGTCACTCGTCTTTTGTAAGTAGTCAGTCGATGCCCTAACCTGCGCCCGATTTAGGCTTTGAGTCCCCGATCGAAGTGCAATTCAACCTTCCATCACCCGACAACTTGAAGTACTTCATAGGGTTCTACAAGAAGAATGGTATGCCTCACAGTCCTCATATTATCTCTATCATTACTGGCTTCGAACCACTTTTTCGTTCTCGGGGACGTTTCAGTAGTGATGATCAAGCTTCTAACCTGCCGCGCTCTGGCCAGGCGATACCTTGTACGGCTTGAAGTCAATAACCCCGGGGAGCCTCTACGAAATCCCCCAGGAGCCGAGCCAATTGCCAGCCGACAAAGACGCAATAGTCTACTCTACGAGCGAGGATTCCACATGGGTTCGTCCGAAATGGATCGACCCCAATGGATTCGGAGTCCTAAACCGGGTTGGTGTTCGGATTGTGCTCTATCGAAGCCCGCCAAACTCTTCAAACGATTGGACACCAAACACCACGATTGACCCAGCCACGCCCGTCTACAAGAGCTACCCCTTGTGGGTTCCTGGCACGGGTCTTTTGCTGCCCAAGTCGGTCCACGACCTCAGCGTGTGGTTCCAAAACTTGAAGTTCGGCGACGATGACGTCGAAGCCAAGGACCAGTCGTTCAAGTGCAAGGTCGTGTATGGCCAGGGCCAAGCGAGCAGGTCGATCACCTATCCAAATGACTGGCCGACTCTTCCCGTGCCAGTGTAAGAGTCGAAAATAGGCGGCACGGGGACAACTGAAACGTCGTAGAAGTCCATGCATACCACAGAGAGACATTGCTCTCCGTCACGAATTTACTATAGTCATCCCATCCGATGCAGCATCATAATTCATAGGAAATTTGAGATACCGTTGGTCAGAACTTGGGGTGCTCTCGTCGGAGGGGTATGGGCCTTTGATATGCTCCGATTTGGAACAAAAATCTTGACCCAGACGTGTCTGGATAAAGCACCGCTCTGGCTTCTTTATATCGTGTCCAAGAACTAGTACATGAACCAGAAAAATGTGTCTGCGGAGGATTTGGGCGAAGGTCTCAAGGCTACACGCGACTACCTACAATTAAATGATGCCTCGATGTCGAAGCCGTGCTGTGCTGCCACTGACAATTCTGGACCGGCAGAAAGGTCTGTTCTTTGAGATCCGCAAATCAATTCGTTGAATTCTTCTTCTGCATTCTTTCGCTGAGAGAGGCCCAGCATGTGGTAGCACTATGAATCCCCATCACTGAGGTACCGTCTAAGCTCTGATATCCTGACCGATCTTAATACCCCTGACGCACTTATTGTCCATTTACTCCTGGTAGCGCCGCCTCCATATCCAACGAAATTCGCAGCCTCTCCCGCTCCGGGGTGCCAGCACGGCGCACCTACAACGGGATAAAGTCGTCCTGGTGGCTGAATGGTCGTTCTTTGTCCATGGGACCCACCTCATTGTCATCATCAGCGCGAGGAGCCACGGGAGTGACGAGATCCAGTCCATTGGGGGTTTCCTCCGTTGGCGATCCCACGAGAGTCGAAGGCCTCTGGGTGCCAGAACTGTGTAGCGGGCGTCCAATCTCCACACCTCCCGCTTGGTCAACGTGAGGATGCGGGCATCTGAGATTGTAACAGATGCCGGATCGAGCATGGTCACGGCACTGAGGGAGATGGCGATGGCGACAGCTTGCGCCTCGCTCACAGTAGCCAAAGGATGCAAAATCCAAACACGGCGCGGCCCAAGGCTCTACCTGAGCGTGGGAAAAGGGACAAGGGGATCGATTGCACCTTTTAGCAAGGAAATATTTGCACGTTGGCAACGTGTTTGGGGTGGGGACGTGATTGAGATTACAGTTGCTGCCTCGGGAACAGTATCGATTGTGTATGACAGAGGGGCAAAGAGAAACTTTCATGGGGTCGTGGACATGGGGACAATGCGTGCCATACGTGCAATAACCTGAATGAAAAGGATTAGTATCTCGGGCATTTATCTTGCTCACCGGGTGGACCCCTATACCGCTGAGACTGTATTGCTGACATTGGCTCTTCTCAATGATTGGCCTATTTCTTTCCATTAGTACGGAGCGCATCTCAAAAGTAGGGGTTTTTGCGCAGGAGCTATGCCGACCTAGGTGTGTCTGTGGATTTCTGTCGCTGAATATGAAGTGGTGAATGCTGGTCAAGCCTTGTTGTGTGACGCGGCTCATCTGTCCGCATGCCTAGGCCAAAATCCGAAGGTTGTTCTGGCGCTCGAAGGGGCTTAAGGATTGAATGGTAGGTTTCATTTGGCGGGCCAAGTTCGGAGCTGCCACATCTGGTCGGGCTCTCTGAAAGGGATGCACTGACTCGAACATCATCGACCGAGTGATCTACAAAACTTGAGAGGGCTCATAAGAATAGGGCACATTGACATACATTCACTCTCACCGGAGGCCTGTGTCTGCTGATCGATCTCGGGAGCCATGTGCTGTCCAGTCAAACCAGGGATCGAGGACAATGAGTCGTCCTCGACAGTTGGGGGTTTGGAAACCGCAACTTTCGTTCCCTCTTTCGACTCTTTGTGTGCCAACCAGTTCAGAACTCCGATATGGGGCCATCGCAGAACCTGCTTCAAAACGCCGGAAGTTTTCTGCCTGACTGCAGCTATGAATGACGGCTTCGGATATGGACCAACGCTTTCGGACCATCGTATTCTGCCCTCTGCTTTGAATAGAGACGACTTGTGTAGCCGGGAGACATTGTTGCTCTGAGGAGTAACAGCGTCTGTGTCCATTTTCACCTGATCTGGATAATATCGTTAGCGTCCTCGTCGGGCAACGTTCGCTGTTCATGATGTACCTTTGGGGTGCTCTCTATCAGGATCCAGGGCAGCTTCATACATGGTTGATGTGTCCAGGAGGGTCAAATGAGAACAGACAAATTGGCTGGGTCATGAGGCAAGAGATCAAAGACAAGTAAAACAATCCAGATCAGAGAAAGTCTCTCTTGAAAGTGTGGTCAATATAAGAATGATGCACCTCGTAGTGCGCGAAGAAGACATGGACAAGGCTGCGCTTACCCCCTTTGGATGGCCAGCCTTGAGCAGGCATGTTTGCCGACTGGTCAGCCTCGCTCCACCTCTGCTTGTGAAATTTGGGTCGGAGCTCCAAACTAACTCTGTGCCCAAGTGTCTTTGTACATCAATGCTCAAGACAATGAGTTGATCAACGAGAGGCAAACGTCGGGGCGTGTCTTCTAGAGCCGCTCAACATGCTACAACCCCGAATACCTTTCCGGTCGCTGTGCAGGAGATGTCAGCTTCCGTCACCCAGCTTGCGCAGGACCTACGCGCAGGTCCAAGTCATTGACCCCGTGCACCCGAGCGGTTCAGTCACAGAACCTCCCAGCACAGATCTCCCTCTCGCTCAAGCTGATGACCGAACCTCACTCTCCAAATTCGAAGTTCGCCTACGCCGATACACTCCTCGAACGCCGGGTATTCGACATTTGGTCCGTCCATTGAACGAACATTTATGGAAAGGCCGACCGCACTTTTCCCTCACGTTTCCCAAGAAGGGTCATGGCAAAGGTGGCCGAAATCATACTGGCCATGTGGTGGTTAGACACCGTGGAGGTGGACATAAGAGAAGGATAAGAATTGTCGATTTTGCAAGGCGTACCGGCGGCAGGCATCTTGTCGAGCGAATCGAGCACGACCCCGGCCGTACTGCTCATATCGCCCTCGTCAAGAACCTCCAGACCGAGGAAAGGAGTTACATTCTAGCGGCAGAAGGGTTGCGAGCTGGTGACACTGTCGAGAGCTACCGGTCCGGTCTCCCGCAGTCACTCATTGACGAAATGGGTGGACATATCGACCAGGGTGTCCTAGCGTCCAAAACCGCACACCGGGGCAACTGTCTGCAGTTGGGAATGATCCCTGTCGGCACCCCCATATTCAACATTACTCCCACGAAAGGCGACATTGGGAAGATCTGCCGAAGTGCAGGAACACATGGAATCATTATCGGCAAAGGGGAGGACACGGTGCAGAAAGAGATGATGAAGTTGATTGGTGACAGTGGTGACATGGATCTGTCTTCGTTAAGCACGGATCAATTGAGAAAGTTCGAAAAAGCGGCCAACTATGTTACGGTGCGCTTGTCCAGTGGTGAGGTCCGACTCATCGACAAAGACGCTGTAGCAACCATTGGTGTTGCAAGCAATGTCAACTTCAAATATACCTCTCTGGGCAAGGCGGGTCGATCGCGCTGGCTCAACATTCGACCAACTGTGCGAGGTGTGGCCATGAACGCAGCAGACCATCCGCACGGTGGTGGTCGAGGAAAATCCAAGGGTAATCGCATCCCGGTGAGCCCCTGGGGAGTTCCGGTAAGTGTTTTTCTGTCGCAGTGTTCATTTCATCGTGCTGACCCGTCATCAGGCGAAATCCGGCTACAAGACGCGAGACAAGCACAAAGTAAACCCTCTCGTTGTCACCCAACGTCCCCGGAACCAGGGACGACGCAGAAGAGGTTATGCATAGATTAGCACATGTATCAATACGAGGTCTTCCTGGCATAGACGCACTGTAAATGCCCCTCCCGGACACTGGCCTGTCTTTGGCGGCCTAGCAATTGTGGTTGTAGAACTACTTTAGATTTCTCTCCGTTCACCTCTCTCAATGTGTAGGGTCTCTTGAAGGCGCAAAGCTCTTGGACTCGTGAACTTGGAACAAGGACTCCAGCTAACTCGTCGAACAATTTGCGCAGCCAATTAACGAAGATGCTCTAATCGGGCCAAATAGGAGGCGACAGGCCTAGGTTCCCACGTTCCGCGCCTAAGGATAACTTTAACTGGGGCGCCCTGTGGCTTCTGGGGTTCGAGTAGTAGGGAGTCCTAGGTACCTAGGTACGGAGGCAAGGAGGGCACCCGCAGAGCTGCCCCCTGGGCCCCCAGGCGCCTAAGCCCCGATTCTTAGTAATCCCCAGCTGTTCGTTCTGCCCACTCGTCGTGCCGCTGCCCATTATTATCGAGGTGCCTCTATCACGGGAAACGTGCTAGCAGGTCTGTGAGTGGCAATTTCCGCCTCGCTGAGAACTCTACACGACGATGAGGTGCCCTTTGACCCAAGATTTGTTCTAGCGGGCTGATTCATGGCCTCACTTAAAGCCTCTCTCGATACTCGCGTATCTCGTAAATGCTTCTTACGGAAATGGACAATTAGTCATGGACACAGAAACAGAATGGTCACAACAACTCTCGTCGATTCCACGAGCGAAGCGCCGATCTCGCGTTCAATCGGCCTGCCAGAGATGCCGGAGACAGAAACTGAAGGTGAGTCGACTACTCGCGCCCTCTGTTATCCATTCTCATCTAATATCGATGGCTAGTGTGATCAAGAGCGACCTTGTTCGTTGTGCTTGAGGTCCGAGGTCCCTTGTATATCTGAGTCTAGGCAAAGGTTAGTCACTCTTCTTACGTTGCCTGCTCCTGGGGGATCAAGGTTCTGGTGGGCTAAGGAAGCGATACTCGGATTCAGGCGCAAGAAATCGAGGCTTCATTCCCCGGACGCAGATAGTGGTCAGAGCGAGAAACAGAACGGGATTGTCCCTCCAGTCTCGCTTCATGCCACAAGTTCCTCCCCCCAATCACGGTTCAGCCATGGCGAGGATCAAGAGAACAGTTCGACTCCTGGTCAACAAACGAATAGTCCGGCGAAAATCAAAGCGCCGGTTAGCCTCGACCGACTTTCAGCGACAGATCCCGAAGCCTTCAACCAGAGAATCTCATCAGCGGGACTGACACAGGAGGTCAGTTTGCCGGACTGTCTGTGGGTCGGGTCATGCGACTGACATTGCGTTTAGATCATTGACAACTTCAGCCCCGAGATCATCCTCGAAAGCTCTACATCTGCACTCCCCGGGGGTGTGGGTAGTTCGCAAGGAGCGTTCGGAACATCTCAGGACGATATCACGATGGAACAGCTGCTGGGCCTCGAATTGCCTTCTAAAAGGGTGACAGACTATTTTCTAAACACCTATCTCGACGCGGTACATTGGTTCATGATGCTTTTTCACGAACCCACATTCCGATCCTCCTACGAGAGGCTGATGGCATCGAGGAGATTCTCGCGGACGAGGTCAAACCAGGTCATCTTCATTCTTCTGGTCCTGTCCATGGGTGCACATTACGCTTCGGACGACGACGTACGGCAGAAGTTTCCTACCTTCCAGCTCGAGACTTTTCGAAAGCTATCTCTCAAAAAGGTGGAAGACAGCTTGCACTCCCTGTACGATGCTGCAGACCTCGAATCTGTCCAAGTCTGTGTCCTTCTGGGATCATATTACGTCTATTACGGTCGCCCCAACCTTGCATTTGTTGTTCTAGGTGCCGGGCTAAGATGTGCCCAACTCATGTTGCTGCACAGAGAATCAGCCTGGCGAGGTCTGTCGGAGATTGCGAAAGAAGAGCGCAGACGAGTCTTCTGGGCTCTGTTTATCTTCGATCGGTAAGTAGCGGAATTGGAAGTCAGCACCTTTACTGATTTAAAATATAGATTTGCAGCTACAATATTTGGTCGACCCTGTGGTATTCCAATTGGCGAAATTGACATCAAGACCCCAGAGAACATCGGCGACACCACTGTGCAGCATCCATCATTCCGCTCAACCGCGACCATGCCAGATGGAACCGTGGAGCCGGTTACCACATTTGCCTACTTGAAGTACAAGATCAAGTTTTACCAGATATCTTCGCCCATCATCGGTGACCTATATTTTCATCGAAGTTCCAGTGTGTCGGAGTTGGCACTCAAGGTCTATCGAATTGATAAAGAGCTGTCTCACTTCTTCAGGTCTCTGCCGCCGGAGCTGAAATTGGAAGATCTGTGTCGGAACAACGCGGAACCCGTGACGGCTAATAGCAGGCCTTTTATGTTACAAGCACTGGCTCTTCAAATTGCGTATGACAATGTACAGATCCTGCTACACCGCCCGTTACTATCTCAAGATCTGCGAAACTTCAAGTCAGACGCAGGAACTTCCGGATCCCAAAGTTCGACGTACTCCGCCGGACAGATCGACTTTGCCAACGACACCAAATTGTCACATCGACATGTACATGAAATCCTACTTGCCAGCAGAGATAATTGTTGGGAATCTGCAATCAGGTCTTCGAAGCTGGGCGATTACCGTCAATGCTTGATCTCTGCACGGGATAGTCACGCCGCAGCGTTTCTCGGAATCAATCTTTTCACAGCTGGCATGGTCTTGTGCGTAGTGGCTCTCTCGAGGCCACTGTCCTCAGAGGCGCAAATGGCCAAACAGGCCGTTGCTCGGATCATGTCCCTCTCGCGGTTCTTATCAGGCAGAGCCCTCCTCTCTGCGCAAACATCAAAGATTCTGAAAGACCTTATTCGATTGATTGGAGAGAAAGAGATCAAAGCCATGCTTTCGGAATCAGAAACCTCCCAGAACATGGCCACTTTATCAGGAACGAGAGCCAGAGAAATGGCAGGCTCCTCCAATGCAACACCTGGTCCAGCCTTCGGTGATCCAGAATACCCCGAAGAAGTCGCCGCGAATCCAACGACGACACGGATAGAGGGTGAAGCTGTTCCTTTCACGCTTGATCAAGCCGAAACTTCCATGGACGATTTTGACTTCTCTGGTTTCGAGAACATAGATTTCAACAATGGCTTACTGATCATGCAGCAAGGTAAGTACCACCGACCTCGTCATTCTCCTGTGTCTCTTGAGCTAACACACAGTGCAAGCGATGTTCCCGGAAGTTTCTGTGCAGCATACAGAGAGATCAGATAATGACGGAATAAACCAAAACGTCGCCCAATACAGCGCGGACAATTCCTACACCAACCAAACAAGCGGCAATGATATGGGTCTCTTAGGTACTGATCTAAACATGATGAATACCGTTGGGCAGACATGGCTTTGGGATTCTGCTACGTGGTGATTCACCAAGTATCATACGCACAGCTATGTCATCCTGGTCGTCCTGAAAACAGATGGGAACGCTCCTAGTGACCGGACGGCTAGCCGACGACCAATAATTGAAAAGGAGATGCAAGCTGCCTTGCCAGAACGTGGATGAAATAAGGCGGAAGTCGCGGCAATCGTAGAATTCTTACGGGTCCCAGGCCCTAATTTCACAGAAAAACACATTTTGACGAATTATGCATGTGTTAGAAACAAATACGTAAATTTGCAGGGTTGACTGGTCTGCATCAAGCGAGTTCTCTACAAGCATTCAGCCTTGCCGATGTTCAACAAGGCTGTGCTCGGGAGACCTTCCTTCCAGAAAGATGATGTTACAAAACTCTCAAAAAGTTTTTGTGGTTTCGAAGAAACTACTATTGAATAGCCACTCCTGAGGGTTTTGGTGTTGAGAAATTCTTCATTGGCTTACTCCCTGCTATAGAGCCCGACCAGGCCCGTAGCCAACATGGCCAAAACCAAGACGAAAGCAAATTCCCGGCAAAAAGACATCCTCCGCTCCACGACCTCCCCGCTCGTGAAAAGCGTTCCCAAAAAGTCGCAGAAGTCGATTGAAGACCTTCTCACGGAGGCCGCCGAACTCCTCGAACAGTCTCAGCCCGAACTGGCGCTCCCGCTTGCCGAAGAAGCGCTAAAGAGGCTCGAAGCCGAACGTCAAGAACAGCATGCTCCCAAGGAGGACGAGATCGATATTGACGACCTGCTCTCCCTGGCCGCACAAGGCGTACCTACCCTGCCGTCTGTCCTTACACTGAACGCCGAAATCCAAGTTGCACTAGGAGATGTCGAGTCCGCACGACGAAACTTCACTCGCGCGACGCACATCGATAAAGACGGGGCACTTATATCGGCGGAGCCGTGGCTATGGCTCGCGCAGCTGTGCGAAGAAGGCGGGGCCGAGAGTATCAAGTACTTTGAACAGGCGTGCGAGGTGCTCCGGAATGAGATCGAGGTCCTCGAAGAGGCGGTCAACGAGATGGATACCGGTTCCGACGGGGATGCGGGGACGAAGCGGGTGCTCGACGAGAAGAAATCGAAGCTGGCAGATGCGCTCTGCGCCATGGCGGAGGTCTACATGACCGACCTGTCGTGGGAGAACGACGCGGAGTCGCGGTGCGAGTCGCTCGTCACGGAGGCCGTGGCCGTGTGCCCCGAGTATCTGAGTGCGGGCGTGCTCCAGACATTGGCGAGCGTGCGGATCAGCCAAGAACGGATAGAGGACTCTCGAACGGCGCTGAAGAGAAGTCTTGACATCTGGTGGAAGGACGTGTCGTCTACCTCGAGCGACGAGGGTCCCAAAGAGAGCGGCAGGGCAGAGGGCGGGGAGGAGGGCACCGTCGTGGGAGGAGGAGAAGATGGCCGCAAGCCCGACTTCGCGACCCGCGTCTCCCTCAGCCGCCTGCTCATGGAGGTCCAGCTTGAACCGCTCGCCATGTCCGTCCTGGAGGGCCTCGTCCGCGAGGACGACCAGAGCGTCGAGTGCTGGTACCTCGGCGGCTGGTGCCAGGTGCTCATCTCCCAGAAACCCGACGCCGACGCGGTCCCCGAAGCCGCGGCCAAGTGCCACGAGACCGCGAAGCAGTGGCTGGAGAATTGCCTCCGGCTGTACCGTGTGCTGGGGTACGAGGACGAGCGGCTCCGGGAGCACGCGGTGGAGTTGGTGCACGGTTTGAACAAGGAGTTGGGTGTCGAAGGCGAGATGGACGAGGAGGAAGGCGACCCCTGGGAGGATGTGGATGACCAGGACGATGAGGAGGAGGGGGACGACGAAGACCTTGAGATTGAAGGCGAGGGGGAGGACGAGGTCGGTGGTCATCCTGGCGCTAGGGCTTGGGATGAGGACGTGGAGATGACCTAATTCCGCCATGTAGAATGCCTCGTCACGATAAAACAAAACGACAGCAGCGACCTGGGAGGTCATAAAAGGGAACCAGGACGGTTTTCATGACGAATATTGACGACCCGCCTGTGTACGTTGAGGACATCAATTTTGCACATTCCTCTTCCCGTTGATGACAGCTCCTATATCATCTGAATTTCTCCAAAGCATCCCGCCCTGCTATGTCTGGGTATTGAAGACACGCGTAAAGGTCTCTCTTGGTGTCTCTGGCTTGAAGTCAAAGAGCCCGTTATCCAACTTGCCAACCCCATCCGCAACGCCATATCCACTGGCCAACAAAGGCTTGATACTGTACATCATCTCCGACAAATCATCCTCGTTTGCTCTGGCCTGTTCTTCGAGTTCCTTCGCCGCGGAGACATCCACCCAGGTGATTTCATATTTGACTCCTCGAACCTGCTCCAATTCGCGAATCAGGTCTTCGATCTTGCCCGTCCAGCCTTGCACCCGCAGTGTGCGACCTGGGCCTTCGAACGGGATCCGTAGTGAGTCGATGGTGTACCGCGCAATGTCGGGGATACTCGTTACACCAATCCTCCTACCAGGCTCGCCATACAGTTTGGCCGTGAGCTTCTGATGGTCAAACCCATAGAACTCATCGAGCGCCCACTCGGTAAAAATACCAGTGACCATGAGCGTGTATTGGAAATTAGGTTCTTGAGCGGCTTTGGCGCGTAGATAGGCCCTCACGGCTTGTTTGTCGCGGAAATAGCGCAGGTCCTGAATCTGGCGTTGCGAGATGTCGCTGTTCCACTCCGAGGCGTACCAATGCTTTACGCCGGCGGAGACGGCAACTTCAACCATGGCAGGCTGCAGGACCATCAGGGGATTGCCGACTGCCGATATGACATGTGTGAAGCCTGCACGAATTGGTCAAAATGCAGTCATGGGAAGGGAGGTTTTGTCTCCGGATGCGGACCTTGATATGACTTTGCGTCAAAAAAGGAACCAACAACAACTTCAACGCCAGAATTGCTGAATTTGCTTGCTCTATCAGGAGTTGCGAGAACGGCGATGCGCTTGAACTGATGTCTCTGCCTGATAAGCTCATCCAGGAGAGGCTTTCCGAGAGCGCCGCTTGCACCGATCAGGAGGATTGAAACGTCTGCCATGTTCTGAGACTTGATAGTGAGCTAGGGACCAATATTGATAGTATCTTCGACTTGAGTTGAAGTGACCATATTGGACTCCCCAGGAAGCAAGGCTTGTATTTGTACTTTTTATGGCATACACGGTACGATTGACGCAAGAGTTGTTGACGTTTGTAAGGTACATCCGCCTCTGGTTGAATTGATAATGCGGGAAAGCCACATACCCTTGTCTGCTGAGTTATCCAGGTGTGAGACTTAAAGCTGAGACCTCTGGTTGCATACTGACCTATTACGGCCGCACCTGTCGTCCAGCCTCGACTCAAGTCACGTTTCTTTCCTAATTCGGACTGTGGTATATCAAATGACGGCATTCCTTTCAGGCGCTCCCAGACAGAAAAGATGACTAATAGTAGGCAAGCGTCGCTCGATATTCACGGCCGTTTGAGATAGGCTTGCTGCATCTAGACGACTGTCCGATCTTTGGAATGCTCCCGAAAAGCTAGGGAACCGTTCGTTCATCTGCTCGAATCTTGCCGTACTCGCTCGGTCCTGCTCAGCAGTTCGGTCGCAGAGAGTGTGCCAGAGTAGTTGAGAGCCCAGTCCGTGATAAATGTTGTCCGCTGCCTAGGTAAATCACACTCATTTCGAGAAACGCAGGATATTCGTTGGTGAGCATGATAGCATGGAAGCAGGCATGGCGAGGTCTCGTTGAGCAAGCTCCAATCTCGGATGGTGTGAAGGTCGCTTGAGTGAGTCTGATCGATCAATCTTCCTGCCATGCACTCTTTTTCACCACCTCCTGAGACCTGGAGCTTCCGATGCCCACCTTGACCTTCGACCAGTCACGCTGCATAAGGTGATCACCTTCTCTTGCTTCCGACCTGCTTTTCTCCAGGTAGAAACGGCCACTCTCATAGCAACCCAAGTATAGACCGCTGCCAAGAGAGGTCCAGCAAGCTCGGAGAAGAGCCCCTCGGAACAGGCCTCGGGTGCCTTCGGTCTTAAGAATATCTCTGGCCACGGTGAATCCGCTTTTGCGCGACCCCTGAACACCTTCCAAGAGGAATTTAGATGCTTTCCCTTTGGGGTCTGCTTTCGGGCCGTCGTCACCAGATCCTGCAGCAAGCATGATTCTAGTCTTGACCACGTCGATCGGAGTCGTGATCCACGCAGCCCCGCTTCCAGCGATAGCGGCACTCATCGCCGTAACACGCGCGCGCTCAGCTATTCCATCGACGGGATCCCCGCCTTTTTGGTTCTTCCGCTTTTGCATGAAATATCCTTTCAGAAACTCAAACGTAGGGAATTGGAGAGCGGTAAACGGCAGGTTTCTCGCAGCCAGCGCGGTGTACCCTCTCCATAATCTTGAAGGATTCTTTCTGAAATGCCTGAAAACTTCCAAGGAGGTAGATGTTCTCTTCCCTCGAGCACTAAGCATTTGAGCATTTTGCTTGAGGACTTCCGCGGGAGTCAGGATAGCGCAGCTGACAAGCTCAGCACCACCACTCGCCGCAGCATGGATCGCAGGCTGAGGAAGGAATATCGTGGAGTTTGGAGGAACTGCTTCCGAAATACCGTACTTCAAGGCTTCGTAGGTTGTAAAGAATGCGCCTGACGAGGGAATGGTAATGAGGATGACGGAACCAACGCCTTGATAGAGACCGCGGAATAGAGAAGGTTTCGTCTTGCCACTCGCATCCTTGTAGAGCTGTTCATAGTGTTGTGATTGGAGACGTGTCTTGAGAGTGTCGAGGGGATAGACGAGCAGATCGACGGTGAACGCAGCAAATGCACCAGCCTATGCAAGATGTCAGGCGAAGGAATGAAGCTGGATCTGATGCCACTCACAAACCAGATATCAAGACTGGTATTATTAGACATGGAAGAGACGCGCGCAGCAACGGGATGAGGTCTATATACTCCGTTAAAGAAAGGAAAACAAAAGGTGAACTGGGTGGTCGACCAAGTATCATCAATCGGCGGACAAATAATTTTTGGAGAGAACGTCATGCACCTTCCAGCTCCGAGGAGGGTTCTCCGACAAGGCTGCGGCTCAGCCTCGTGGCTGAAATTGTGCTTTGGGCGTCCGCAGTTGCAATCAACCATTACCTGGTGTAATTAGCTTGCTGCAGTAGTTCCTGGCACTAGCGAGGGGCTCCCGTGCCAAGATATACTCAAAAATACTAACACTTTCCACCCAGAAGACGTCCTGTCGACAGAGAGAAATGAACACTCATTATCCACGTGACTCTCGGCTCACTTTCCTCTCCCACCATCACCGCCGCCAAAATGTCCCTCCCCACAAAGAAGTCGGGCAGAACTCATCCCATACGAATCTACATCAAACCCGCTGCAGCCATGGCGTCCGTACAGGAGTACGTCCCTTTGTGCTCTTTTCAGTACTGGCCAGATCACTGACAATCATGCAGGAAAGAGACGCAGGTGAAGGCGGTCCAGCTCGAGGCGCTGGTAAGTGCAATTTCTTTTCATTCCGCCCCCAGAAGTGACTGACAGGATGAAAAGGTCGTCATGAAAGTGATCAAGCACTGCGCAAGTCGCTTCCCCACCGTCGCAACCGGCTCCCTTGTTGGCATGGATAACAATTCTGGCACCCTCGAGGTGACCAACACATTCCCCTTCCCTGTTGTGGATCTGCCACCCGAGGCTCAGTTCGACAACCAACCGCAACACTTCAACGCTGCTGCCTCCGCTCCTCGCGCGAAGGCCAATACCGCCTACCAAGCCGAGATGATCCGCATGCTGCGTGAGGTCAATGTCGACGCGAACAATGTGGGGTGGTACACGAGCGCAAACCTGGGAAATTTTGTCAACGCGAATTTCATCGAGAATCAGTACCACTATCAGAAGGAATTGAACGAGAAGACCGTGGCACTGGTGCATGATGTCAGTCGTAGCTCTCAGGGGATCCTGAGCATTCGCGCCTTCCGACTGTCACCGCAATTCATGACTGCATACAAGGAGAACAAATTCACCACCGACAAGTAAGTAATGCTCCCATGCTTCGCTCAATTTTTGAAAGAGCCTCAATGCTAACGACCACTGAACAGTCTCCTCAAGTCCGGTCTCAAATACTCAGACATCCTCGTCGAAGTCCCTGTCTCGGTCCACAACTCCCACCTTGTCACGACCTTCCTCCACCAAGTGCCCCGGATGCTGGCCTCAGGCGTCATGAAGCCTCCCAGCTCTGTTGACGAGATCGAGAATAACCCCATTGTCAAGAACGACACCCTCGCACCATCCTTCGAGTCACTTTCGATCTCCATTGACCCCTACCTCTCTCAAACATGCGACAACCTTCTTGACAGCATTGAGACCCACCATGTTGAAGCCAACAATTTCTCGTACTATTCCCGCGCTCTGGCCCGCGAGCAGGCTAAGATCCAGCAGTGGCAGCAGAAGCGCAAGGCGGAGAACGCGGCGAGAGCACTGTCGAAGCAGCCACCTCTGCCAGAGGATGAGTGGCAGAAATTGTTCAAGTTACCTACCGAGCCGAGCCGTTTGGAGAGCATGTTGAATAGTCGCCAGGTTGAGCAGTATGCCCGACAAGTCGATGGCTTTGTTGCAGGGACCACAGGGAAGATGTTTGCTGTTCGAGGGAACCTGTTGCCTGGTGAAGGGACCGAGAACAGCCTGCCCCGAAATGAATAAGTCGGGAGATGAGCGTAATGCCATCAGTACGAACGCCATATGTTGCAACTCCTCGTGATGGCAAAGAACAGCCACCAGCATGTGCTAAGTGGAGAGGAAAAGAGAGTGAGCAGAGCCAAGAACTGATTGAGCCCATGACTCGCACTAATTCGAGGAAGGTCGAGCTGACTGACCGCTTGACCGGGCTTGGAATATGTGACGAGGTGGGCGAAACGAGGCGAATCAAAGCTATGAATTCGATGCGAAGTGATGCGCAATGAAACCGAAACCGAGCACAGCGGGTACGGAGTGCAAGATGAGCAATGAAATGAAACACATGACAACATGGGTCGGATGTGACTTGGACTTTCCTGCCTCTGCCACTTCTGCTCCGAGCGCGCCATACATTCTGACTGCGTGGGATGCCACAGTTTGGGAGGATGGTGATGATATGAAGGGGCGTTTTGGTGTCACGGACCACCCTGAGGAGGCGCTCCAGCGCCTTTGCAGCTGGGTTCCGGCTAAAGATAAAGGGGCAAAAGTACTTTTTGTATTTAAGCCAGCCATGTGGCCGGTTTTAGGACGATGGAGGCTTTCGTATGCCAAGCTGCCAGTGGCAGAAACCCGCAGGCCTTGCTTCGTTACACCTTTCAGCTTGAACATGGAAGAGAGATAGAGCTGATACAGAGCAAAGAACAGTCGGCGATTCAGTTGATCGCCGTACACACCTGTTACATTCTTGTGTTTAAATATCGACTCTCGTTTCTCTGACTGGAGGAATCACCGTCGGCCTCTCACGAAGAAGGGCTGTAGCAATGAATCTCTACAACGCCCTCGGTTGGCTCGAGCTGGGGAAAGTTGTAGATCTATCTATCTGATCGGGACTGAATGGAGTGGCTGGAGAGGAGACGGTCGGATCGGGCCTTTGTGTCGTCCACGAGGCGCAGAGCTTGCTCGCACCTCGTGGCAGGACTGTATATTGGTCTTCTGCTCTCTCTGGCCCATGCAGCTCGATCGCACCGTGAGTTATCTTCTCCGTGATCGCTGAGTCGAGCCGTTCAGGACCTATCTTCATCTGCAATGTTGTGGTTGAGTGATGCAACAAAACCCGGTCGCACAATATCACACCTGTAAAGCGGATGGGGACTAGGGGTTCCTGGGTTCCTGATTAGGTCTACGGTGGCCTGGAAGGCGAGCTATCTGGGGCCTTGGATGACGTGATGCTAAGAGGTCTCCGTACTACACACTAAATCCCTAGTCTTCCCGTCCAAGGAAGGTGACCCGAAGTTAGCCAAGGCTTCTTGGTTTATCACGTGATTGTCACATGACGAACTAGCGTCTTGGCAGGGAGTGCGAGTGTCGATAACACCGTCCAATCCTGCGTCTCTCTTCTATCCTCAGATCAGAGCTGAGACAAGTGCTTGGGACATTGAGTCCCGTTTTGAGCCATTGAGGCCGTTTCCCCTGCTCCGGTTGTGACCAGTCGTTCTTCGGGATTACCCTGTGTTGCACCTCATGAACTCCTTGGAACAGACACCAGTCGGGAATAACCAGCGCTGTTACCGAAAGAGACACCGGATTCTGAGATCCTGCATTGAGTGCCATCGTCGCAAACAAAAGGTCAGTGTCGAGCGGAAGCCGTACATTTCAGAATTCCTCGGCCACCCACTTTCACAAAACGCCACTCAACGGTGATGTTGGCGGGACGGACGTTGATTGTCAAATCTAGTGTGACCGTCTCCGACCGTGTCAGCACTGCACGGGTCGGGGGAAGCCGGTAGGGCTCCTGGTACGATGTCTACGGTGTACTCTGATGTAGGGACCACAGGAGCTATGCCGTTACGAAAGTAACGACAACCAATATGGCCAACGCCGCGCCACAGATGCAGGTATGGCCAGCTCTGGTGAGAGCAGGATCGAATCTTCCACGACGTCGTATTCGTCGTCACTGCCAGAGACGAATCCGTTATCCCCGCAAGACCATATGGACCTGGTCAGCATTTTGGGTTATTCCACTCACAGTGAACACAATACCTTCAGCTTGGTCAAAAAGGTGGGGGCCACCTCTTCATCCACTTCGAGCCCTCTGTCCACCTTGAATAGCAAGCAAAGAGCGCTGGACCACAAATATCAATCCCTGATCCGTCAGTTACCACCAAAGGAGCATATCGACATCCTCGTGCAGCAGTTTTTCTCGGAGATCAATTGGCACTACGACGTGATCGACGAGATCACCTTTCGTCAGCAGCTCGAGACGTGGATTCGCATCCCTTACTCGGCTCATAGCAATGCGATGAGTGTCCTGCCCGCTGACGTCCGTGCATTTCCTTCCCTTCTTTTCCAGGTTATGGCCCATGCGTTGATCCATCAACCGGTGGCCGACGGAACTTTCTCACGTCTTGAATCCCTGAAATACGCATCGGAGATGACATTCGTCGATTTGGCATGTGACTTCTCCGAAGCTGGCTTCTCAGCCCTGGAAACGATGGGAAAGGGGGAAGTGACCTTTGTGGCGGTACAGTCAGGGCTCCTGCGGGCATCCTTGTTGAAAAATACCGGAAATGTCATCGAGGCATGGCATGTTCTCGGCACCGCCATTCGGGACGCGCAGGAAATCGGGCTCCATGCAGAACTGGCCTCACCAGACTCGTCGGCAAGCATTGACGCTCAGTGGGATAAGGAGATGAGGCGCAGGATCTGGTTTGTGCTGCATAACTGGGATATTCACATGGCTGTCGTGCTAGGGAGACCTATCACGACCATGATGGCCGCGGGAAACAAGCTTTCTCTTCCGGACGACCTGGCACGCAGAGAGAGTGGAACACCGCCGAGAAAGAGAACGGGCCACGACCCTCCCACTCCATCCAGTGTGATTCGTGTTGGTTACGACGTTGCGTACCGATATTTTCCACAAGTCCATCGCCTTGAGAGCCGTGGAGCACGGACAGAAGACTACAACATGGTTCGAGAGACGCACGCCACGATCGTGGAGAACATGGACCGTATCCCACTTTGGTGTCGAGATGAAGACCCGGATGTCCACTTTGAAGAATTAACAGGGTGCCACTGGCTCCCGGCGGCACGCCTGGCATTGACGAGCGGGATTTATTTTGTCTTGCTCTCGCTGCATCGACCTTACATATTCAGCGTGGCTGAAAGTCGGACCGAGGCACTCGCGGCGGCGCTCAAGATCGTCACAGTCCAGAGGCGATTGTTTCAGCTGTCAGCACCGCAGCAGAACATCTCATTCAACATGGTCTACCCATTGTTTGACGCAATGGTCATTTCACTGGCCACGATTGTGCTCTTTCCGAATGAGAACCTCGACATGCTCTCGGAAATGGTCCAAAATCTGCGCTGGGGTATGGACATGCTCAGCAAGATCGGCGAACACAGTGCCATGGCTCGGGCGGCATACGGCGTTGTGAAGAAGCTGTTCTCCCACTTGGAGAAAGCTGGCGGACACGCTCTTCAGCACTCGAGTCACACAAGCGAGGGCGTGACAGAAGGTTCGGCCACTGGGACCACAGGTCTGAACCCAGGTTTGCCAGTGGGCAACGCCGACGCTGAATTCTTGTCACCGAGTTGCCCGCAAATGGAGTGGAGGACGCTGGACCCTCCCCATTTTGACGTTGAGACTCTTTTGCCTCCGCAGCCAGTCCACGATCTATTCTATCAAGACATTTCTGCACCGGACATACAGGACGCCTGGCAGGCCCCCGACCTTTTCGTAGGGGACCTAGCATTCGACGGTCGTTACCCAGACAACAGTTTCTGGAGCTTCATGAGCAACTTCAGTCTATCGTGAGAAAATGCAGAGGACGTTCATGATACTACATATATCCCCTAATTTTGTGTACTTTGGATTCAAAATCTGCATACCTTCTGCTCTCCACCACCGCACCCCCTTTACACCCCGGCAAAAAACTTCGCAATATCGCCCACATTTCTGTCGACCGCATCAGGCTTATCGTAATTCTCAAAGTGAGAGACATCGTTGTGCCAAATGAGTTTTTTCTTTGCGGCCGGAATGGATTCGAAGTGTCTCTTGGCCGCGGCCGAATTCATACAATTGTCTCCGTGGATGATCAAGGCCGGCTTATCGAGCTTCGCCACGCCTGGGACGGTGGTGTAGGAGAAGTGATCCAGGTCGCTCATGACGGCGTAACGGTTCTCGAATCCCTTCAAGGTCCACGGTCCGTACCACGCCCATACCACCGGGCCCGGGAGACCTGCCAGGGATCCGGTGTTTGGATCGGCGGCCTCCGGGTCGACTAGGGGTTGATACACGACTTCGCCGGTGGAGTCGTACACCTCGCGAGCTTTGCGGGCGCGTTCGAGACGCGCCTTCAACAGCGCCTCCCCTTGCTCCGGCGAGGGCATCTTGAGCGAGCCAATGTCGACGCCCGGTTCCCAGGCCACACAACCTGCGCAGATCATGTAAATGTCCGTCTCGTGGTCACGGAAATAACCTGAGACGGATGCCGCGGCCTTGACCCGCTTGTCGTACGAGGCAATGTCCAGGCTCTCGGGCCCGCCTTGACAGATGCCGACGAGGAAGAGTCGGGATGCGTCGACGTCGCCGCGCGAGACGAGATAGTCGAGCCCCGCGACGGCGTCCTCGTTTTTCATCTTCGGGTTCTCGAGCCGCCGCGGCATTCCCGTGCTCTCGCCCACCGTGCGTGGGTCAAAGATCAGCGCCGCGTAGCCCTCGTCGGCCAGACGCGTGCCGTACTGCGTCGGCGCCTGCTCTTTGACGAACGAATAGGGCCCGGTAAGGACGATGCCCGGAGGCTTGGCGACGCCGATGGGTCGGAAGAGAACCCCAGCAATGGTCTCGCCATGGGACGGATAGCGGACATTCTCTGTCGTGTAGTTCCCGTGAGCCGGCATATTGCGGGGTCCAATAATGAATAGGTCAGATGAGACGCAGTTGCGAGAAATTGAACTGGTGCCTGCTCTACTGTATTGCTATATGAGTAGCACTATGAAGTAGCACTATGAAGTAGCATTATGAAGAAACAAAAGATTTCAACGGCGATTCACCTTCGTTCCCTTTATACCCGGGGAAAAGCAGAGCTCGACCATGTCGATCAAGCTCCCAAATTCCGCAAGATCGTGGAGAAGTATCAAAGGGCCCGGACGTCAGCCTAGAAAGGCTGGTGCATTATCGCCGAAAACTATCAACAAGTGGATCCACGAGAGCCTTTTATCGCCGATGAATCGCTATCCAGGGATAGGTGTGTGAGGGCCCCATAGCTTGCCGCGCATGGAGGCTATACCACATCGATCCACTAGGATACAGACTAGGCAGCATACGCAACCGCATCCGATGATCTTGGTGCTGTGGGTCATATCCTCGAGTCTACTAGGGTCATCTTCACCCCGGGACAGTCAGAAGTGAAGTGGACGAGATACGGCCGGTGGGAATACGATCTCAGTACGTGAGTAACAAGGCAGCTCGGCAGCTCTGACATGTGCAATACCGGAGTGGTAAAATCCAGCGATTCCAAGGTAGAAACAACCAGGCATTCCGTCATCGATGCGGCAGCTCTACCCATCTCTCCCTTTACCAAACTCCGCAGCATTGCGAGGAATGCAATTCCTCAATCATTGGCGACCACAGAGTAGAATCTAGTTGGTATCAAGGAAAGCGTAACCTGGGAAATGTGGAAAGAAGCTAAAGCCAAGGGCGAGATTACCTGGGATTTGGTAACGTTCTGTCCGCCTATGATATATGGCCCACCATATCACGAAGTTCACCAGGACAAGAGAGCGGAGGGGTTGAACACGAGTTTGAAGGACCTAATCATAGGTTTGCTGGGCCAGAATCCAGAATTTGGGCCTAAGGTCGCGACGCCATGGAATTGTCTTGCCACAAGTAGCTGGAGCAGCAGGCACTGGCCGTACATGTCGTTCTCCGTCAGTGTGGACTTTCTCACTGCTCCGCCTTTTACCCTTTGACCTTACAATTCATTCATTGACTCAACACCGATTCTTGACGTATTTGCTGCAGCAGATCCCTGCTGTAGAACTCTTACTCTCTGACTGTATCTGGTGCAACCGTTTCCCGTTTGAGTCCCCATTTCGATCTATTTTGACCTGCCAATCTTGAGCCCGTGCACTTGCCCGTCATGGGTTCTATGACTGCCTAGACTACTGTCGACATTGAGGATGTCCTCACCAAGCTTACCGCTGCTGAAAAGACTGCTCTGCTCTCTGGCATCGGCTCCTGGCACACTGCCTCCATTTACGAACTTGGTGTCCCTTCGATGCGAATATACCTGACGGTCTCAACCGGAGTGCGTGGAAGTCGCTTTCTCGATGGTGTGCCCGCAGCCTGTCCTCCCGGTAGTGAGCGTCTCTCTGACCATCTCAGGATCAATGACCAATGCGGCATAGAAACTGGCCTTGCAGTGACCTGGGACACAGGTTCTGTCGCGAAAGGAGGAAGACTGCAGGGCCGGGAGGCTATCATGACGAAGCGAATACTGTGATATCTGTATCGGGGACCAACAAAGACTAGGTCGATGGTGCGGAGGTTGTGTAAGCATAACTCTCGCAACAAAGACCTAACATTAACCGACCAGCAAAAGAGTTGTATGCTTTTACCAAGTTGCGGGGATGGATGCCGTGATGCTTGGACTATGTAAGCATATATGTGGAATAAACTGGTTGGTAACTTGAGCACATCAACACCACTCAAGGGAAAATTCAAGATCGACGAGACAAGATGGTGGCCGGTGTTGGAAGCCAATATGCTGATCTTCGAATTATGATGCAAGAATGATTCTGACTGTTGTGTATATCTGGAGCACATGGGCGAGTGTGAGCTGGAAAAGTGATGTTCTCTGGCGATGAATGAATAGATCACAGCCAACATAGAACCTGAAAAGGTGCATTAGACTGGTGGATCTTGTCGTGAATGAACTGAGAAGAAGATGCTTTATTGTGTGAACTAAGATAGCTGACAATCGTTCCTCAGTCGATCATGCCCAGCGAACCGCCGAATGGACTAGGATCGTTTGTCCTGCGGTAGAGCAACATTGTGTGCGCCCGCCAACGGCTTGTCTGACCTGTTCTATGTCGAAGCGACGTCGTAACAACCACAGCGTGACATCGCCGATAACCACCAACCCAGCCGACGTTCACATTGTCGATGTTCGACCGCGCAATAGTCATGCGAAAGTGGAAGGAATTCTGAGCCTGTGGCAAATCCGAGAATCAACGCCAACGTACAATACTACATCCGTAGCTCCACAACGGCCGCCACTGAGACATGCCCCTTTCAAGAGGAAAGCTACCCGAGATCAACAACGCCCGGAAAAGTCACAATTTGGCATCTCCGACGCCGGTGATGTTCCTCGATAACAGGAAATTCGGGTAGGGAAAGTCGGCATTGTCGTTTGCCCCATGGGTTCTCCAGTGACCTCCATCGACTGGGGAAGGGTCAGTCACAAAGTCTCGACAAGGACCGGGGCCTGGTGAGACTTACCAACGATGATGGTTCCATTCATATAGCTGCCTGTGTCAGCAAACAGGTAGATGGTCGCGTCGGCCACGTCCTTGACCGTCCCCCATCGGCCGGCGGGAATGCCTTTCATGGGATTCTCGCCCCGTTTCAACCGCATCAGCCGCATTGTGCCCTCGGTTGCAGCGATCGGCCCTGGTGCGATGATATTGGACGTGATGCCCCGCGGCCCGAATTCGATGGCGGTGCAAGAGGACAGAGTGTCGACGCCGGCCTTTGCGGCGCTGCCATGCGTTATCAGCGCCGTGCCTCGGTAGTGAAGAGTCGCGCTGATGAAGATGATCCTGCCACCGGTGCCAGAGGCTGGGGCTGTTGGGGCAATGTTAGTCAGTTCCGGGGATCGGTCGAAAGGTGTGCTCGGGGGACACTCACTTCTGCCTCCGTCGTGGGTATGTTTCGATGCCGATTTCTCCAGAGCAGGCAGTGTGGCCTTCAGGGTGTTATACGAGCCGACGAGATCAATGTCCACCACGGCCTTGAACGCCGCGGGGGAGAGCGAAGTAATGGGCGACAGAAAGGTTCCCGCCGCGCCGGCACTGCATCAAACAGGATGAGACATAGTCGTGGCGGGGAGGTCGAGATCGGGGTTTTCTTACATGACGAAGTCGATGCCTCCTAAGGCGGCCACACAGCGATCCACTGCGCTCTGGAGACTGTTGTAGTCTCGAACATCGACACCCCCGTAACCGAGCACTTGAGCACCTGGCCGGGACGCCGCCAGATTCTTGGCCATGCTCTCCGTCTTTTGGACGTTGCGACCGATGATGCAAGCGTCCGCCCCCAAGAAGACCATGGCCCTCACCTGGCCACTGCAAATGTCGCCTGCTCCGCCGGTGCAGAAGACGACTTTGCCGTCTGTGCGAGTCGGTCACGTCGTCAGCCACGGCCGATTAGCAGCGAACCATGAGCGGACTTACTGAAGATACCATCCCTCCAGCTGTCGCTGAGGGTGTCTGAGCGAGTGGGTGCTACCATGATCGATCAGATTTCGTGCCACGAAGCACGAGACTCGGCCTCAGAGAGTGTCCAAAGGATTCTAGACTCCGTTCTAAAAATAAAATAAAAAAAGGACCTATGTATGGATCAAAGAAGACGCACATCGTTCTGGACGCCTGCGCATACATCACTGACGTGGTGGCGGCCCTTGGTGGGAGGCTCAACTCCCCCGCGGCCCGCGGAGCAGGAACAGCATAAAGTCTGGCAGTGATCGCTGGAGCTGTGCATGCGACACTTGCATTTACAGCAGCGATTGACCCATGCTAGCCATCATGTCCGAGGATGATACTGCTGTTGTCTCGTATTCCGTCCAAGGCAAATTCGCGATCGTCACCCTTAACAACCCGAAACGCCTAAATGCCTTGACCACGCCACAGTTTGCCCGGCTGGCGGGCATCATGACCGAAATCGATGGCCTAGACCAAGTCCTGGTCACGGTACTGACAGGAGTAGGCCGCTTCTTCTCTGCGTGAGTTCATCTTGGCTTAGCTTTCTGTCGATACTAACCGCGAATCTATTTGATCTAATCCGTCCCGCAAACAGTGGTGCCAATCTCGCAAGTCGAGAACCCCAGACCGACCCGGACACGGGGCGACACTGGCTACAGACATACGTGGCCAGGAACATCTTCCTCACCGACGCTTTCTCTACGCACTCGAAGATCATCGTGGCCGCCTTGAACGGGCCGGCCGTGGGAGGCGGCGCAGCTGTCGCAGCCTTTGCTGATTTCGCCTACGCGACGCCCCTCACGTACCTGCTCACACCGTTCGCCTCGTTGGGCCTGGTGGCCGAGGTCGGCACCTCGTACACGCTCGTCCAGAAACTCGGCATAAGCCTAGCCAACGAGGCACTGCTCGTTGGGCGGAAGATCTCGTCGGCCGAGCTGGTTCGGTGTGGCTTCGTCAACAAGATCATCCCGGCAGACGGCGAGATGTTTTTACCGGCCGTCATGAAGGAGCTGAACGACCAGTTTGGGCATCATCTCAACCTCGAGAGCGTGCTCTGCATCAAAGCGCTCATCAACAGACCCAGCCGCAAGGCCAGGGACATGCAAAATGTGTCCGAGGTATTTGCAGTGTGGCGGCGACTGACCTTGGGCGTGTTCGACCGAGAAGTTGACCGGATGCAGTCGGGGCAGAAGAGACACAAGATGTGATGGACCAGGCAACGTTGTGGTACCAGAGGAGCCCAGCTTCGTCTCCGTCACACAGTGAAACGAGGTGATATCTGGCTCGGCTGGCGGTTAACGGCAAGAGACGTGATTCGCCATTCCCGACGCGCTTCATCTTTAGCTTCTGCGGTGGCTCCGGGTCACAGGCTGGGGTGGATAACAGAATATGTAATGGTCCTTTTGGCTGCTGCGTTGCCATCCGTGGCCGCCGTCCGAGGACGATCGTGCCGAGTAAGCACAACAACATGAAGAGGTGCTGAAGTATCGAGCAGTGTGCAGACGTAGACGCCCAATTCCACATACCTTTCTGCAATTTCGCTGTAATCACGTAGCATCTAACAGACGTCGACTCGCCATCAACAATGCCACCCCAACAGAAGTCCCCCGTCTACGTGCTGGGCGTCGGCATGACCAAGTTCGTCAAGCCCCGCGGCAAAATCGATTACAATGAGCTCGGCTACGAGGCCGGCATCAAGGCCATGCTCGACGCACACATTACCTATGACGACGTCGACCAGGGTGTGGCCTGCTACTGCTATGGCGACAGCACCAGCGGCCAACGTGTCTTCTACCAGTTCGGCATGACGGCCATCCCGATCCACAATACCAATAATAATTGCGCGACGGCCTCGACCGGGCTGGTGCTAGCCCGAAACACCATTGCATATGGCGGTGCAGACTGTGTGCTCGTGGTGGGATTTGAGAAGATGATGCCGGGAAGTCTGTCTAGCCACTGGCAAGATCGCACGGATCCGATTGAGAAGACGATCGACATGAAGCACAAACTCCGAGCGGCGACCAAAGCACCCATGGCCGCCCAGCTATACGCGACGGCGGCCGAGGAGTATATGAACAAGTACGGACGTTTCAAGATCTTGATAGGTTTCGGGGCTGACGTTTTGCAGATATGGTGCTGAACCAGACGACTTTGCGGAAATCGCTCGCATCAACCACGAACATTCGCAGCGAAACCCCTACTCGCAGTTCCGTGACGTCTATACCCGCGACCAGATCCTGCAGTCGCCTCGTGTCGACGGAGTCCTGACAAAGCTGCAGTGCTGTCCCACGAGTGACGGTGGCGCCGCGGCGGTGTTGGTTTCCCAGGCCTTCCTCGACGCTCGGCCCGAGTTAAAGTCCCAAGCCATCCTGATCGCAGGGCAATCGATGCTGACCGACCCGGCGAACACCTTCGATGGCAGCGCACTGAACCTGATTGGACACCGCCTCTCTGCCCGGTGCGCCCAGACGGCTCTCCAGGAGGCCAACACCCGGATCGAGCAGATCAAACTAGTCGAGTTGCATGACTGCTTCTCGGTCGCCGAGATGATCTGGATTGACGCCCTCGGTCTCAGCGAGCCGGGCAAAGCTCACGAATTCGTTCGACAAGGCAAGAACACCTACGGGGGCCAGGTCGTCATCAACCCTTCGGGCGGTCTCATCTCCAAAGGCCACCCCCTCGGCGCCACCGGCTTAGCTCAGTGCGCCGAGCTCGTCTGGCAGCTGCGCGGCTGGGCTAATAACCGCCTAGTTGAGAGCATTTCCGTGGCACTGGCTCATAATCTTGGGATGGGAGGCGCCGGGGTCGTGACGGTCTACAAGAGAGCTGACGGAAAGTTAAACCGCCGGGTCGAGAATGCAGAGGTGGCGAAGATTACGGGCCTAGGCTATAATCCGGCTGTCGAAGCTCGGGGTTTCACCAAGGCACAGGCAGAGTTGGTTCGATCGAGGTCCAACAGCAGCCATTGGGCTCTGGGGGACACCCAATCGAAGGTGGAGGCGCGATTTTGAGAGGCTGGAAGGGGGCAGATCATCTGGCATTGGCATAGTGACAGCTGTCAGTCACAGAATAACAGTATGGCAGTACGTAGACATTATCATGGAACACGTGTCACAAGATTTAGGTTTCAATGTCGACTCCCGGTATTGGGTTGAAGAAGTTGAACTGGTGCTCCTCCGAGATCTCGCCCAGCAACCCGGCCGATTCTGCGTGAAAGTTCTGGAGATATTGCCAGCTTTGAGCCGCATCGGTCGGCTCCTCCATCAGGCCCCAGAAGCCTTCATGGAACGCCAAGGGCGAGACGCCCGGTGGCAGCTCGGTTGGATTGGGAAAAGGCGCGTTGGGAGCTGGCACAGCTGTTTCTGTGGCAGGCTCGGCTTTAGGGTCCTCCTCTTCACCTAGAAACTTCTGGAACGCCGTCGACTGGTCCTCCAAGTTGAAGGTTACAAATGTTCGGCTGCGCAGCGGCTCGCTACGTACGGGTGCGCGATGGCAGAGTCTCTTGGTCGAGGCGACCAGGTCCACAAAATCGCCTAGAAAGTCGGCCGAGTAGTAGTTTTCGCGCAGCTCGTTGATGATGTGCGAAGTCTGCTCAAAGTCACGCAGAGCCGGTTCCTGGAGCGACTCGTCCTTGGAGCACAGGTCAGAGATGTGGATGACGATCGACGCGATCATGCAGCTCAACACGGACTGGGGGAGGTGGCGGGCTAGATCGGCATTGTGAAGCTCGACGACGAGCTCCGTGATGGAGTGTGCTGAGGTCCGGATCGATGTTCGGATCATGTCTTGAAAGCCTTCCTCGGTCGATGCAGGGGAGCAGCCCCGGGTCAGATGGGGGTGGCGAAGCCACGGGCGATACATCGAGATGATGGACAGGTGGTACAGCAGATGAAGCATCGCCCGCATCACCGCAAAGGCCTCCAAGTTCTCATCCAAAGGTTTTACGGGTACTTGAGTGGATTCGAGATCCGGCGGGAGATTTTCTCGCCAAGTGCGCAGATTGCTTTCGGATTCTCGCATCGACACCCATGCCTCGTCGGTCGTGACGGGCATGAGCTGGACTCGGGTGCTCGTAGGATCCACGGACGTGCGGTGGCGGTGGGAGTGATGTTCTGCCATCACGTACTGGTCCGCCATGATCTTGCTCAAGTGGCGATGAAGCTTGCATTGACTGACGAAGACCGTGCGGAGCATGTCCCACTTCCGCCGACTCCAGTCGAGTGTAAAAGCTTTGAGGCCGGCCGTGTCCTGGACTTTCCAGTCATCGAGTGCAGGCTCGGGGACATTCCAGTCGTGTGGTCGAATGGAGATGGGCCGCTTCGCCCCGACCGCGAGGAGGGGGTCGCGATTGAGAAGGCACCACCACAGACATTTCCGGACGTGCTTTTCGGACTCGGACATGTCCAGGGGGGTCGGATCCTTGCTAAGGCCTTCCCTATGCGCCAGGCCGACAGCGATCTGAAGCCAGTGATAGCCGTCTTCCTGATCGTCAGGGATATCATACCAGGTGGAGAGAAGGAGCAGAGCTTGAATGACCTGGATCCTGTTCTGCTCGTATCCGAGATAGTACAGTGCCTGCAACCGTTAGGGCGGACTTTCCAACAAAGTACCCGCGGGATAGTCACCTTGGTTCTTTGATAAAGGGCCCGCCTCGCCGCCTTGCGAGTCAGAAAGCCCATCATGCGCAGCAGCTTGATGTCAACATGCGCGCAGCCAAGAAACATGACCGCTTGAAAGAGCAGCAGGCTGACACTGCCATTGAAGCCTCTTAGACCGGCCACATCCATCAGGAAGTCATCGATGCTCAGGACGGGCATGTAAATATGGACGAACTCGGCGTAGCTACAAAGCACGGCATCACGGAAGCCGTCGCTGGGGATGTCGAAGGAGCCCTTTTTCTGCAGGTACTCCAGATCTGCGTTCGCCAGGTGGTCGGGGACGGGCGCGAAATAGCCTGGCAGGGTTGGTTTGTTCACCAACCGTCGCTGGATCTGCTCAATGGTCGTGCTGGAGGAGTGAGCGGACCGTAGACTGGGGGACCTGGGAAAGGCCGGGTCCTTGGAGTTTCCTGGGAGCGCGTCAGAGCCAGCGTCACATTTCCGGGCCAGAGACACCCCTACCTTGATGAGAAGTTTCCGAGCTGATGCCCAGGACGGGGGAGCTTTCCAGGTCGGCTAAGGGTATCGGGCGCTCGATGGACTGGCGCTCGACCGAGCGAACCGACGCACTCTGAAATGGAACGATTTGTGGAAGCGGTGTCCGCATCTGAGCATTGGGTTCAATGACATTGGGGTTGGTGCTGGCCGACATGGCCCTCGCTGCAGGCGGCGGCGGCTGCTGCTGCTGCTGCTGCTGCTGTTGTTGTTGTCGGAGCTGGGCCGCTCTGTCCTGTCTTTAGAGCGTCAACACATGTCAGTCCTTCGTGATCCTGGCCCAGACAGGAATTCGAAAAAAGACCTACTTTGTCATCCGTCTCTTCGTGATGCGGCACACGACGTTCTCCAGCTTGCAATTGTTGCACGGGATTCCCGCTTCTACGTTGCAGCGGATCTTGCGCCACTGGCAGTATGAACATGCCGCGCTCGCTCGCCGCTTCCAGCCTTTTGGTGCCGAGGGAAGAATAACGGGCAAGACCGCAGCCGGCGGCTGTGTTGTGGCCGGCTCGGCCATGGTGTCGACTTCAGATGTTCGATGGGTGACGATGAAAGGCAGATACGTCGATAATGACGGGCACGGGGAGGCCACGAGGTTGAAAGATTTCGCAAACCCCGGGGGAGGGGGGAGGGGGGGGCCCTGGAGATTTTGGGGTATTCGGCTGGCGCTGCAGGGAGCCCAGGAGGGAGTGGCGAGACCCCCCGATGATGCCCGCAGACTTGTATATATTTTGTAGGATGACGGACTCATTGGGCTGGGAGGGAATGGCTTGGGGGGGTGGGGAGGGGGGTGGCTAGGGCAGCTATGCCCAGGCGTGACACCCCAAAGGAGGCCAAAGACGGTCACGATGATAGACTTACTCGGCTCCAGCTATCTCACGCTGCATCAGTCACATGCGGTAACGCGATGGCGGGCTCTTCTCCAGAGTTTGGGTCACGTCCTGGGGGCCCTCGCTGGAGGTCGGCCACAAATCGGTGTCGAGTGAGCGCCGCTGGCGGCCGCACGACCAGATTCTGCCCTCTCGACCCGTTAGCCAATTCCGGTGCCACGGCTGACCTGAATGAGCGAATGCTCCAGATCTCCAAGCCGAAAACAAATATAGTCCATCATGAGGTGCGCCAACGTGGCGGGCAGAGGCTTCCTCGAGCTCGATCGTTCTGAGCTGTATCTCCAGCCTCATTGTCCTTCATCGGTTCAAACCTTCTGAACAGTCGTCAACATGCCCCAGAAATCACAGTGGTCGGTCGACATTCCCATCGTGTCGTTCCCGTCTTTGGTGTTGGGATCTCCCGACGCACAGCTGTCCGACCAACCGTGCTATTTGGACGCCGAGCAGCCGGAGGCCTTGCGAGTCACTCGCGCCGAGTTTGCATTATGGGCGAGAAGAGTCGCGGCCGGCCTGATACAGGCGGGATTGCGACCGAAGGATCGCGTCCTGGTGTATTCGGGCAACAACGTCTTCTACCCCGTGGTGTTCATGGGCGTGATTATGGCCGGTGGCATCGTCACCACAGCCAACCCGGCATTTGTGGCGCGTGAATTGGCATACCAACTCCAGGACAGCGGCACCAAGTTCCTCCTGGTCGCCGAAGGCAGCCTTCCCACGGCTCTGGACGCTGCCAAGATGGTCAATTTCAAGACGACAGACATGTTCATCTTCGACGACATGCCTCTTGTGGATCCGGGTCGCGCCCAAGGCAAGAGCGCCGTCCGTCACTGGAAACACTTGATCGCAACCCCTGAGGCGGGCGCCGCATTTCGGTGGGACGATGGCAAGTCACCAGAGTTTGTTCAGAGGACGGTCGCCATCCTCTACTCGTCGGGCACCACGGGCGTTCCCAAGGGTGTCGAGCTCAGTCACTACAGCTTGACGGCCAACATCCGGCAGCTCGACTACATGTTCAACCTGGATCCCCGCTTCAAGGCGGACGAAAACAACTCTCGGAATCAACGCATGTTCTGTCCGCTGCCGATGTATCATTCTCTCGGTCTGCTCTTCTATTCGGGGCTGGCGCTGTACCGACATATACCCGTCTACATTCTAAAGAAGTACAGCCTGCCCGCAATGCTGAAAGCCATCCAAGATCACCGCATCACCGAGTTGACCCTGGTGCCGCCCATGGTCCTTGCCATGGCCAAGAGCCCCGAGTCACGGAAATATGATCTCTCTAGCGTCCTCAAAGTTCAGGCCGGCGCCGCGCCCATGTCGCGAGAGACTTGTGTAGAGTTCGAGAGGCTATGGTCGAATGGACAGGTGAATGTGAAACAGGCCTGGGGAATGACCGAGTACGTGTGGCTTTCGTGGACGGGTGTTCGCTTGCTGACATGTTTCCAGAACCCCGACGACGGTCCTACATTGGGATGAACGCGATATCTCGACCACCCAGGCGGTCGGTGAGCCCGTGCCCAACTGCGAAGTCAAACTCATGGCCGACGACGAAATCCACGAAGTCCCATTCGGGCAACGAGGCGAGCTCTGGGTGCGCGCCCCACAGGCCATGAAGGGATATTGGAACAAGCCGGAAGCCACACGGGAGATGATCACTGCTGATGGCTGGCTGAAGACGGGAGATATTGCCTCACAAGACAAGGAGGGCAAATACTGGATCGTGGACAGGAAGAAGGTAGATTAATTTGTGGCGCCAACGACGTCTCTAACCGCTGTCTAGGAATTGATCAAGGTCAAGGGCAACCAAGTCGCCCCGGCCGAGCTGGAGGCATTGCTCTTGGAGCACCCCGACATTCAAGATGGCGCTGTAATCGGCCTCAAAGTGTTGGTTCAGTCTTCGTCCGCAACCATCCACAGAACTGACCGCAGCAGGGGCGAGGATGAAAAGCCTTACGCATACGTCGTGCGGAAACCAGGCAACCGGCTCTCGACAGACGACATCCTGGCTTTCATGAAAGAAAGAACGGCGCGTGTCAAGTGGCTCTACGGCGCCGAATTCATAGACAGCATCCCCAAAAACCCGGTACACCCAGCCCTCCTTCTTACCAGGCTCCACTAACCCGGACGCAGTCTGGCAAGATCCTTCGTCGGCAATTGCGGGAGTTTGCAGCCTCTCAGAAGAGCGGAGATGCGAATGCCTCGGATGCGAGACCGAAGGCGAAGTTGTAGATAGAACATGGAAGGCCTGCTAGAACGGTGGTCTCGACTAGGTAAGCAGGGACGATATGCCGATAGATCAAGGGTTGTCTTACTTTCTAGAATCTAACATGGTGGGTGGTGGTGGTGGTGGTGGTTAGACATGGCTCCGCGAGCTCTGACTCCACATTTTCTCCATACAGCTCGTAGCTGTGTCCACCAATGGGGTTTTCCAAAATAGCCGTGTTCCACGGCTCACCATCCTAGAGAGTTCGGACTAGCATGGGATCGAGTAGTCGGCAAGAAACAGGGCCCGGTAAGGATCTCGTGCCGCAACACAATGGATCCAACCGCGGAGCCGATTAAACCAAAAAAGGCTGTGAAAAGGTCTCAAAACCAACATCGTTCTGTCTCGAGGACGAGTCGAGGTGTACAGTGTGCCGCCAAACATGTCGCTCCGCTTCGATGGCCAGACCGTTGTAATTACCGGGACCAGCCATGGCCTGGGCAAGCATTATGCTAGATACCTGGGAAGCCATGGTGCCAACGTCGTCATCCACGACAGCAAAGACGCGGTAAGCAGGGTTCAACTCATTCGAGATGATGCACAGGCTGATACGGTCACCTCGCCTAGGGTTTCGTCGACGAGCTGGCAGTAGCGATCACGTCGGCGGGTGGCAAAGCGGTCGCAGTCTCGAATCCCGTGCATGACGGGAAGGGTGTCGTTGCTGCTGCAATCCAGGCATTCGGCCGCATCGACGCCATCGTCTACAACAATGGCGACTACCTGGACGGCGACTGGGCGGCAACAGGGCGAGATGAATGGGATGCGATGCTCGATCCGACCTTTCGAGGCGCCTACAAGGTCTCTTGAACCCCGATATGACGCGTTCGGAGTTTGCCCTGACCTTCGCTTCAGATTGTGAACGCTGCTTGGAACTACTTGAAGATACAAAAGCATGGAAGGATTCTTTGCACGTCGACTGTTGTGGAAAAGGAATATACATGTTCACCTTCTTATGCGGGTCAGTATTTGTCCCTTGTATTGGCCAGGAGGGTTGACAAATGTGGCAGCGGCAAAGTATGGCCAGCTGGGCTTTATCCAGACCCTCGCCAAAGAAGGAGCAAAGTACGACATTCTCGCATCGGTGCTCGCTCCAGCAGGATACGCGGGCTCGGCTCCAGGCGTGCCAGCATCCGAGGTCGAAGTCGTGGCGCAGGTGGTCGCAGCCTTGGTTCACCGGTCCAACACTACAGAGACCGGCCATCTCTACGAAATAGAGGGTGGTCGTCTGAGAAAGGTTAGATGGCAACGAGCGTCCGGAGCCTTTCTCAATCCCGATGCTGGCCTGACGGCGGGTGCCATTCTCAGTAAATGGAACGACGTCAACGACTTCTCGCAAGGGACATATCCCAATAACACTTCGGATCATGCGTCCAACTATCGCAAGGCCATTGCCTTGGCCCCAAGTCCGACAGATAATAGCGTGAGGCTCGATGGTAAAACTGCGCTGGTCACTGGGGCTGGCAACGGGTGAGTCTGCCTTGCGCCAACTTGACGGGTTCATTCATCTGATCTCTGCAGTCTCGGCCGAGCGTATGCGAAACTGTTTGCTAGCCTGGGCGCCCAGGTCATCGTCAACGATCTCAAGGGCTCCGAGGAGGTGGCAGAGGCCATCCGACAAGTGGGAGGCGACGCCCATGCCGTGCCCGGCTCGGTCGAGGAAGGAGAGAGGATTGTGGAAGTAGCAATCGCCAAGTATGGTCGCCTGGATATTGTTGTCAACAACGCCGGCTTCGTGCGTGACAAGTCGATTGCCAACATGACTGATGATCTCTGGGACGCCATCATTGCCGTGCACCTTAAAGGCATGTTCCGAGTGACCAAAGCGGCATGGCCATACATGGTCAAGCAATGCTATGGGAGGATTCTCAACGTCTCCAGCACGAGTGGTATGTATGGTAACTTTGGGCAATCCAACTATTCCACCGCGGTATGTTGAACCTCACCATTTGTCGAAGTCCACCAACCTAACTCCCTTGAGAAATGCGCTGTCCTGGGCTTCTCAGAGGCGCTGGCTCGCGAGGGTGCCAAGCACAACATCGCGGTCAATGCCATGTGCCCCTTTGGAAGTACACCAGGTCTGGTGGGATCTGTCTCGGGTGATTGGGATAATTTCCACCCCGAGCAATGCGCTCCCTTTGTGGCACTGATATCCTCGGATGCCCTGAGATTCTCGTCAACGAGTGCGTTCTTCGAGCTCGGTGTCGGCTGGCATGGACGAACAAGGCAGCAGAAGAGTAGCGGGGCTCAGGTGCCACGCGAGGAAGAGCTGGCCTCGGGCAGCGCATCCAAGTTCTTGAAGCAGGTCGCCGATTTTACCAACCTGATCTATTCGGAGGAAATGCCGGGTGCGCTACAAGAGACAGTGGGATTGCTTTCCCAGAGTGCGGTACTGGCTCGAATCAAGGACGCAAAAAGACGCACGATTTCGGGGACAACGTACGAATACGGAGACAGAGAGGTAATTCTGTACAGTAAGTTGACCAACACGCGGTTCATGTGGCCTGATCTGACTCTTGCTTGCAGATCTGACTCTGGGAGCGACGTGGAGAGAGCTCCCGCTGATACACGAGCGAGAGCGAAATTTCCAGGTCCTGCCGACTTTTGGTGTAGTTCCGTTCTTCAACACCAAGCTTCCTTTCAATTATGACGAGCTCTTGCCGAAATGGAATCTTGCCAATCTGCTCCATGGCGAGCATTATCTGGAAGTCCGCAAGTTCCCCATCCCGACTGCGGCGAAATTGGTCACGTACCCTCGCCTGCTAGAGGTATTAGACAAGAACAAGGCGGCCATCATCGTGACAGGCTACACGACACGCGACGCAGAGACGGGAGAGGACATCTTCTACAACGAGGTGGCGGCATTCGTGAGAGAAGCTGGAGGGTTTGGAGGCCAGAAGAGTACCAAATCTCGCCATCGGGCATCGACAGCGCTCGCACCAAGCCGGAAGGTCGACGTCGTCCGCTCTGAACGCACCACCGAGGAGCACGCTGCCTTGTACCGGCTTAACGGGGATCGTAACGCAATGCATGTCGATCTCGCCAAAGCCCGGTCGGTCGGCTTCTCGAGACCCATCCTCCACGGGCTGTGCTTCTTCGGCATGTCGGGCAAACATATATACCAAGAATTTGGACCCATCAGGAATATCCGAGCGAGATTTGCCTCTACCGTGTATCCGGGCCAGACTCTTCGGACAGAGATGTGGAGAGAGGGCGATGCCATCTTGTTTCAGACATCGGTCGTAGAGACGGGCAAGATCTGTATCAATGGGGGAAGGGCAGAGTTGCTCAGAGAAAAATATCGAGGTAGGTTGTAGGGGAGCCTGGCTGAAAGGTCGCCCGAGTAAATAGGAAGAGAAGCATTGGGAGCTGAGAGGTGTTGGGAGCACTCCTCGAGGACACGTTCGCACCTGAGAGGAGAGAGATCCGCAGGAGGGACCAGCGGGTGGTGTAGTTTGGGCAGTAGTGTATACCTCTCGCTTTCTGGTGCTCTGATTCTTTCGTTGTTGTCTCTCTTGTCTATTGTAATGGTGGCAGAATCCGCTTGGATAAGATTCTTACTTACGCGGCGGAGGCTAAATCGACGATGGTGAATGGCAATATTGAGGCGAGTCCAGCTTAGTATCGTTGGACTTGTCAAGAGGCGGGCTATCTAACGGTTTATAAGTCATAGTGATATGTCAATAATGGTCTCCTAAATAAGATTGAACTCGGGGCCAAGTGGCCACGAGTGTTAACGAAACGACCTGCATGGGGCCAGGCCAGAGAGGGAACTCCGATCATGGCCGCAACAGGGCGAGCAAAGTTAACAAGCCCATGAAGCGATCGCGTTCCTGACGACGGAGAGAATTAGCAGGCTAGAGAACACTTTGTATTGTCCTATGTCCTTCACAGAGACAATTCATGACTGTCCAGGAGACGCAGGTTGTGCCTAATACATACATTGATGGCGTTGATATGTACCGACTCTCCGACTGAGCAATACGGTGGTGAACGTAGGCACAAGACTGCACAAGGATGCAAAGAACGGATCAACTAACGTGAGCTCAAGGGGCCCATTCCCTAGAAACGCAATATTGTGCTACCCTCCCGATACGAATGAGTCTCAGTCATTGTAACTCAGGGACACTCGGCAGCTTGGTAGCAGGTCAGTGCCAGGTTCTTGATTCTATCCATCTGTGTGGCGTCCATCTTCATTATTCTTCACCTGAATCCGTCACACCTTCGGAGGGCCAGCGAATTTAGTGGCGAATGTGGGCCGCGATGCGATTCGTCATGAACGCCTTGGTATTCCCCAAGAGGCAGCAGGCGAGGATGGCGCACACTCCAAAGGGAATGCTCGTCAGCCAAACCAGCCTCAGCCCATCCGCATACGCCCACTGAGTCCCCTTGGTCGCAGCGGCGAGAATCGCCGGTGTGACTCCCTCGACACTCGCCACAGCACTCGGGTCGGTGAGAAACGTCCCGACAAATTCGGTGACGGAAAAGACTGGCAACCCTGCTTCGACGGCATACGCCGCCACTTTGGCTGGGAGATCGGTCGTCAATTTGTTGCTGAAGATGGCGTAGTAGATGGCGTATCCGATGGAGCCGCCAATTACTCGAACACAAAGTGAGAGGGCGGTAGCGGTGGCAATGAATGCGTCCGGGCTAGAGGCAATCTTTGTTAGATAACTCTCTGGCCATAATCAGCATCCCATCACACTCACCTGCAACTAATGGCGATAGTCTGTGGGGGGACAAGGAGTCCTCCGGTACCAAAGCCGCAGATTGTACCCAGGGCCACGGCAAGGCGTGGCGTTTCGGGAGTGACCGCGGCCAACGCTCCTCCAAAGGCGGCTGTGGTATTGGTACACTGATTAGTCTTTTCATCCATCAGGACACGCTTGGGGGTTCTGGACAGAAACAACGAAACAGTAGACTTACTCATGACGACCGCGGCGATGATCATCACCTCTCTGTGATGGTTCTTGAAAACTGTGAGCAGGATGTTGAAAAACACGGCTCCGAGAGTCACGCTGAATCCGTAACCGAGTCCCTTCAAGCCGACTTGGACGGGCGCAGGGTCAAAGAGGGTCTCAAACGACAACGGGAAGAAGTTGAGGAGGGAGTAAAAGTTCATGCCACCGACAAAGGCCGCCAGGAAACTGATGGCAACCGCACGGTGACCCTGGAAGAGTTCTCGTGGTATCAACGGATGTTTGGCGACTTTACATTCCCAGACGAAGAAGATGCCGACCAACAAGACCCCGATGATGAGAGGGGCGAGTACTCGGGCACTGCTCCACGGGTAGGTATATCCTCCCGCTTGGATGGCCACAAGACTACCATTGTCTCCGTCAGCCTACGGTTAGGGTTAACGCGTATGACAAGACGACTCACAAGAGAACCGCTCCAACGATTGATAAGAATCCCCCCACATAGTCAATCTGGGTCAAGATGGCCAGACCGGGTCCGGCGTTTGTCGAATGGATCCTCTCGGGAAAGTAGAACAGTGTAATTCCCACCAAAGCAATCGCATTGTAGATCCTGTGCCAATCTTCAGCTTCTACAGCCCGACGGGCAAGCATCAACCGCAGACTCAGCACTCACATGGAGATCCACATGGTCCACCGCCAGGTAGCGTGGGTGCTCAGAAGCTGCGAGTACATGACATAGGGACAAAACGGGAGGAGGAACAGAATGATGATGCCAATGTAGAGGCCTCGTTTTCTCACAGGAACGAGTTCGGATGTCCTGTATTATTGTCCCACGTTAGCTTCCGGCACATCTCACCGTCGTTGGCTTTCGGACATTTGTGAGCATCTTACCCGGCAAGAGCAGTAAGCTCACCAACAGCTGCGCCGCCTCCAGCGATACACATTCCAGCAATACCTTGCCCAAACGAATGTGCACTGCCAACAACGGCGCTCCCGACCAGGATGACGACCGCCCCTCCTAAAGTCATGTAACGCCGCCCGAGAAGATCCTGAAGATATCCTACAAAGGGACAAATTCCGGCAAGAACCAGAGTGTAGCATACCGGCAGCCAGGCCTGTGCCTGTGCTCCACCGAGATCCTTTACCATGTATGCGAGGGAACCACCGACAAAGTAGAGAGGAACTTGAGAGCCTACATGTGTTGCGTGGGGTTAGCAACTGGATCCTCAGACAAACGTAGCAACAGGGGTTCATCCTTACCAACCCAGAGCATGCACAATGAAGCATATGCGGCCATCTGTTTCTTAGACCAGTCGGCGTTTCCGGCAGAGTTGTCGCCGTGGTCTTCTAGCTCCCACGACGTCTCCTCGATATGCATGGTGTGCTCGGATTGAGTGGGTTTCTGGTCCAGTCCCGAGGCCTCCTTCGCTGGGGGATCGTTGGCGTGATTGGTGTCCATAATATGTTCTGAAGAGACCAAAGCCCTCCGCGGCAATAAGTGGAAATTCAAGGTAGAGAAAGCGCTGACTTCATTCAATTGAATTGGGATTGAAAATGTGGCGCGGAGTCTTGCTCAGCCTCGCGAACGACACTACACAGGAGGGTCACTGCGATCGTTTTGGTGGCTCCAAGATGAGATTGCCCTGCACGACACTGTCAAGCGACAACTCTGGCACGAGAGCCCGTCACGGTCGTGATACTGAACCTCGAAGACAGAGCCCTCATCATGACCGATGGATCGATCGAGGCTCGCTGAAGTAGTTTCGAAGATGAATTGTCGGGAGTTCCTACGGCCATACTGATCCGTGGCTCGGACGATGGGCATGGATTTCTCATGAAGACCCTTCCGCTCTCCCAACAAATTGCAGGGGCTGATCCATGCGTGTCGTTTTATGTGGCCTTTACCGAGCCGTGGCCCGCGGCCGCCTCTACCAGATCAACTTTCTCCGCACTGGTAGATTCCATCGATGAGTCCCAGACACGGTCGAGATCCAGATCTCTACTTCTCAACACACAATCTGCATGGCGGCAAGAGGTCGAGATTCTCTTCGAGCTCCTTTTCTGACACTTGCAAAATGGCCAACGAGATCCAACCGGAGCCGCTGTCCCCATGGCAACTCCCTACTGGCAACGCCATCGTCAAGGTGCGCGCCATCAACACTACAACCGACATGCAGTTGGCATCTATCGGCTTTTTCGAACCTGTCATCCCCGGCCTTGAAACATTTAGCCTCACGACCTTGGCGTTCCTGTTGGAGCACCCGAACAGCGGTAAGAAGATCCTTTTTGACGCCGGTTCCCGCAAGGACTTTTGGAACTTCCCACCCGTCGTCTATGGGCTTCTTCTCGAGGCCGCCGTCGGCTTGAAGGTGGAGAAAAATGTCAGCGAGATTTTGGAGGAAAAGGGCATCGATTTGAGGCAGATCAATGCGGTCGTCTGGAGGTACGTGTGAGTTGAGGAGGTTTAGTTTACGATCGCTAACCTGCAGCGAGCCACTGGCACTGGGATCACTCGGGTGATATGTCTCAATTTCCCGCTTCCACCGAGGTTGTTGTTGGTCCCGGATTTAAAGAGTCCTTCATGCCGGGCTATCCTACAAATCCCAAGGCAATGATGCTAGACTCGGACTTCGAGTAGGCCTCAGCTACCCACCCACGAGAAGCTTTGGTAAAATGTGTTATTAGAGGTCGCGAGGTCCGAGAGATCTCCTTTAGCGATGATCACATCGGACCCTACGAGTCCTACGACTTTTGGGGGGATGGCAGCCTTTTCCTGCTTAATGTTCCGGGGGTGAGTCTTCCCCAGACCTGGGGCTTGCGAGGAACAATAAATAATTGTATCGCTCCAGCATGCCGTTGGCCATATTGGTGCCCTAGCGCGCACGACACCCGATACCTGGGTTTTCCTGGGCGGCGACGTATGCCACTTCAACGGCGTCTTCCGTCCAAGTATATACCAACCCATGCCAGCCGAAATCCCCGAGGAGGCCCTTGTGAACTCGCCCTTTATCCCGCCTTGCCCGTGTTCAGTCTTTACTTCTATACACCCGGACCCGGAGCATGCGCGAACTAAGCCCTTCCACTCGATTGCGACAGGCAAGATAGCACCAACCATCACCGCAGACCCCGCCACGGCGCAGCTCAGCGTGCAAAAGATGTTGGAATACGACGCACATCCGAATATCTTTGTGTGCATTTCGCACGACCGAGCACTTATCGACGAACTACCCCTGTTCAACGACTCCCCGGAAAGTGACATCAATGACTGGAAAGAAGCTGGATATAAGACCAACACTTTCTGGCGCTTCCTGGGATATCTGCCAAAGGACGGCAAACAGACTCGACCTCACTTGGTGACCGGGGTATGGCGAGAAGGGAAATTGGTTGATGTTCCATCCTAAAGTCGGAGATACATAGTAGCCATTTCATGATAGCCATTTCATGAACGTGCACTGGTGGTCACTGACGGATCACTTACCCTTTGGCATCATTGATCCTAGTCGAGCAGACAGTGGTCGTAAAAGAAGACAAAAGATCACTGTATTCAACAAAATGCAGTTTGAACTCCAATATGTCCTGTAGAACCACCAACGTCAGAGCATGCAAGAGAGAACACAGCGCCAAAATCATTCAGTTCAGGAAGGAGAGATCCTCGCCGCTTTGCAAAACCCTGTAGAAGCCAGCAACAACCCTGGGGTGCAGTTCTGCTGGCGCCACCCGGGAAATCTCTATGACGCGAAGTTATCAACACGAATCAAAACATCCCCAGCCCGTATGTACTTTGGAAAACAAGGCGTGGGTCCGTAGCGAGCGTTGCGTGGTCGAAGCTGGGAGAGCGGGCCTCTTGAGCCATTCAAGGTTTCGAGGTGTCACTGAATGGTCCAAGCTCTCTCTAGAAGATTGGTCAAACTCTTGGAATCGAGGCAGGCAGAAACATTTTGGTTCTTCTGGAACTTCGCGACCCCGAACAACCGCGGTGACTTGCGTGGATGGACCCAAGGACTCCGGTTTAGTTCCAGTTTCGAGCTTCTGCACCCTGGTCGGCGTCTCGCGCCCTCCGCTCAGCCTCGGAACCCGAGTTCAGCAGTTGATTCTGAGTCTGCTTTTTCTGCGCCGACAATTGGCTGGAGAGTTTCCCCCCAGGTTTGCTGGCTCTTGCGGCGCGCTCCTGGCCATCTCAGTTAGATCGCAGTGTCTTCGTCAGGGGCACGGCAGCGTCAAGGCGAGGCCGCAGGACCACCACGCTTCCGACCCTGAGTCCATCCGCTAGATGCAGCACAGCAAGACTCACCTCGGCTGCTCTGGCAGCAGCACTTTTGGCATCTTCAACGCCTGGGCCTCCATCGCCCCCACCCAAAGCTCGACCAGGGGTGCTGCTTGTGATCTTCTGCGGGACGGGCGCCGAGGTCTGTCTAGGCTGCGTACTCGACCCAACCGTACGACCAGGGGTGGCAAAATTGTCAGGTTGGTTGGCTGATTTGGAACACAGATTCCCCATGTCGAAGGCCGCGGGGCTACGGATAAGGGAATTAAGGTCCGCGATCGAAGTGCGGCGTTCTAGAAGACGAAGTAGGGTGTTTCGGGAACGGCCTGGGAGTTGGATGGGAGAAGTTAGAGCACCGACGCCAGAGGTTGCGGGATGCGAGATGGATTTAAGAAGCGATGGAAAAGAGGCGGTGCATGGCGGGGGGGGTTTGACTTTCCCTCGTTTGACCGTCGGCGCATGGGCAGAGGAATAAGCGGGCTCGGCGCGGGGCGGGACCACCTGCAACTACAAGTATGCACGCTTCACGTGCCAGCGTCAGATAGCTGTTGCGCGAGGCCGAGACTACGGCACCGCACACTGTCAATACGAAGCACCTAATTCCAACCTCACCAGTGCATTGCATCTCTTCCATCAAGCAACTGCTCACCCTAACAACCGACGACACGACTGCCAGATGCCTGCTCCTCTCACCCTCTCACCCACATCCTTTCGAAGCACCAAGGAAACTTGCTCCTGTACTGTATTTTTGTGGTTTGGAAAAGATAAAATAAAATACACGACTCCACCCAATACAGACGGGACGCGTGAAACGCGACGCGAATGAAGAAAGAAAATTACCACATACAGGCGCCATGAAGAGTACTTCTTGGTTGACGTGGAGACCCCTCACAAAACTCACCCTGCCTCATGATACACGGTCTCCAAGGTCCCGTCTGAACCAAACTTATCTGGTTCACCTTGACGACGGCGAGGTCGGTGGCACGGACGTCTACCACCGGCACAAGTCTGGAACTTGCGCATTCAGGGACCCTTGGAAACCACCAATACATCGTGGGCCCTTGGCCATGTTTGTCGCCAGCGTCATACACGACGGACTCTATTGCTGGACGGTCTTTGGGTCCCTTCGCTCGTTGCTGTGGTTGATGGTGTTTCGACATAACAAAGCAGATTTCGATCTGGACACCTTCTTTCCTACACGCACCGAGCCAGCCTCCAGCGGAGAGAATCCATTGACCTTCGTCGTTTGAAAGACCTGAGCGATGACTGAGCTGGGACTGTGAGAGTGATCTTTACAATGAGCCACGCATTCCTCGTACATTCGCGATTTTGGACGTGTTATGAATCCATATTCCTCAACCATGAAATGCAGCAAACCCTAACCCGCTGCAGGCGACCCTTCTCCGGCCACTTGAGCAGGGAAATGATTGTGAGTCGATATGATCGCGAGGCAACCAAGGCATTTCGATTCTCGTCTTGATGTTGAAAGTTTACCGCGTTACTATGACTTCCCGTTCTGGTGTATTTTTGCATCTACCGTTACACCCAACCATGTTCTCTTCCCCTGACTTACTCCCGGCCTGCTCTACCACACGTTGTCAAAGTCTATCAAAGCTCGCGCTGCCCTTTTGCCGTGTGATTGTTTCTTTCGGGTCCAAGCTTCCCACTCCCGTCGTTGCAGGACCGTAATATATATCAATACAATGGTAAGTTCTAAGCAGCTTTTAAGTTTCAAAACAGAGACACATCATGGTTCAACCGGAGGGAATTCCTTTTCACGCGTTTCGCCTTGAGTACAAATGTCGTCCTGTTTTCCTGTCCTCTCCTTCTCCCTCTCCTTAGAACCCATACAGCTCTTACGACACAGTCCGATCCTCACAGAAAATCAAACCAGAAAGCTGCATTCAGCCCGACACTGAACACCAATTCATCAACCTGCACTCGCCGTTGTCCTGAAGACAGCGACCTCCCACGCGTCAAAAGGTACCATTTGAATCTTATCCTCTAATGCCACTGGAGGCTGACTCTTGCCGAAGGAGCCTGCAACACCCCAGGCTCAAGCACCAACACCTTGGACTTGCCACCACACCGCTCTACACGTACAACCACCAGAGCATTCAAGATGGCCGGCCCATTCCATTGCAGAGAGTGTGACAAGGCCTTCACGGCCAAGAGCACTCTCAACGGCCATCTGGCGAGCGCTCACCGCGGAGAGCGCTCAGTCTGTGAAGCCTGCCAGAAGGTCTTCACAGATAAGTCCAACCTCCGCAGGCACAGAAGGTCCTGCTCCGGCAACGCCGGCCTTTATAGGTGCGCATGGCACGAGTTCGGTTGCGACCACACCAGCAACCGCGTCGACAACGTGAAGCGGCACATCAGATCGTGCCCTCACAAGCCCCTTGCTTGGGCAGACGAGCTCCCAGGACCCGTCAGGGTCAACCAAGAGGGACTCGTGCAGAACGACGGCGTTCTGGACAACAGGACACCTCAGGTCAATGGGCTGCAATCTGCAGCCCCAGAGAACGCTCAAGAAGAGCAGTTTGCTCCTGCACAGGAGCAGGACTTTGGTGGGTACGGAGTGCACCCACCTATGGAGCATTGGCAGCAGCAAATGCTCCAAGAAGAAGCACTCGCCCTGGTTCAAGGGCCTGCTGTCACGCTCGACATGGGCGTGGATGCCTCCCAGCAAGGCATCAACTTGGCTCCAGGCGTGCCCACCGATCCGGTGTGGTTCGCAGCCAATTATACACAGTTTAACGGTCATTGGGGACAAGAAATTCCCCGACTGCAGCCGCCTGCAAAGCCTATATCGCCTGCGACCAAGATGACCGCTGGCGGCTCCCAACAGGCCACTGTACCCAAGGAGAACGCCGTCCAGCCTTCCCCGTTTACAACTTACGGGTCTGGCGGAGGTGTTTTCCTGACAAAAGCTCCAGCACTAGACAGTGTTTTCGCGGAATTCTTCTAGTTGCTTCATGGCAACTGATGGCTTCTAAGGCGCCTAGGAGTCAAAGGTTGCAGTCAGGTACACACCAAAGGCACAGAACTTGGCCAGGGCGGCTTCAAACACAACAAACACATCAATCTTCTCGACATCAACCTTCTCGACATCAACCTTCTCGACATCAACCTTCTCGACATCAACCTTCTCGACATCAACCTTCTCGACATCAACCTTCTCGACATCAACAAACAATGCTGGGAACTGTGAAAGACAAATCAGGCTTGCCAGTCGCTGTTTGAGCTGCAGATCAAACAGTGGCTGGTTCAGTCAGTTCTTGTCTGGAGCAGTGTTCAGCGCACCATTCCACAGTCCAAATCATCAGGACTTACAACACATCGATGAAAACCCAATGAGGCTATTAAGCCTGGAAAGAGGGTGGCAGGGTGGTTTTCCAGGGTTTTCTTCATCATCCATCATCCGTCCCATTCGACAAAGTCTCGACCAGGTCTCCAAGGCCTTCCTGCTGATATTCGACCGGATTTCATCACTTCACCAAAGCAAAACCTCATCAAGAACTTGCACGGTCTACGTCAACATTCCCTGCTTCATGTTCTTACATCTCACTCAGTCATCGAGTTCATCCTGGAAAGTGGGCGATTGGGTGGCTTCCAGGAACCGTTTTGGTCTTCAAACTTCTGAGATTTTCTCAAAGATCGGCACTGTGTCTCAAGGCTGTATGGCTATTCAAATTTTCCCTCACATTTTGACATCAACACTACTTCAACATCAACACTACTTCAACATCAACACTACTTCAACATCAACACTACTTCAACATCAACACTACTTCAACATCAACACTACTTCAACATCAA